>NW_005871065.1:8493220-8540421 GCF_000147115.1 Myotis lucifugus | reverse complement strand
AACTCAGTGCATCCAGGTGTCAGGCAGGCTGGATGCAAGGATGATGGAATAACTATGGCCAGAATAATGGAGAGCAGGCCAATGGGAAGGGGAACAAGACTCTTCACTTCCTCCTCCAGGACTGAACAGCTGCTATGGGATGGTAAATGTTTCCTTTCTGGAGCTAACTCTGAATTAACTAAAAGTGCCAAAAATATAGATGAAAGGGAAAAAAATGTAGACATTAAAACCGACTTTTTTTTTTTTAACCCAAGTAAAACAGATGGCTGGGAAAAAGTCAAAGGAGCTGGGTTGAAGACTAAATGTGTGGTCCCAAGGGATGCTGAGATGCTGTTTTATAGACTAGTTCAAGCTTTGGAAAATAACCCACAATTAAACCAAATTAATTCTGATTGCCCTTCTAGGGACTGATATAAGACTGGCTGAATGAGGGCCTAGGAAAAGAGATTGTCAATAGAGCCAGCAAATTGAAAGAAAGCAATGAGGATAAAGAAAGCATCAACAGAATGGGAAAAAGAAACCTAAAATATCTTGCATTAGTTATTCCTATTTGATAAGAGCAAGAGGGAAAAAATTCCTATCAGTAGCCATGTACCAAGTGGGAAATGGGGAGAAAAGAAGAAATAGGATTTACCCAAATTTCACAGTGTGCATGTTAATACCATACATTTTGGGATCTTGATGAGAGGTAGATTAGGAGGGAGAAATAATCTAGGAATGGAGAGAAATATAGGTCAAATTGGCTCTCCTCTCCTACAAGAAAGGAGTGGTGATCACCAGTTATATAAATTTTTATGATTAAAGGTTAATATCTTAAACAAGCTTAGATTCCTTTGAATAACCTTCCCTTATCTTTCCACCATCTGAACCTAAAGCAAAGTGATCAAACCCTCATCTGTGACACCACTGTTGTTTACATTATATAAATATTTACCATACAATATAGTTTATCTACAGAATAAACTAAATGGTATTTACATACTTAAAACAGACCTAGTCATTTTTCCTTAAAAAAAAATTATACTGTAGAGCAGGAAAACAGACACTACCCAAATAAACAGAGGAACATATTAAGCATAGAAGGTTGTTATAAATGCCTTGAGGAAGACTAAAGGAAGATTTTTAATAAAAAAATAATATCCTATGACCACTCTGGATGCCTCACTGAGAAGAGGTGCTAAGGAGAAAAGGTTGGAAGCTGATAGACCAGGTAACACTATTATAAAAGAGAAAACTGACAGAAATAGATGCAAATAAGGAGTGACTGGATTTTATAAAAAAAAAACCAAAACATATATTGATGGAAGAACAATGGAATTTGCAATGGTTTGAATGTAAATTATAAGAAAAAGAGAGTGGCACAGCTGGTGAAGCTCAGTGGTTGACCATCAACCTATGAACCAGGAGGTCACAGTTCGAATCCCGGTCAAGGCACATGCCTGGGTTGCATGCTCCATTCCCAGTGGCGAGCGTGCAGGAGGCAGCTGATCAATGTTTCTCTCTCATCATTGATGTTTCCATCTCTCTCTCTCTTCCTCTCTGAAATCAATAAAAAATATTTTTTTAAAGAAAAAGAGAGTGCTCAAGGATCCTAAGATATTTAGTCTGAACAGGTGGTTGACTGGAGTGCCCAATTATGAAATAGGAGAAGATGAATATGGCTGGAACAGGCTGAGGTGACAAGAAGCACCGTTTGGTAATTAACCATTTTTTTGTCTGTTTCCAAAATTCTATTGTGGAGTCCTTTATGACAACAGTTTTGTCTTCTTTCTCTTCATATCCACAATACCTAGCACAGTGTTTTATACAAATGAGGTGCTTGTTCATTTTCTTAATGTTGAATGAATGAATGAATGAATGACTTGGAAACATAGTGGGGGTTTTTCCCCTTGAACTCCTATAAGTGCCACTGGAAGCATAGATTTTATTTAATCACCATTGACTGCCCAGCATCTAAAACAAAGACAGTACAAAATGTTGTTGAGTAAACAGATTCTTGTCCTATTCTTCTATTGATATTTCTGATCTCTGTCTCTGGTTCTGGTTAGCCTGAAGGAAATGAAAAAGCAAAATGATATGTGTTTGGGGCATTTTTTAATCACTTACTTGATGAAAAGTTGGAAAACAAAATTTGTACATCTTATTACCAATTTATAGCTATTAATACTGTCAAATCTAACGGTTTCAAATATCCAAACCTCTCCCTGAACTTTGGGTCATTGCTTGTCTTTTTCCCATTTTACTGGAATTTCATTTAGAAAGTGACTAACATGTCAGGGAATACTTCCAAGCATTCAAACGTGTTCTTGTGGTTCAAAAGAACAGATAATCTGGCTTTGTGTTGAAATCTTATTAAGATGCTAAACAAATTATTTATTGAACTGATTCTAATTTTCTCTAGTTTAAAAATCACTTTTAAACATCCATCTTCGTCCTGGGCATTTGCCAAAGCTAACAAATACCTCTCAGCTGGGGAACAAGCTGCCACCTTCTTCCTTCAGATCCTATTTCAATCCTGGAGATTGGCTCCTACTTGACTAAGAGCTAAAAGTCAGACCTGTCCTTGAATCTTCCTTTCATTGTAGGGCAGAATTTCTAAATTGCTTTTTCTTTCTTTCTTTCTTCTTTTTTTTTCAGAACATCACAGTCTGGGAAAATACGTCTTGAAAATTGTAGTCTGTTCCCTCTGAGAGATGAATAATGCATTTAAATGCCCCGTGGTTAAAAGAATTCAACTTTAAAACCAGTGCTTCTCAAACCACATTACTACAGAATGCTTTTGTAATGGAGTATCATTAGTAAGTTGGGAGAAACAGTGAGGTCTTGTGGATGCTCTTCTAAAGATTTAGTTAGGCTTGGACATATAGGAGACCCTCCTCTCACATCAGCTCAACTGTGCTAGACACTTCCCTTTAAGTAACTCCCCTCTGGAGAAATCAAGAACCCTAGGCTAGGCACTGGAATTCCCACCACCCACAGAACGGGATAATAGGGAAAAAGCCTTGGCTTGAATGACATGTTTCAAGATTTTGTCTTAGCTCTGTCACTTGCTACCTATGTGATTCCTTTGGTAGGTCTTTTTTATGATCTGAGCATTGGCTTTCACATTCTACAAACTAGAAGTAATAAGCTACACCCTACTCATCACACATGATTGCTATAAGAATTAAGTACGTATTAGAGAAAGGTATAGAGTGTTTCACACACAAATGTAAAGCAAAATTATAATATTCCCAGAAAGGTTTTCTCTTCATCAGTGCTGCTCAACAGAGAGATGTGAGCCACATATGTAACTTTAAATTTTCAAATAGCTACATTTAAAAAGGAAAAAGAAGTGAAATTCACTCTAACTCTAACATATTTTATTTAACCCAATACATCCAACATATTAATATAAACCAGGCAATACAATCTATGTAAAAATAATGAGATATTTTACATTCTTATTTTTTTTTGTACCAAGTCTTTGAAAGCCAGTGTATACCTTATACTTACAGAGCATATCATTTCGAACTAGATGCATTTCAAGTGCTCAATAGTATATTTTGCTAGTGTGGCTGTTAGCAAAAACTTTCATATAGAAAGCCAGTGTATTTGTTTTAGTAAATTCCAGAGTAATAGTTTTTAAACATTACTGTAATTCTTTTTGGAGGCCTAATCAAAGAACCTTCCCCCCACCCCTTTATAACTTCTAGAAGGTACTTGCAGTCCTTGACCAATATCTCTCTTCAAAGCCAGCAATGCTCTATTGAGTTTTTCACACATCACTCCAACACTCTTCTGCCTCCTTGTTCACATTTAAGGACCCTTGTGATTACCATATAATCTGGGATAATCTGTTTTAAGGTCATTTGAATTAGCAACTTTAATTGCATCTACTACCCTAAATCCCCTTGGTCATATAGTCATAGGTTCCAGGGAATAGAACAGGGACTTCTTTGGGATGCCATTGTTCTCTTTACCATTATCACAGGATGCTGTGAAAATTGTTTTCCTCTGCCCCTGGTGGAAATCTCAAGCAGGTCACCTAGATTTATCAGTGCCTTAGTAACTTAAGCAATTTCAAAACATATCTTCCTGAATATTTTCAACAAGCCTAACTGACTGATATTCAATTTAACTTCTTCTCTCTCCCCAATTAGGCCTGCCACAGGCCTGGAAATCTGGAGTGGGTTGGGAGGTAGGTGTATGATGAACTTCAACTTGCTTCTTTATCATTTCTTTCCCATAGCAATAGCTGCTATTTCCTATGGAGCCAATCTCATGGAGGAAGGATACTGCTTATAAGCCTGAACCTCTGGCGTTGGTTCCCATTAATGCCAAATACAATTGCTAGCACTTTGTTTCATTGGGTGCTTGTATGGGCTTCTTGAAGATTCTCTAGCAGGAACTTTTATCTGTACTTCCCCTCAGTTAGCTGCTACAACTCTCCTCACAGTCCTGGGGTTCTATCATTCCTCCCCTCTGTTGGGGTTCCAAGGATCTTCCAGTCGGTCAAATTGGACAGCTGACCTCAGGCTAGCTCCCTTCCATGGTAGAAATGCAGTTTGCTCCCCATGCTGCCCTTAGTGCAATCTAGTCTTAGTTTATGGCTTTTACTAGTAGACTTTCCAAGTCTGATTAATAATACTCAAGTTTACCAAACTCCAAGATGTTGTGTAAATCACACCAAGTGTCTCTTAAAATTCTCTTCATTGGCTTAAGGTGAGATAGAAGAACACCCCACCCACACTGGAGGAGATGGAACAATAACAAATAAAATATAGAAGCAACACTTTTCAAAATAGTCCCTTTTACTTGCGTCTTCATATGCAGTCTACAATTGGATAGTGGGATGCTTGAGCAGATCTACATTTGTAATCTCTTATTATGTCATGAACAGGCAGTCAAGGACTCAGCTTTATGTGATGCCCTTGGCACCTAGTGAATTGCTCTTGGCCTTCAGTGACTCAGTGGAAAGTGAGACATACCTATATATTATATATTACAGTAAAATTCTTTATATTTATGCAAGTATAGCACACATTGAAACAAATTGCTGGGACATAAACATTTCTAGTGAAGAGAACCCCACCCTAAGGAACTTTCTAGAGTTCACTGAAATACCTAAACCTTTTATTTTATAACTCAGGAAAGAGGAAGCATTTGAGTATGAGGCCAGGGAACACTGAAAGAAGAGTAAGAGAGATAAGGGTAATAGAGCAGAGAAGTGTGAAATAGTTTCTGTCCCATTTCTAACCTCTTGTATTATGATCCTTCTCTAGTATTTGGAAGGATATTGGCCAATAAATGGAGGACATATTTTGTTGGAATCCCTGGTCACAAACAATGTCCATCTGGGCCAAGTTGACAAGTGTTGGTAGAGAGTAGGGCGGTGGGGGAGGAGAGGTGGTAAGACATTTTTCTCTCCTCTGCATAGAACCTAGTTCTACTTTGGCATTCCAAGAACTGGTGGCCTTATGATTGAGAGATAGCAGCCAAGACATGGGCATCATTATTGCCAAGTGGGTATCAAAAACAGTGGCAATGGGACAGGTTTCCCACACCAAGTCAAAATAAAAGAAAATTAAGTAGATCCCACCTTCTGACTACATGCTAAGGTAGGAAGCTTAGAAGTACAGACTAAGCTAAGAAACGGTGTTATTGACATCAATGTAATTTCATGTGCATTCAAAAACCAGAAATGGTAGGAACATTCAGAGTACATAGGATTTTGTAGTTTACAATAGACATTGCAATATTTCAAGTAACTAAAGAACAGGAAGATTGTTAAGCAAACAATAAAAGACAAATTATAAAACTATCACCCCTAGACATAAAATTGTACCAAACCTTTAATACACTGAACTGACTATACACGATATTTTTCTTTTGCTCATGTGGTAACTCTTCCTGAAGATCATATTTACATGGCCTCAACTTTCAAATAGAAAAAAAAGTATTGAATAATATTTTTTAAATTTAAAAGTATTTTTAAAATAAGAATCACATAACACAGAAAAAAAATTCTAGACACAGGAGTGAATATTTCAGTTTTTGTGAGGCTATTCAACACAACACAGCACAGATCTGTTCTGAATCATTGTGGGCAGGGATCACTAAGCTCAGATACACTTACATCACCCACATCTTATTTTAGCCTTCCCTTTGATAATATTTAGATCATCTGCCCACCATCTAGGAACTGAAGAACTTGGAAGAGAACTGAGGAAACAAAGGGAGTTTATAAAGTCTATGTAGTGTTTGAAGAACAGGGAGAAGGAATATGAGAGAGAGAAAAATGAAAGTGGAGAGACTGGCACATTTTCAGCATTAAATAAACATTTTGAATAGGCTAGCCTTTTTCTTAATGATGATTACACATTCCTAAAACTGCCACGGTTAACCTCTTGCTTCTTTTGAAATATGTATCTCTCTGGATATCTATCCATGCAGATACTTTCTCCTTCCCACTTCCTACTCTCTGATGGCCTTCTCATGGCTATTACTTGGCACCTCTTGTTTTCTGACCTCTATTTTTTTATTGAATTTATTTGGGGTGAGATTGGTTCATAAAACCATACAGGTTTCAAGTATACAACTCAATAAAACATCATCAGCACACTGCATCATGCACTCATCACCCAAAGCAAAGTCTCTTTCCATCCCCATTTGTCCTCCTTTGCCCACCTGCACCTACCCCCAAACCCCTTTCCCTCTGACTATCACCACACTATTGTCCACACTATTGTCTGTGTCTATGTGATACGTATATATGTGTGTTTTTTTTTGCTAATTCCTTCACCTTCTTTCATCCAGACCGTCCTCCCCTCTGACAGCTGTCAATCTGTTCCATGTATCCATGTCTCTGTTTCTATTTTAGTCATGTGACCTCTTCTTAAATGTAGGCACTCTCTAAAGTTCCATGCTCTATCCTTTTCTCTTCCTTCCTAAGCAATATATCTAGACAGTGTTTCATACCAATGATTTCAACCACTGAATGAGCCATAAAGATAAACTCAACATATCCCAGCATGTGCTCACATTCTCCATCTTGGGTTCATCATCTCACCATTTTCACAAATTAGAAACCTCCAAGCAGCTTAAGCTATTTCCTTCTTCTTTTTTTTTAACTTCCCCTTCCATGCCCCAGCCAATTAATCAACAAATCCAATTGATTTTACTCTTGTGCTGTTTCCTGTAGCTCTTTGACACCAATGCTGTCTTTGCTTTACAGAGCTCTACCTTTCAAAAAAACTTCCCAAATGGCTCCTTGCTTCTCATCACCTTTCCTTTATTTATCATACAAACACCATCTAGTCATCTCTCAAAAATACAGGCCTGGTCATAGGACCTGTTGATTTAAGCCTCCTCTGTCCTTCCATCTTCTCTAATAAAAAAGAGCAAGTATTTGACATCGTCTTCAAGTACCTTCACAGTTGAAACCTAAATGGTTTTTTAGTACTTTCGCTGGGAGTCTTTATTAGCCCTGTGCCATTAGCTCCCACCCCAAGTTTATCCCTCTATTTATTCACTATCCCCTGAACAAAAACAAAACAAAACTGCATAAAACCTTAAATCCTTCTGAACTCATGTTGTTCTCTTTATATGGACGATTGTATTCACACACAGACACTGGATAATGACAGTGACAACTACATTTATTGAGCAGTTACTGTTAGCAGGTACTATCCGACAGCTTGTCATTTATTAAGTCATTTAATCCTCGCTCAACCCTCTGAGGTAAACAGGATGAGTTCCATGTCAGGCATGAGGAAACTGAGGCACAGAGTGGTTAAATAATTTATCCAGAGTCACACAGGGCTGACAAATGTTTAATGAAATTCTAATATAAGCAAGGCGTTTCATTTTATTTCATTTGACTATTAAAACCATGTTATGAGGGAGGTATTATTACATAAATTGCACAGGAAATTGGGGTTTACAGAGGTCTGCCTCCAAAATCTTTGCTATTTTCATAATAAAATGCTTCCTCTCATCTAAAGGGGAAAACACAAGCTTTATTGTTAGAGTGATTTGGGGGATTTCCCATTTAATGTAGTATTATTTTCTCCGTGATGCTTTTAGTGGGCTGGCCAATTGATGATGCTAAGCAGGCCTGGGTTAAACATTCTGTGATGTGCCAGCTGGAGCAGTCAACCAAGGAAAATGGGTTTGTAAGAACAACTAAATTACGAATCTGTCTGAGACATCCAACCAGCATAGATCTGATAGCATCATTGGCTGAGAACAATGTTTTATAATATCCAACCTATGGACTACACAGGCAGTGTGTAATCTTTAGCTTGTGTTTCCAGATCAACTTTGGAAAATCAATACCTGAGACCTTGTTTAAAGCAACTGATTTCAGATTTCAGGTTTTCCTATCTTTAAATTTTTCTCCTGAACCAGTATGTTTGGTTATAAATAAGGACGTTTTGGCCATCACACTAATGAAGGGCATTTTCTCTGGCCGTCATGCGGTAGGTTTCTCTTGCCTCTTCTAATGCAGCTGCAGAAGAAACCAAATCACTCAGACATTGAACAACCACTCTCCCCTGCACCGTACCCCGCCCCCCCCCCCCCCGCCCGCAAGCTGGCTGCTATTTCTGGGTAACTAAAGATGACATTTTGTAGCTCAGTGTCAAAGACTGAAACCAAAAAGTAAAATCACTGCTTACATGTTGCTATATGTAAAATTGAAAGGCTACAAATTTACCAACAATGTCCCACCTTTGGGTCAGTGGCCAAAATGAAATAACATATTTAGCCAAATGGGGAAAAAAAAGATGATTATGAAAGTAGTCTGGGAGATTATAGGTCACTTGAAAGTTTTAGAAAGGGCCTCTTTCCGGCATTATTGTTTGAGAATGAGGCTAGTGAAAGCCAATGGGCTCTGTGCACTTTGGTAATACCCACGGTAATTGCTGGCAGATGTATCATGTGGTTTCTCATTAAAATTTTAAAGCAGAGGCATTTAGTTTGGTCCTGTGGATAATGATGAATTTGTGCAGTAACTTCTAGATACTGGTTGGTATGGTGAGAGATAAAAACTCCCATCAAACCACAACACCAGACTGCTACTACAACTATACCAAACTTTTGTTTTTAAGAAGTCTTATTTCTGGTCAATGGCACCTCTGTTATTCTCCTGCCAATTATGCTCAAATTTGCAGCCTCTTTTGAACCTTTCTTCTGCCTCTCTACACACATTTCCCATATAAGTCTTATTCAGTCTCCTTTGTCAGTCTTGTTCCCACTTTTTGCTTCAGAACTAGACATTATATTTTTCAACCGACTTTATTTTTTTTGCGATTTTTGTAAGTAGCTTGAATTAGAGATCCTTCTCTATGGTGGCAGAGAATGACTTTTTTAAAGTTGTGTGTCTTCCATCCAGAGAGTCTATTTCCCAGTCCTTCCTGCTGTCTTTTTTTTTTAAATATATATTTTATTGATTTTTTACAGAGAGGAAGGAAGAGGGATAGAGAGTTAGAAACATCGATGAGAGAGAAACATCCATCAGCTGCCTCCTGCACACACCCTACTGGGGATGTGCCCACAACCAAGGTACATGCCCTTGACTGGAATCGAACCTGGGACCCTTGAGTCCACAGGCCAACGCTTTATCCACTGAGCCAAACCGGTTAGGGCCTTTCCTGCTGTCTTGTGTGGCCATGTGACTAAATTCTCACCAATGAAATGTGATCATAAGCGATGGGGCAACTTGCACATCACTTCCTGAAAAGGAAATCACTTGTCCTCCGACTTCCTCTCCTTCCGTTTCACTAGGCTAGTCCATACTCATGGCAATGAGCCAGTTTCCATCCTGCAGACGAGGACAACATTGCAGGAAGTGATATAACGGCATGAGTGGAGAAATCTGGGCTCCTGGGTGATTTCATGGAACAGAGATGCTTACCTGACCCAGATACCTGCTTACATTAAGACAATCATATTTTGGGGTCTCTGTCAGAAAGGTTCATACAGGTGCAAACTAATACTAATATGCCTATGTTTTCTACCCTCACTTGTTCTTAAACCTCCCCCAGCTTTCTGGAATCTGGCCACTTTTTCTTTTAGATACACACATATGCACACACACACACACACACACACACACACACACTCAAGAACTATAACTCAGTGACCCAAGTTCTGCCCCATCCATCTTTCTGATGATGCCATACCCAGTTGTTACTTCCAAGATGATTTACAATTTACAATTTATCAGGGTTTATAACCCAAAGAATTATATGATCCTATCTAGTCTAATAGAATGACTACTTTCAATGATTTTTCAGGTATTTATCTGTGCTCTATCTCTCAACAAAGTTTAATATTTGTCAGGATTTTCCTAGAAACAATTAAATGTCGCTGGGAAATCCTTTCTGTTTGATTAATCTATATTTTAACCATGCAATAGAAATAGCCTTTTCCCCTACCACGAGTTTTTCTACTGAACTCTTTCTTGCCCATCATTGTAAATTTATTTTTCCAAAATCAATCTCTGATTGGGTCAAAATCTTTTTAAAATAATACCTTTAAAAATAATTTTAGCCCTGGCTGGTTTGGCTCAGTGGATAGAGCGTCAGCCTGCAGACTGTGGGGTCCCAGGTTCGATTCCGGTCAAGGGCATGTACCTTGGTTGCGGGCACATCCCCAGTAGGGGGTGTGTAGGAGACAGCTGATCAATGTTTCTCTCTCATCGATGTTTCTAACTCTCTATCCCTCTCCCTTACTCTCTGTAAAAAATTCAATAAAATATGTTTAAAAAATAATTTTAAATTACAGTTGACCTACAATATTGTATTAGTTTCAGGTATACATTAGACATTTATATACTTTATAAAGTGATCACCTCGATGAGCCTAGTGTCAAACACTTTCACTAACACCTACTTTACTGAACTTTAAATTTATCCATTAGTAACAGCCTATGCTGTCAGAGTTATTATTTAGTTACTGTCTACATTGCCCTTCAAGTATCATAGTGTCATCACAGTGTTCTCCATACTCAGCAGGTTGGGCCACAATCCAAACCTCTAATATGCCTGCACATCTTTCAAGGTGTAGATACAGTGTTCCTGCCTTGCCCAGGATACTTTCTTTGGGGCCCTCAACAGAAAGTAACTGATCTCCCTTTTTTCAGAATTTTGATTTTATGCATTTAACTCGTACTTTGTTCCCTTCTTATGTTTGTGAGCATATATCAACTAGAAAGAAAAGATTCTTGAGTGCAGGGATTTTTTCACTTTCATATCTCTTATCAGGATCACGATAATGCTTTTACAAAGGCAGAGGTATAAACATTGTGTGATATAAAAGTGACACTTTGCCTTTGGGTAAATACTGGCCGTAATCTTATAGCAAAGTGTAATTCGTACAGTGATTTTTGCATTTATTGTCTCACTACAACCTCACAACAATCCTGGAGGAAGGAATTGATGGCATGGCCATTTGATAGATGAAGAAATTAAAGTTCAGAGAGGTTATTTTGATGTAAAATTTGGGTTTTCAGCCAAAGCCAATTTCATAAGGTGAAGATTAGAGTCTTGCTTGTTCTTCTCTCCACATTTTCTCTCACCTCTGTCACCCTTCCCCTCCCAACTATGGCCAACACCTCTCCATCCACCACCACCCCTGCCACACACTCATTCTGTTTTACTCTCTGTCAGCTGCACTTACACTTGGTTGGATTTAATATGACTA
Source organism: Myotis lucifugus (assembly GCF_000147115.1). Lineage (NCBI taxonomy): Eukaryota > Metazoa > Chordata > Mammalia > Chiroptera > Vespertilionidae > Myotis > Myotis lucifugus. The sequence continues at coordinate 8,528,734 of NW_005871065.1, read as the reverse complement.
TATGAGTACTATTCATGGCTAAAGGGCATTAAATGATAGGATTTTATTTCCTTCCATTTATATTCAGTGTTATAATTCCTGGACAACTCAAAAGACAATCTGTTTTACCATCAATATCCAAGGACATTTTTTCCTTATACCCAATAGTTGCTTAAAATTCATGTTTGCTTTGTATATGGATTGTGACAGTTTTTAATAGCTTCTTATTCAGCATAGGACTTCCCATTGTCTTTAAGAACATTATTTACCTTTATTATATCATCAACTTTTCCAACCTTTTCAATGAACTTTCTAATTTGTTGGATCACACTTTTTAAAAAATATATTTTTACTGATTTCAGAAAGAAAGGAAAGGGACAGAGAGACAGAAACATCAATGATGAGAGAGAATCATTATTGGCTGCCTCCTGCATAACCCACAGAGGGGACTGAGCCCACAACCCAGACACGTGCCCTGACTGGGAATTGAACCGTGACCTTCTGGTTCATAGGTCGACACTCAGCCAATGAGCCACTCCAGCTGGGAAGATCCCACTTTTTTTCTTAAAATATTTCTCTCCTTTTCCCAGAAAAATCATCTTCCTACTCCAATCCAAACTATTTGATCTGACAAGAATCATTCTGACACCTGCAGCCCTTCAATGCTACCCTAAATTAGACCTGTTGTTACTTGAGTTTGATGTCACTTATTTTTTTGTTTATACAGTTGATTTTTAAAAATATTTTATTTATTTCAGAGAGGAAGGGAGAAGGAGAGAGAGATAGAAACATCGACGATGAAAGAGAATCATTGATCAGCTGCCTCCTGCATGCCCCATATTGGGGATCAAGCCCACAACCTGGGCATGTATCCTTGACTGGAATCAAACCTGGGACCCTTCAGTCCTCAGGCCGAGGCTCTGTCCACTGAGCCAAATCGGCTAGGGCCAGTTGAATTTTTTAAGTCCGTACTTAAGTAACTTCCTTGGACAAGGATGCATGAGAAGTAAACTATAAAAATCCTGAATGCCTTCATCACACACTCAAACTTGATTAACAGTTTATGGACATACAATTCCAAGACTGAAATATTTTTTTCTCTTAAGTATGAATACATTGCTCCATTGACTTCCACATCCAGTATTGTTGATAAGAACCATATTAGTCTAATTAACTTTCCTTTGGAAGTGATTTGCTATTTTAGTCTGGAAAATGTTGGGAGCCTCTCTTAATTTGGGGGGTTCTGGTAAATAACGAGAACATGCCTAGGCATGTGTGCCTTTTTTCAATTTACTTTTCTAGTACAGTTGCAATCTTTAGGAAGCTCATAACACCATGTCTTCTTACACATTCTCAGTAAACAGACAAAATTTTAAAGTCTCAGTAGAGGCCACACTATCATGACTTCATTAGAGATAATACTTTAAAATAAGAGTGAGATGGTTTCCTAACTCTTTGGGTGAATCTAGGAGGACCTACTCACAGCTGGACAGCCTCCCCACAGATTCAGAGTCTCCCCGTACAGGAGCCATAGGGAGGGCCTGCTCTGTCTGGGGAACTGGCTCCTAAGTAAGAAGATAGAGCTGAGCAACTCCACGTTTTATCATTATAAAATCGCCAATGCTGTACATCACTCCATATCTTCACGGTCAGAGCAAGAGGTGAAAAGAAACCTCAAATAACACAAAGGATTTTTTTTTACAAAGATATAAATCTCTCTCTCTTTTTTTAAAAATATATTTTATTGATTTTTCACAGAGAGGAAGGGAGAGGGATAGAGTGAGTTAGAAACATCGATGAAAGAGAAACATCGATCAGCTGCCTCCTGCACATCCCCCACTGGGGATGTGCCCGCAACCCAGGTACATGCCCTTGACCGGAATCAAACCCGGGACCTCTCAGTCCACAGGCTGACGCTCTATCCACTGAGCCAAACCGGTTTCGGCCAAAGATATAAATATCAAAGTGAAGAACTATCCCCTCCTAATAAACCTGGGGATGATTCTGGGAATCCAAAGAAGGGTATCCTAGGATCCTATATTAACTCTGAGAATATCTCCCTTAATTTCCTTATTAAGTCTTTCACTTCCATGTTCTCCATTCTTTCTTTCTGTACTTTCTGTTTATAGAATTTACTAGTCAATCCTATTGACTAATAGGATTATTCCTTCTCATTCTAATATTTTCTCATATATTCCTTGTTTATATTTCGCTCCACATTTTTGGACATTTCATTGATTTTATAGTACACTCCTTTGTTTTCAACCATCATAATCTAAATCAACAAGATTTTTTCTTATTCTAGTGTTTCCTTTATAGCTGCATGTTCTTTTATATTAATGCATTATATTTTTAAATATATCTGAGTGTTATTTCTACCCAACAAGTATAGCTCAAAGCCCTCACATGTCTAAAATTTATCAAACTTATGATCATTCATATGAGTTGGTCTTCCTTTAGTGTTTTCTATCTTAGTGAATGGCTGGCAGATTGGTTTCAATCTAGTTATCTGTGACTCATCTCTTAGTCTGCCACTCTTTTAGGGAAAACTTTTCTAATCCCTGTGTCATTGCCTACTTCTCCATCATTGTTCTTCTTACAACATCAATTTCTCATTTATCTGTGTCATGATTTGGTTGGTAGTCTCTCTCACTTGACTTAAAGCAGGAACTGTGTCTATTTTTGTTCAGCAGGTATAGTGCCTGCAGCATTATAGGCATTCATTAGATACCTGAAAAGAATGAAAAAAGGCATGCATGAATGCCTGAATATGACCTCATGCCTGTAAAATCTAAAGAGCCAAGGGTATTAGAATGCTGTGTTGCAAACCAGAGTACTTACGATTTCCTTAGAGTTTAAGTTTAAATGGTCATTTCTAGGGATCTGTATTTGAGTGCTAAATGACTTATAAGTACTTAGTTATAATTTTTTTATTGTTAACCCTCACATGTTATACCTATATAATTATCTCTTACCTGTCTTTAAGAGGCAGAATATATGCTATTAAAAGGAAGAGACAATAATAGCTAACAGGAAAATATATATCCTAATGCTGAAAAGTGCCATGGAGAAAAATAAAACAGCACAAGGGGAGCAAGAAGTATTACATTGTTGTTGAGCTGTTAGTTAATTAATTAGTTTGCTTTTATATTGTGTGGTCAGGGATGGCCTCATTGCAAAAGTATCATTTGTGCAGAAATCAGAAGGAAGTAATGAGCAAGCAATCCAGACATCTGGTTTTTAAGCACTTCTGCAAGATTTTTAAGCAAGGTTGGCATGGTTGCAAAATACCAAGGAAACAAGTATGGCTGAAGCCAAGTGATTAAGGGAAAAAACAGTAGATGAGTTCAGAGCAGTATCCAGAATTCATATCATGTGGTCTTTGGTAAGACTTGGGTTTTTACTCTGAATGAAATGGAAACCATTGAACACCATACCACATGTTAAGCAATGTTTAGCCATGAAGATGTAACATTACATTCTTAGGAAACTGATAATCCAATACTGGAGATAGGCATGTAGTCAAAATATTATTGTATATGATGAAGTACTATGCTAAGGCTATTTCTATGGAGCAATTAAGAAGGCCACCTGCCCCATAAGAGGAAGCCTTATCTAAATTGAGGAGAAAGCAGAGATGCGGAATCAATCTCACCTCTCTTTATTTGTCACAGTTCTGATTGTTAATGGGCCCCAACAATTGTTCTAGGACCCTTCTAATTCCTGGATCAATCTTGGAAGTATATCCAAAGCTTATTTCATAAAGACAGGAAAACAGAATATATTGCTGCTACAGTATTGGTACCAGGTTCTTCATGTCAAGTTCCTATTTTCTGACCTTCTGTCATCTTAAAAACATCTGTCTGATTGGATTATAATTTCTTTGATTTAGCACTTCCCTTCCCTACTAACTCTTGTCTCTCCCTTTATCTAAGAACAGTCTTTCATTGGGACTGTCAATGCTCAGTGAGGGAAATAGAAACTGCTTAGGTATTTCAGGCAAAGAGGAATTTAATATAGGGATTCATTAACAAAACATTAGAACGACTAAGAATAAAAGAGGGGAGTCAATGTTACCCAGATGTCTGTAACTACAGCGAGCCTCTGCTTTCGCTACTCATGTTCCTGCTGCTAATCAGGAGACCATGAGTCCACATACGTGTCAATGCTGCTACCCATCGTAGAAATGCATCTACCTTCCTCAGGTCTTCTAATGCTATGTGAGCACTTATCACTAACCTAACAGAAATAGAGCTGCCAAGTAAAGTGACCAACTCATCCCCATTTGCCAAGGACTTTTCAGGTTTTAGCAGAAAATGTCCCACAGAGTGGAAACCTCCAGTCCCTGGGAAACTGGGTCTATTGATACCCAATTAGCAAGGGAATCAGGGAAATGTAGGTTTCAGGCTTCCAGCCCCCAGTAGAACAAAGGAGAGAAAAGAAAAGTTGCTCTGAGACTGAATGCCAACAGACAGTTGTCTGAATAGTTCCTTTAAAGAAAATACTCATGACTCAGAACCAATATGTCACACTTACTTAAATGTGAGCATATCCCATTATTTGGAACTGCCGTTTCTATGCTACTATTTGACATGCTGATAGAAAAGATTTACTGATTCATATTGAGCTACTATGATGATGTAATCTACCATGAATAGGTTAGATTCTAAGAGTAGGATTTTTGTGAGGTTAAGTGAGATTATTATTATTATATAAGGTTAATAGCATATTATGACCATAGAACAACTATCCTATAAAGAGAATTATTACTACTACTATTAATAGCAACAATAGTAATTGAGACCAGTTGCTTTTACTACTGTAATATTCAGAAATAGGCTCTAAAAAATACTAAAATTAAGGACAAGTGGAAAAAGAAAAACAAATTCACCAGTTGACTTCTTTAATTTCAAAGGATAAATAACCTATTTTGTCACTGGTCCTATTCATTCTTTCAGAATGTAGTTCTAATCTAGACACTTCTAGACCCTCTCAGAGAAGAAAGTAAATCCATCTACCTAATACAATCATGACTATGGCCTTGGCTTATTCTGAGAGCCAAGAACTGCCTCACTCTTATTCCTCTGTGCATAAATAGTAAGGGACGTTCCACTCAATAAAACGCTATCACTTTAAACATTAAATAATTTCCCAGCCAGTGTGGCTCAGTTGGTTGAGTGCTGTCCCCTGCACCAGGAGGTCCCTGGTTCAATTCTAGTCAGGGCACATGCCTAGTTTGTGGGCTTGATTCCTAGTGGTGGGTGTGCATGAGGCAGCCAAAAGATATTTCTATCTTGCTCTCCCTTCCTCTCTCTGAAATCAATAAAAACATATTTTAAAAAATTAAAGAATTTCCTAACAGTCCTTGGTACAGAGAGAAAGTCCCTGTATGGCCACTGGGAGCATAACCCTTGCTAGGTTATGATTTTGCTTTCATGGCTTTTAAAGTGTCACATAATATGTATTTAGTTTCCATGCTTTCATTTTGTTATCAAGTAAGCATAGGATAATCAGATGAACTGGTAATAAAGCACTCTTCAGGCAAGATGGTAAAATCTAGAAAGGGCTGCCCCTCTCTGGAAAGCAGACCACTCCACACTTCTCTGTCCTCCCCATAAAGCTGTGCAGAGAAAGGCTTTCAGTGGCACTGGCTCTCAGGAGGCAGCCTAGGGCTCGTCCCTTAACCAGAGCTTTCATCATGTGTTCTTGGTTTATTCTGGCTGCCAGACAGGGTACTCACAGCTTTCTAACCTGAAGAGAGAATGCATGTTTATCCATCCTGGGGCTCTGACATCTGATGCCCAGCTGTGATTACGCCTGAAGAATGGACTCCCCAGTCATCACTCCAGTGACTTCTCCTAGGGAACAATCCCTAGGGAGGGACACAAATCCCTCAAAGATCACAGAGGAGGGAGGCTCCCGGGAAAGGCAGCTGGGGCTACAAGGGAGCTCAGGAGGGACTGCTGCTGGGTGTGCACATATGCTTTAGGGTTGTAGAAAGAACTCAAGTGTTGCTAATGGACCATTTACTTCTCAGAGAAGACAATACAAGGTTGTCTATTTTCTTTTTAAGTCCTGTTACAACTGTTCTCCATACCTGTCTATGGAATGCCTATCTGCATGTGTCCCTTCAGCTCTTTTCATATTAACACTCTAACTCTTTTTGGTCATTCATTCATTCATTCCTTTCTTCATTGGTATTACATGCCTGGACTGTGTCAGGCCCTGTGCTAGGGACTGGGAACACAAGAAGGAATGGAAACTATTTCTTCAAGGGGTTCTCTGTTCTCTGTCCAGTAGAGGCAAACACCAGCAAGCATATAATTAGAATGCTTTTAGAAAAGCGTGTGTAGAGGTTCAATACATAAAAAGTCTTTATGCAAAAACTTCCATTACATGCACTGGTCTTTATACCATCAGAGACTAATAGATTTTTTGTTTGATAAAGTGGTGGAGGAGTGGATGGGAAAAGGTCAAGAGAAGTTTGCGGTTGTCAGATAGGAGACAGAGTTATTTCCCATGGGCCAGGCATTTTGTTTCTATCCATTGAGCCAAAGGCTCCTCCGCTCTTTAGTATATTGTTGGCATGGATTTAACGTGTGGTCACCTAAATCATGACCACATCCACCACCACAAGTTTTAGGGAATTTTTCTTGCACTTTCTCAACTGACTTTGTGTGTGTGTGAAATACACAAATGCTGAATTTAATCATTTTTTCCTGTTGAATTTCATCCTATTGGTTGGATTCAATCTCCAGATCTGGTGAAATCATTATGAATTATGCTTCTGTCATCTATTATTGTAACTACTCCACCCAACTTTATGTCATCTGCAAATGTCACCAACATCCCCTCTTTCTTCTTGCCTCTATCCAGTCCGTGCACCACATGGCAACAAGAGTGCTCTTTCTAAAATAAAAATCTGATCTTTTTATTTTTCATACACACACAATTTAAATATGCTACCCATCATGACAAATAGTCTAGTATGAAACTCAAGTTCTAAGGGTTTAGGATCTCTGCAAGGAATGGGGATGAACAATGTATATTTCTTATTATAAATCACAATATCATAGAAAGGAAGAAATAATGGGTGTCTGAGCCAATGAAACTTTGCTTGCAGTGTATACATACAGGAAAGAAAAGTGATTGTCAGTGATAAATGGCAGAATATGTGATTAAATTTGAACTATTTTTAACAACAACATGGATACCCTTATCTCTTTCTCTCTTTATGCCTTTGTCCAAAATCCCTGCCTACTATCTCCATCAGTAGCAGAGCCCAATTTTGATTATATGAAAAACATAGCTGCTCATTAGCCATCTCACATGAGCTACTGGCTAAATATTGTAAAATTTACTATAAAACTGGAAATAGTGAAAGCAGCCACTACCCAAACACATTAATCAGAGAAGTTTAAATGTTAATAACCCTCCACAAATATATTTTGCATTGTGATGTTGAAAATGATGGATACCTACTTGTAGGTTGGTGCCTTAGAGCCCCACAGGATAATAGCATTGGGTATGAATATTATACTATGGAATAAGCTTAATAAAAAAAGAATCTTCTGGTTTAGTCTTATTTTCCACTCTCAATATAATATCCGGAGCTCTAAGGGTCTCTCTCTAGAGATGAAGTCTGCGCTAGACAGAGAGAGAGACTCAGAGATTTTGTCTTTCTGCAACTATGATAAATTCCTTAAGCTCTTCATCAGAAATGGGACTGATATTTGATAGCCAAATTGATATTTGTTGTGTGTTGATGTTAATCCACACCTAAAGATATTTTTTCCTTTGTTTTTTAGAGAGAGTAGAAGGGAAAGAGGGAGAGAGAGAGAGAGAGAGAGAGAGAGAGAGAGAGTTCATTGTAGGAGAGACACACCTATTGTTTCTCCGGCATGTGCCCTGACTGGGGCTGGGTATTGAACTTGCAACCCAGGCATATATCCTTGACTTGGAATTGAACCCGCAACCCTTCAGTGTATGGGCCAATGTTCTAACTACTGAGAAACACCAGCCAGGGCCACACTGATCTTTTAACTTTTAACTACTATATGCAGTAGTAAAATTACAAAATACGTCCATATCTGCTTATGAAAATCCATATCCTAGACCTTTTACCTTTTGATAAATGTTTTAAAATTTACCCCTAGATGGAAGCTGTGGAATTCATGGTCAAGTTGGAGCACAGGTATAGTGAAATGATCTGGAGTTCAAAGAAAGAAGTTTGAGTTTCACTTCTGCCACTAATTTGGGATGCAATACTGTAACAGCAGTGAATTACAACCCACCACACCATTCTTTTGACATTGTTTCTATAAATGCTGACTCTGACTAATAGATAACTTGTAGAATTACAACATGTTTGTACAATAATTCTAGAAACTAATTTCAAATGATACAGACTCCTATCTTCAGTCATCCCAGCCTTGGGAGACTTGCTGACCTTCAACTGTAAAACCAGGATTAAATAAAACCAGGATGGTGAAAAACAGGTTGATGCACATCAGACCATCGCTTGACTAGTTTCAACATCCTTATCAGAATGGACTGTGCTGGTCTGCACATAAAGAACTTTTCAGCCCTCTCCCCTTGATCTCTTTGTTCTGCTTTCCCACTTCCTCCTTATAAAAACGTCTGCCTGCACTAAGATGTTTAGATGGGTTTTGGGACAAGAATCCCCATCTTCTTAGGTAGCTGGTGCTTAAATAAACCACTTTCCTTTAGCAACTGTCTCAAGAGTTTGGCTTTTATTGTGGCAAGCAGCCAAAACTGTGTTTTGGTTACAATACTTGGCAAGCCCCTTAGCTTCTCTCTATTTCTTTTTCTGCATTAAATTTTTAAATGACAATAACAATTCTGCTTACCTTGTAGTACTTAAATAACAACCAAATAAGATTGCTTATGATCTCTTTATGTTAACAATAATAATAGAAAACATGTAGGAGTTTTATTATGCATGAGAAATTCTAAGTATTTTATGCCCTTACATTATTTCCTCACACAATATTATTCAGGATAAACTAATAACATTTATGTTTTACAGATGAAGAAACTGTGATTGTAAAAAAGCACCTTACCCAAGGTCATATAAATAGAGTGAGGGATCAATTCAAAATCACTGTGACTTTAGCATTCAGCTAGCTGGTAAAACATTAGAAGAGGTATTAAAATTAGCAGGGCTTTCCTATAACTTTACCTTCAAGAACCAACATAAGTATTTGGACAAAGGTAATCCTGAGTATGACCTTGGTTGCCAGATAATAGAATTTCTTTTTAAAAATATGATTCTGGCAAAACATACACATACACGTCAAAATAAAAAGCCCAGTTTCCTGGTTCATAGACTATTTGTCTATGTCAGCCTCCTAGAACATGTGATGGCTGTTTTAACAAGACCAGGACACACAAGTGTTTTTGATCAAACTTTCCAATTTCTATACACTTCTGATGAGCAAATATGTTACAGCCATTTTCCAGGACTTTGTAAGAATCTCTCTGGTCAAGGTGTGTTGCAAGGAAGGGCTCATCTGGCAACATCTGTGAACTTAATGGGAAGCAAAGCATCCTTAAGCATTGAGCCCATATGTTTACTCCACATTGGCTAGTCTCCCCACTGGGAAAAAGACTGAGGGCATGGAAAGTCTCTGTCCTTGAAATATGGTAGGAGCCAATGAACTGAAGCTGACCACAGATCTCAGACAACTACACTGAAACAAATCAGGAGAAATGGCAAAGGGAATTCTAGGCAAAGGCTAGCTTAGTCTATAATCTATCTTTGAGGAAAACGTTTCACCATTATGACCACCCACGATGTAATGGAATCGGTTATAAAGTTTTGTACTTTTCCCCACACTCGATGATACATGCATCCCAATCTTCTTCTTCTCCTATGAATGAGCACCCAGGGTTTTCATGCTCTTTCCCATATTTCTATCTAAACCTATTCTCAAGAAGAAATTTGACCAATTTACTTCCTGGGGAGAGGAATTACTTAAATGTGTTTCAAGGTCCTGTCCCTCTCAGAGAGTTTACATTTTAATGAGCAAGGCAGATACTGCCATAGAACCATCCGCTAAAGAAGTAAGTGAGCCGAAACCGGTTTGGCTCAGTGGATAGAGCATCAGCCTGCGGACTGAAAGGTCCCAGGTTCGATTCCGGTCAAGGGCATGTACCTTGGTTGCAGGCACATTCCCAGTGGGAGATGTGCAGGAGGCAGCTGATCGATGTTTCTCTCTCATCGATGTTTCTAACTCTCTATCTCTCTCCCTTCCTCTCTGTAAAAAAATCAATAAAATATATTTAAAAAAAAAGAAGTAAGTGATGTGATTAGCAAGGTTACAGTTTTCTGACAAATGGATCTGAAATCACATTTATGTTATATGACCCTATCCAACCTATTCTACCTTCTGCTAGCTCCTGGAGGTTTCTGAAGATAAATATCAAGCTTACAAAATAAAGACAAGTATAAAGCCCTGAATACACATACACACACACACACACACACACACACACACACACACCACTTCAAAATACCTTTTTTCTCTCCTGCTTCTCCCAAATATGAACCTCAAATAAATGTCTCACATATGAAGCCTTCCCTGAGCGCCACTGAAGCCTGCTTTTTGTCGGTGCTTCTCCAGTGATGTATACATTCCTCACCTTGTAATTATTTGTTTAGATGTCTACCCATTCATTTGTGAGTTCACAAAGGACAGGAGACATCCTTTTTCATCTCTGAATGCCTGGTTCCTAGCTCATGCATCACACATAAACGCACTTAATAAACATTAGGAGAATGATAAGTGGATGTGCACCAGAAGTAAGCACAAAGGCTTGTCTGTCTTACTTTCAAAAATGGATTGAAATTCATTGCCTATCTTTAACTACTGTGATGCTTTGACAGGTGCCTGTGGTTCTACCCTGGATGCCATTTGCTCCTAATTTCCACATTGACATTTCAGTACTTTCACCTTCTATTAAATTACCTCCCCATGCAATTGCTGTTACTGTTAATTCTCATAACAATGTTGCTAATAAGGTAGGTCACATGACCAAAGGAACAACTCATCTACCCCATAGTAGTTTAGCCTAGCCAACTTCATCCCAGCTCAGCCCATCTTCCAGAAGACAGGAATGTCGGGAGCACACACAGGAGCTGCCCAGAACTCCCACCAGAGCCCCATCCAACCTCATAACTCCCTGCTTCCAAATGGCGCACCTGTTGCATTGGGCCATCTTTTATTTTGACATTTAGGGTTGTTGTTTTTTAATGAATTCCATTTTGGGTTTGTATAGTGCAAGGCCTTCTGTTTCCAATAGATTTCCTTTTGTCAATCATCCACTTCAAAATAGTCTCTTCAGCTTTCACTTTATTTCCTTTCATCTTCTCATTCATAAATCTTAAAAGCTGTTTTACATTAGTTATTTTTAAAGAATAATCCAGTCCACTTCCTTTGTCAATGTATTTGCTGTGTAGCCTGAGCAAATACAATGCTGAGCTCCAGTCTTCCTTATGCTGAAGGTCTTTCTCCCAATGCAAACGTATGCATGTACTTGGAGGGACTTCTAAGACTCTATCTAACTGAAATCTATTTAATATATTAGGGGAAGTTTGGGGTAGTGTGTGAGTTGGTTTAAAACTGGCAGAAACAGGTAATGTGCTCAAATTAGATTAAAATAATAGTTATTTTTATCCCTCTGTCTCTTATTAGATTAATTTCATCAACAAACATTTATTGAAAATCTGCTATATGTCATGTACCACGCTGGGCACAAGTTATTGCACGTGGAGCAAAACAGACATAATCCTCTGCCTGATAGTACTTACAGTCAGTGTGGAAGACTGATGACCACTAAATAAGCAAATACATAAATGAAGTATATTAGCCCCTTGCAAGATAGGCTAGATTCTGTTGCAAGAACTAAAAAAAAAAAAAAGGTATCAGGGGTTATAGCAACAACCCCTGTCATTCTCATTATGGATCCTTAGTGGGTTGGCTGGGCAACTGCTTAATATAACACTCTACAATTGATTATCTATTGCTATGCAACAAATCACCCCAAACTGCCCAGCCAATATGGCTCAGTGGTTGAACATCGACCTATGAAACAAGAGGTCATGGTTTGATTCCTGATCAGGACACATGCCTGGGTTGCGGGCCCGATCCCCAGTGTGGGGCATGCAGAAGACAGTTGATCAATGGTTCTCTCTCATCATTGATGTTTCTATCACTCTCTCCCTCTCCCTTCCTCTCTGAAATTAATAAAAAGACATTCTAAAAAAGAAAAAGATAGAAAAGTACCCCAAACTTAACTATTTAAAGCAACACATATTTATCTCCCAATTTCCATAGTCAGAAATCCAGGCTTGTCCAAGTTGCATACTGAAGACCACATATGGCTCATCATCATTTTTTGCTGCCACTGGAAACTTCAGCCCCCTACCCCCTACTCCAGACTGCAATCTGAAGGTACAGTAGAGACTGTGGTTGTCTACCTGAAAACACTTAGGTCTCTTTTATGGTTCTGCGCCTATCCTCCTCCTTTCTTCTTAGGGCTCACACTCTGCAACTTTATTCAGAGGATTAGTGAGAACCAGTTGTGCTTGGCAGCTCTGTCCCTCCATGGCAGCCTGCAGCCAGTGTCTACTGCAGCTTCCTTACTTCAAGTGGGACAAAAGCTTTATGCTCCAGAGCTTCCTGCAGAATCAGCCTGAGTCTGGGACTTCACTAGCAATTTCCACCTGCTCAACTTCTCCCTCTCTGCCTTGCTTCTCTCACTCCACTGCAGGTTTTTCCTTGGGAAAACTTCCTCATCAAATCACACAAAAATCCCTTTCTAGGTACACTCTGGAGCAGTAGTTCTCAACCTTCTGGCCCTTTAAATACAGTTCCTCATGTTGTGACCCAACCATAAAATTATTTTCATTGCTACTTCATAACTGTAATGTTGCTACTGTTATGAATCGTAATGTAAATATCTGATATGCAGGATGGTCTTAGGCGACCCCTGTGAAAGGGTCGTTCGACCGCCAAAGGGGTCGCGACCCACAGGTTGAGAACCGCTGCTCTGGAGGAAGATGCTTGATGCTTGAGGCCACTGACCAGGCTACCCAACATCCAATACCTACGACACATGTATGACTGGCACACTCTTGGGGAAGCTCTGGGCTAGAGAACCAATTTTATGGCACTCTGTGTGCCAAGAATCATGCGACATGCAACAGTTTGCAGCCTCAGTCCTGTTGGCCTATCAGCAAAGCGAGATGATCCACGTGTTCCCGAAGTTGCAGGCCTCATATTATTGACACGGATGGCACACCACATCCTCATTTGTAATTTTAGAAAAGAAAAAATGTATAACAGATGTACAATTATTTGTAGGCTCTTCCAAGTCACTTTTGCCGATGCTGCCTAATTTTTTCAGGAAGTGATTTGAGTTGGCATGTGTCCTCCAGCCTTTGCAGTTTGGGCTTCAGCGTGTAGACAAGGATGGTGAAGACATTAACAACTTTATTTAAAGGAGTTGCATCTTATTTTAAAGACAAAACAGGAAGTCCCTGATTTTGCTGACAGACTTCTGGTGTTTGAATTCTATTTAAAGTGAGTTATGAAAAAAAAAATAAAGCCTATATTGGGGAAAAAAGCTACAAATAGCTTCATGAGCCTTGTGTAATGAACTAACATCTCATTATTCTGATAAGAGTTTTTTTCCAACTTGTGGATAATTCAAAGCAAATGCTACTTCCCTTGAACGTCTTGTTGTTCTTTAATAAAAATAACTAAATCTTAGTTCATTGAACCTTGCTTATTTTTTTTCCTGCTTCTCTGATTCATTAAGTTTCACTGTAAAGTTCAAATAGAGCTAAGAATTGTGATAACTAAAAGTCAGCAATAGGCTGAGAACTACAGCTTAAGTGTAATTATATTCCGCCCTCTCTATTCCCTGCTGCAGGTTTTAATAATAGTAGTTAGGCTGGGTGTTTCTTTCTGCAGTTAATCAAAACTACTTCCCAACGAGACTGAACTTCGCTTTTTCCACATTTAAACTGCAGCTGTTTTTCATATGGTGGTGTTCCAGAAAGGATCTGCGATCTCCCAGCCCCATGAGAAGGTGGGCAGGGTATGAGAAGGTTCTGTCATCTACCATTTCCTGCCTTTTCTGTTCCTGGAACACTCAAAATGAGACGATAAGTAGTTTTGTCCTTAAGAAAATTCTTTCCTCCACCTTTTCCTCTGTCTAAGCAGTTAAACACTCAGCAACCAGTTTTTTGGCTACTTATCTCTCCTGCGGGGAATGAGTGCTAAGGAATATTTCCTGCTATGTTCAGGCTTTTACCAGAACAATGTGACATTGGCAGTGACAGAAGCAATCGCATCTTTCACTCAACAGATACAGTGTCCAACGCCTCACCTGGGTCCATGGGCTAGCACGGAGGAAACAGAGATGAACAAGCCTAATTCTTCCACTTGAAAGATTCACAATTTCATGGGGGTCAGAGACAAATAAGCCAGGATTTTCAAAACAATGAGAGTCATTACGTAAAAGAAATACATGTGACTTAAACACAGTGGTTAAGTAACTTGCCCAAGTCATATATTTTTAAAACTTGAAACTGAAACATTACACTCCCAAGCCCATGTTTTTCCAGAACCATTTCACACTGCTTTTCTATTAAGTAGTTATTCTCATTGTTTGAAAATACTGGCTTATTTCACATGGAAGAATTTTAGTTTTGTTCATCTCTGTGTCCTCTGAGTATCTTAGTCTCCAAATCTGGGAAATAAAGATAAGACCCTGGTACACTCATATTAAAGTATCATTGATTCTAAAATACCCTGTCTAATAATAAGGTGGTAAGGGGGGGAAACTATATTAAGTGTACACATGGCTAAAAAATGCTATAATTGCTGAAATTAAAATGTGAACACATATGAAAATAACTATGAAAGTAATATAAGCAATGCCTCAGGAGATTGTTGTGAGGATAATTGAGAGCTTTTATAAAGAATCTTGCACATTGCCTAATACATAATAGGCATTTTATAAATAGCAGATCTTATTTCCATTACTGTTACTGAAGTAAAAATTGTATAGTTAGATATGAGGAAGGGCTTAACTAACTCATAGATAAAGCTTTACAGTAGCAGTAACATTTAATCTGACTCTTCAAGATTTACTATTTAAGTTGATACAAAATGAACTGCATTTGAAGCAAAGTTTACAATAGAGAGGCACACTCATATGTAGTTTTCTGTGAACCTATAGTAGCTTGTGATGGCTAGACGTTAAAATGTGTACAAAAATAATAACAAACACCACAGGAGCTGTCAACAGGGCTGGGTCAGGAAGGGCCATGAGTGGGCCATGGGTGGCATGACATAGAATTTGGGATTCCAAATGAAAAATGAACATAGGGCAAAAAATACCTGAGATTAAACTTCTCTATACATTTCATTGTTGCCATTGAGAAAGAAAATTCATTTATTTCATTTCCCAGATGTAAATATCTCAAGAGTTCTACTGTTTCAACACCTTTAACAATATGGTAATTCCACAGCGAACTGATGTCTTCCAATTCTAGTGAGCTTAAGAAGTCACAGAGTCCTTTCTTACCAGAGCTCATTTGATTCTGTGGGATGGGTAGGACAGAATATATTATATATGATTTCTGAAGATACTGATGCTGGGCTGATGACTCAATGACTTTCCTGAGATCTTATAGCTAGAAAGTAGCAGACTGAGGTTCACACTCATGTCTTTGGACTTCAGATCAGAAGTCTATCAGGCCTCCTTGGAAAGAACTTTCCTGGATCTTTTGTCATATTAGAATTGGGCTGGTCAATTTCCTCTTCCTGAACATAGTTTGCCTCTGGAACTTTGCTCACACAGAAAATACCCCTAACACCCCTTCTTATGACTTTATATCCAAAATCTGACGATCAGAAAAGAGATAACTCAAGTCCTTCCTCATCTGAGAAGACTTCTCTTCTCCTTCCAGCCCATAGAGGACTTTCTCTGTGGCACCTCCCTATGTATCAAGACTAAATTCTTACACTATTATTCACCACGCTTTCTTTTCCTCTATTTTATTCCCAATACTTTCCCCCTAGTCATTCAAAGGCATCAACCTTACCTTGAATAAAAGTATAATTTTAGAGCAAGAATTTTTTTAAAATATAAGAAAGGCTTAATGCTTATTTGTATTTTTATCCTTCAAAATAGGCTTTTGATTCTGAAGACAGTACCATGTAAAATATAGGCTATAAAAATAAGTTAGAAAATGAATTACAAAAAAGCCAGACAACCCATTCCCCAATTCCCACATCTGTACTCAAGGGGAAACTGTTGGTGGACTATGTGAAATGTCAGCATGACCAGTGTTTTGGGAATGCCAACCAGCATGAATGACCAGCACCAAGGTTATATGTGGACATTTTTGGTCATTCAAGGAGAAGCCAAGTTAGAGTGATTTCATTGTAGTAATGTGTGGACATCTGTCAATTTCCCTCCTTAGTTGCCAATGAATTATCCAGAAGGAAATCCACCAGGCCCTGGGAATTTCCTGAAGTTCATTAGAACTGACCAGAGTCCTCTGCCAGTGGTTCAGGATAATATAAAAGTACCTGGAATTGTGTGCTGCTGTGGAATTGGCCCAGAAGAAAGAATTACCGATCTCCACCCAAATAAATAAAATGTGGGGTTTTCAATCTTAACTCTCAGGAGATGATGTGGAGAGATGTGTAATGTAAGGTTCAGTTTAATAAAAATTAGTTGGTTCTGGAGAATGGTGAGACCCAACCCCATTACAGTTCTTAACTTCCATATGGTTATTAAAATTTTCGTATATTTATGTTTCACTCCACAACTTCACTCTCTCTCTTTCTCTTTCTCTTTTTCTCTCTCTCATTAATAAACATATCCTTGGGTGAGGATGAAAAGATAAGAAAAAGAAAAGAAGAGAAAAGAAAAGAAGAGAAAAGAAGAGAAAAGAAAAGAAAAGAAAAAAGAAAAGAAAAGAAAAGAAAAGAAAAGAAAAGAAAAGAAAAGAAAAGAAAAGAAAAAAAGCAACTATAAATATGTAGCGAGTACTTATTTATGTGCAGGCACTGTCTCAGTCCAGGAATAATACAGGAAGAGGAAAAAAAACTTCCTGCTCAATCCCTCTGTCCTGTTATCTCCAAATAAGGCCTTAGCATCATTTCTAACTTTTAAGCTTTAAAAATTTATTAATTTAAGGTGGGTTTTTTTCCATTTCCTGTTCAGGAAAACCTAAGATGAAAGAACCCAGACATCAGAGGAGCCAGACTTGCCTTCTTGTAGATCCTTTCCCCAGAGCCCTAGGAATTTATCTTTAACTTCTCTCTTTGTTTGTGGGAGGGAAAGTTATTATTTCAATGCAGGTGAGAAGGCTTCCACAAGAGGATATACTAGAGTGGCAACAGTGGGGCAAAAGGAGACAGCATAGACATTGAGGATAAAACATACTTGGGGTCATATTGTAAAGGACATACAAGGGACCTAGAGGTCACTCTCTGGTCAATGGAGGGCTGTTCCGGGGGCTGGCTGTCTGGTCCTCATTTGTCTATGGATATAATTCTGAAATGAATTTTCCCAGTGGCAGGTGATTCACTGACTTGAGTAGACTCTCCAATAGGACTTCCTGCAATGATGGAAATGTTCTATAATGCACCTTTAGTGGAGGAAACTGAAGAGTTACCTGGCAAAGGGTATGCTTCCAGAAGAGATTAAGATTAAGGGCCAACAGTCCAGTCTACCTCAATGTCCTAGATTGTGTTATCCAATAGGGCAGTGACTAGCCACATATGGCTACTGAACACTTGAAATGATTGGTACTGGCAAACTAAATTTTTAATTTTATTTCATTTTAACTAATATAAATTTAAACACATTTGTGGCTAGTGGCTTCAGTATTAGACAATGCAAGTTTAGAAAAATCTCTATTCTTGGTTAGCACTATCTAATAGAAATATAATAATATAGCTTAAAGTTTTTAGTAGCTATATTAAAAAATTAAAAAGAAAAGTAAAATTATTTAAATAATATGTTTTATTCAGCCCAGTTATGAAAAATATTATCATTTTAATATTTAATCTATATAAAGTTATTAATGAGATCATTTACATTGTTTTATGAAACTAACTCTTCAAAATATGGTATATAGTTTACACTTAAAAGCACATCTCAATTTGGATGCTAAATTTCCAATGGTTAACATGCAATGAATTCCTACAAAAATAATAAAGTTGTGTTTAATAGAGAAGTACTTTATATTTTATATTTGCTTCCTTTTTTTTTAAATATATTTTATTGATTTTTTACAGAGAGGAAGAGAGAGGGATAGAGAGTTAGAAACATCGATGAGAACTCTTCAAAATATGATATATAGTTTACACTTAAAAGCACATCTTAATTTGGATGCTAAATTTCCAATGGTTAACATGGAATGTATTCCTACAAAAATAATAAAGTTGTGTTTAATAGAGAAGTACTTTATATTTTATATTTGCTTCTATTTTTAAATTTTAAAATATACTGGTTTACATAAAATAACATTAAAAATGTCCTTCCTCAGCACACTTACCCCATTTCAGAGGAAAATACAGCTCCAGACAAATAAAGAACTAACAAAATTGAGATGAAATATTAAATGAGTTGATCTTGCAGTGAGACCAAGATAATAAGTGTGATGAAAGTTGACACTATTCAGACTGAGATGCTAGTATTTTCTACCAGAACAGAAGTGGAAAATGAAACAACATGCGGAAATGGAATTTCCCCATTTCCTGTTCACATTTTCATTCTCTAAGTTACTTTTTTAAGAGGCTGCAATATTTCCATCATGGGAATTTGTCCCATCCTGCTCCCACATGTTCTCCCTGCCCTGGCTAGGAAACTCCTCCTTCTCAATGCAGAATTTCGGTGATTCAGCTCAGCTAGTGTTAGATCTTAAACATCATTTTGCTTCACCACCATATCCTTAGGATGACAATCCCCAGCCTCCACAGAGCCAAGCCATAACCACTCTGACTCATCTTACTTGCAACTCCTTCCCTCTTTGTTCAACTTGATAAACAGCTGTTAAGAAGTACAAGAGTCCTATACACTCCGGATCTATTTCCCCCTCTCTCCACACCCCAGCTCAGAAAGTTCATACGTGAGAAGCTCTGCTTGTCAGAGAGAAATAAGGGAAAAAGTGGCTTCCGCACCTATATCCAATTTTCTTCCCATCTTACTTTCCCAAGTCACAATAATAAACTGTGAAATGTCAGAAGGGAAGACAGGATGTTACTTCTAAAAGGGCATCCTATCCCTCAGAGTTTGAAGAAATCAAGAGTCTCTAACACATGCAATGCACATCCTGTGAATGTCGTCCATACCCAGATGCACAGAAGGCTCCAAAGGGATGTGGGAACTTCTATTAGGGAACCACTGCCAATTGTTTGTTGGAATAACGTTCCTTGGAAATGAGAGACTGGCCCCCAGACATTAGCTGTTAGTCGGCCAACTGACACACTCCAAATTTTCTATTCCATTTCTGGACAGTTGAATCTTGTCATATGTTATAAGGGCTTACTGTAGGGCATTCTTTCTCCTAATGGACCTCAGGTGCAGAAGGTTGAGTCAGCCATTTCCCCCAGTTCATAATATTTTATTATTGTCTATTGTCTTTGGTTTAGGTAAGTCCCACTCATTTATTTATTCATTCATTTATCAATTCATTCACTCATTTTGATATGTAGGTCCTTTTTTTTCCTTTTTATCACTTCTAAATCTCTCCCCTTCATAGGCAACCACTACATGCTATTTAATATCTTCTCTTTTTTAAATATATTATACAAGATGTGTACTTTTCTGTTTGCATGTATTTTTAAACTAAATAACTGATGTGTTCATTTTATTTTGTATTGTTTATTGCATTTCTTTGTTTTTTATTAACATATGTATGTTGAAAACTCCTCTGTGTTGCTATGTGTACAATTTATCTGTTGCTTGAACTGATATCAGCACAATATCTGTGATGTGCACCCACCACACTTTACCCATTCACTGTCCAAGGGAGGGGTAATCAAACTGTCTCTACTCATCACACATATAATTCTGCAATGGAATTCCTCATAATGAACATCTCTTATAAACACAAAGTCCCTCAACAATATGTCTCTGTAATCTGTCTGGTGGTCCCACTTTCTACATACACAGACCTGATTCCATTAGATCCTCAAATTTTTAATTCCTTCCTCTTTGCCTTTGCACACACAAAAACCTCATAACAATCTCTACAGAAAACAACTTATGATAGCTTCCTGCATTACTTTATTAAAAATGCATATTTTCCTGTTTCCCAATAGAAACTCAAGGATTTCCTAAACAAAAAGTTGGCAGATGAAGGCCTGTGGGCCAAATCTGGCCTATCACCTGTTTTGGTATAATCACAAGTTTAGAAGGTTTTTACAAATGAATATTTGTACGTAATTTGATAAGAAGGAATGCTAACTTTGAACCCTAATTAAGTGATATGTTATCCCCCCAAAATTATTCTTTTCAATTATACTAGTAAACTTATATTGCAAAGCATTTGTACTTGATTATTATTATATTTTGAATTTTACCATTAAAGTTTTTGTAGAAATGTACTTTCTTTTGTGTTATATAATATCACCTATACTATACAATATCGTATATACATATATTACATATATACATAATAAGCAATAGATATCACATTACAATAAATAAATATATAGAAGTAACACATTGCATGTCTTAAATTTACATTACACATTAAATTCATTCAATGCTTTCCTGCTTATTATATAATATTATATGTATTATGTATTATCCTCAAATTACCCTGTTGGCCCACAAAGTATAACATATTTACTATCCTTCTCTTTAAATAAAGAAGTTTCCAACTGCCACACTAACAAATGCACAAGAGAACCTGGGTTTGAAGAATGCTAGAGAAGAGTACAAAGGTGTGAAACTTGGCTCACTTCAGTGCAGGATATAGTATCCGAGATCTAGGGAAAGACTATGAGAGCCAGTGACAAAGCTGCACCGCCCAAGAGCACAGCCACAGGTTTGCAGCAGACATGGTCAATTTACTCCTTTCCTGGCCAGATGGAGACTATAAAGTCGGAAGCAAGACAACCTTCTTTGTACCAGTTCTTTACACTGTCAACACATAAACTCCAAAAATGGCAGGCACCTTGCTTTCTTCAGGGCAAAACACATGCAATGAATTTTTATTAGCCTAATTCTCACCCATATGCATGGCTAACCCACCGTGCAATGTTCTTTATGCTCCCACCACCTGTGCCGTTGCATGAGCTATATAGGTCAGAGGCAACAGGACATTGTAGAAGCTCTGCAAGATAGGAAATAAGAACTTGAGGATTTATCCTTCTACTGAAATGAGTGGCCTTGTCTATTAAGTGATTTAATCTACCAAGTCCTGGGTTTTCTTCTCTATAAAAAATGGAAATTATGCTACGTAGCTACTTCCAAGGTTCATTTAATGACCCATATAGTGCAAGCATTGATCAATCAGAAAGTACGTTGGCCATGAAGAGCGGGTAAGCCATACACACCAGACATCCATAAACTGTGTGGGTACTAAATGATAAATTGTGGTCACGTGTTCAGCACAGAGCCTACAACATAATAAGTGCCTCATAATTTTTGGTATGATTATAATGACACATTTCCTTCTCTTCCATAAAAACTATTGCCTACCTTATTTATTAAAATGAAATGTATTTCCCAGTGTCAAATATTCTATTTCTTTATTTTTGGAGATTTTCGCAATAAATAAATGGGCTCTCTTGAAATAAATATTTGGAAAGAGAACCGCCAATTTGTCATGATTGGGAAACATTATCCTTTGCCCACAACATGAAAAACCATAATTGGCAGTGAAGATTCTTGCCAGAAGCAAATTAAATTAAAGATTTGTAGGCCTTAAAGTATAGCTAACTTAGAAGAAAGGGTTGTGGTAAATTTAACAGGCTTTACCCAAGCTCTTGACTACATGGAGAAAACCCCCAGGCAGGAAGCCTTCCATTATTTCTCCCTGGTTTTGATCTATATGCTTAAAGTACTTTCTTGGTTGAAATCAAAATATAAAACATTTCTTAATATCAGTGATTAGCAGAAAGATCAAAACATGATCAGCAAGGTTCTACACCTTAATTGGGTTCACCATGATATAAAACAGAAATGATTTATTGACTATGTATGTAACATGCTGGGCAATATTTGAACTGCTTTACACATTTATGTTCATATAATCCTTGCAACCATTCTATGAGACAACATACTAGACATATTTCAATCACCACTTCACAATCTATTGGTCTCTCTTGTCCAGTATCCTACCAAAACCATAGCAACCAGCTCCACTTGGGTCTCTACTATCTTCATGTTGCACAATTTATAGCAGGCACCTGTCTTAGTCAGGTCTAGGATGCTATAACAAAATACCATAAACTGGGTGGCTTGTAAGCAACATGAACTTATTTTTCAGAGTTCTGGAGGCTGGGAAGACTGATCAAGGCCCTCTAGTGAGGGTCTGCTTTCCTGGTTCATAGACAGCAGTCTTCTTTCTGTGTCCTTAAATAATGGAAGGAACTGGGGCACTATCTGGGTTCTCTTATATAAGGGCACTAATCCTATTTATCAGGGCTCCACCCTCATGACTTAATCATTTCCCAAAGGCCGCACCTGCTAATATCATCACAGTAGGGTTTATAATTTCAACATATGATTTTTTGGGGGGTAGGGGAACAAAAACATTCAACCTATTGTACCACCCATCCCACTTGTTTTTTTTTTTATCTCCAACCCCAAGACTTTTCTTTTGATGCGCCAGAATAGGACACCAAGGCAACTAGCTCAATGCCTATAATACAACCCAGGAATAAAGAGGAATTAATCCCTAGTCAAGTCTTCATTCAATGAGGATCAGGAGCTGATGGATGAATGCGCGCCCCCCCCCCCGCTTTTTCCCCAAGATAGATAGTCTTGAAATGTTTTCATAAGTAGCCAACTCAATAATACATCTTTGTATTGGCTCTCCATTCTTTTCTACTTCACTGTTCTGTCTCTTATTCCTTCTCTTTTGGACCATACTCTCCAAAATAATACTCACACATCTCTAAATAAGACTTTGCTTCAGTATCTCAGTATCAACTTTCTGTGTAATATTCTTACCTTGATTCTAACATTTTCACAAAATGTTCATCACTTTATTTTTGACTTTGTATTTTTTTCTTTCTAGGCGTGCACCTTATAAATAAAATATAACTGAATTTGATGAATTTGTTTATCTAACATAAGAATCTTGGATTCACTAATTTTACCTTCTCCTTTGTCTTTTTATGCAATTCAATAAGCTTTTGTTTCTTCGCATATTTTTATAATATACTTCCTTTTACAAGAGGTCATTTTGTTTTTCAGGATGGGTTACTCTCACATATTTATAAAACTATTATTTATAGCTATTTTTGTATTTCCTTCCCCTTTTTAGGCTAAATCTGTTTCATGAGGCCACAGTGCTTCTGTTAAGTTTACTGCTTCACTTTTATGTCTTGGTGCAAGGCAAAGGTTTGCTCATTTTTATTCATGAGGAATTGTTTACTTTGCATGATATTGTAACTAGAGTGTACTTCCCTGACCTAAGTCAGAACCCTGTTTCCTAGGCAGACAGTCCAGACTCTGACTACAGGAGTCCTACCTCTGAGGATTATGCAGGGAATCAGAAAATGGCTGTGACAACATGGTATACAAAACTGAGTTTCTAGTCCCATGTTGTCAGCTATAGATTTCCTTGTGCTCTGATCTTCACTTTTATATATATATATATATTGAGTTCAGATAGAAGCATCAATGATTAGAGAGAATCATTGATCAGCTGCCTCCTGCATGCCCCACACTGGGGATCAAGCCCACAACCTGGGCATGTGCCCTTGACCAGAATCGAACCTGGGAACTTTTAGTCCACAGGCCAACACTCTATCCACTGAGCCAAGCCCGCTACGGCTCCGACCTTCACATTTGAGCCCAGCAAGCCTGCTCCCGCAATCTGCTCCATTAGGACTACCACCTTCGCATCTGGCCCATCCTATACAGCTCTTTTACTCTTTTTACTGACAACTTTGCCATACCAGACCATGGCCAACCATATCTGCATTTTCATTTCCTCTAGGGAGCAGTTAGACTAAACTAGAAACTCGTGTTTCCCATGTGATAAAGGTTTTTTATTTGCCTATTTTGGGAAGGGTAGCTGCCCATGCAGCCGCGATTTGCAGCCAGGGAGTCTGATTACACTGGCATGATGGCTCCCAGAGTAACCATATAGATGAAAGAGTGCAGGGGAGAGTGGGAAGAGGCAGTCACGAGGAATTCCTTGGAAACATGGCAGGCAATGGCCAGAGGGAAAAACACCAAGTACTCTGTGCTGTGTAGACATTTAGTGAATGAAAAAGGAAAAGGAGGTTAAAATTAGCAAAGTAACAAAGCTGTTACATAAACTGGAGGGAACAATGCCAAGTGGGCTTTTGCATGGTTCAGCAGCTGCATGAATGTGAACCGTAGAATGCATCACAGTCTCATGTGTCCGTGCCTTTTGCAGCTCCGAAAGCACCCAAAGATGCCTGCTTTCCATATGGGCTATGTAGTTCTTATGCGTATATTTACATATAATTTTTCCTCAACCTATTTCAAAAAGGTTTTATGTTGGCTTACCATGAAAGACAAGCACATAATCAGACCATTTAACAGAAAGCATCCCAGGCTCTCAGGGAAAATAAATGGAACAGATACATGGGTTAGAGACATCATGACTGAGCATTAAATCTGGGCTCTGGGCTTCTTGGCACCCAATGTAAAAGGTTTCCAGAGTCTGAATAATGAAAGATGTTAGTTCATTAAGAGAGGAAAACAATTTCCTAGGGAGGAATGTATCATATCTTTATTTAAAAGATAATAAAATGTATAAAGAACAACCTTGAAATGGAAGCATTCTTCATATAAAAATATTTCTGTGACCTATAAGTTAAAAAATCAGTCTAACGTTAAGGCTTCATTTAGATAAGGCATCTCTTAGAAGAGTAACATATTGTGGTCTTGTATGTGTATCTCCTTGGACTACAATGTTATATCCACCTCCAACACATAGTTAGGAGGTAGGTATAACACTCACCTGTTTACAAGTATTGTAGCTGTTGCCTCCTTCTCACAGCTTACCTTAAATGCCCTTTTGCCCCCCCAAGCTGAGTTAGGTATTTTGCTGCTTACCTCCATCACAAGCTTGGATCATTAAAAATTATCTCTCATCCAGCTGGTGGGGAGCATTGACCCATGAACCAAGAGCAAGAGGTCACAGGTTCAATTCCCTATCAGGGCACATGCCCGGGTTGTGGGCTCCATCCCCAGTGGTGGGTGTGCAGGAGGCAGCCAATCGATGTTTCTCTCTCATCAATGTTTCTATCTCTCTATCCCTCTCCCTTCCTCTCTCTCTAAAAATACCAATAAAAACATTTTTTTAAAAAAATATCTCTCTACTAAAAACATGAGGATACTAAATTATTATGTAGGCCCTCAGTTTTGTTCTTTAATCAAGGTTAAATAAAAGCAATTGTTTAATTCTTTCACGCAACAAAGACTTAACTTACCAGCCAACATGGAATGACAGTAAGTCATATAGTTACTTGACCTACTTTGTACCTCCTTACCCAAAAACAGTTGCCGAATAGAACAATGGAATGGACTACTAAATTCTCAACTAAGATGTGGGCTCAGGTGAGACACCATTCAGGATGTAGGATGTACACTAAACCAAAGGCCAATATAGTCTGCTGTGTCTAAGTCATTAAAATACATGGGTCTGGGAGCTAACGGGTGGAAATAGAATTGGCCTCTCTCTCTATCAGCCCCTATCACCACCTGCAGAATTTGTGCTTCCCAGTCCCCAAACCTGGACTCCATGGGTCAGGAATGCAGTTGTGGGAAAGCTTCTTCTAGCTAAGACTATCGCCTGGTCACTAAGGGGGAGGAACAAGGTAGCTAGCTCTACTGACCTCCTCTAGATTCTGGCCGAGGTGTCGTCTCCACCAAGAACCTCCTCTAAGCCCACCGGAGTAAGTACAGAAGCCCTCTGTGCTCCCTTGGCACAGGTTTACCATTGCTCATTTCATAACAAATTTTAAGGGCTGATTTGAGTCTTATCTCCTCAATGGTGATATTCCAGAGATTAGAAAATTAGGGCAAACTTTTACCAAAATATTTCTGTGCCAGACACAGTTTGGCCCTGAAGTACAAAGATAAATAAGTGATAGTCGTTACCTTTAAGAAGCTCATCATCCAGGAAGAAAGATAGACTGTAAATATTACTACAACCCCTTGGTATTAAGAACTATGATAGAGGTAAGGGTGAGGTGCAAAGAAGGAGCAGATGGGTGCCAACTGACCCAAACCAACAGTCGGTCAACCAGAGAAAGGATCCTGGAGTGTTGACATCCAATGGTCATGATTCTGTCTACATATTTAATGTTAAGCTTTAACCAAAAATAAAAAAATCACAAAACAAAACACAAAAAACTTTGACATTAGCAGCAGCCAAAAGCATTAGACCCATAGCACTAAAGCTAGAGTTAATGAAGAGACTTCCAAGTGCTTTTTTACTCTTAAAATTATATGTATTTTAAACAGTCCAGATATAATTTTTCGGTCCCTTCAGTTTTCCAAAAGGGGCTGTTTGCTTGAATCAGGAAAAGGCTTCTGAATTCTCTAAATGCAGGAGTACAGGTGGGAGATATTCATCTCTCTCCCGTCTTTGTACACACCATGAAA
Source organism: Myotis lucifugus (assembly GCF_000147115.1). Taxonomy (NCBI): domain Eukaryota; kingdom Metazoa; phylum Chordata; class Mammalia; order Chiroptera; family Vespertilionidae; genus Myotis; species Myotis lucifugus. The sequence continues at coordinate 8,501,875 of NW_005871065.1, read as the reverse complement.
CCTTAACGAAACAAATTTGTCGGAAACTCTCTTCTAAGTCTAAGAAGTTTTGTGATGTCCTTGCACAGTTTCGGGCATGAGGTGGCTGGATTTCCCTGTGCAGGGATGCTTTGGGGTAACTAAATCAGTGCTGTCACTGCTCCAGGTCGCCTCAGCCAACATTCAGCTGCCAATGGCCTTATCAGGATTGTCACATCAGCAGCAGATCTGCAGTCTCAGCACCAAAGTGAAATGCTATTGGTCTCAGAGATTGAAACCTCCTTGGAGACTGTGGATAATGAGCCACTCTCCTTCCAAAATACTCAATCTGGGAATTTTTAAGTGTAGCAAAAATATTTACTGCTTCTAATTTTTTGCATGTGTGTTTTATCATTATAAGCAGGAAGCATCTTCCCAGAAACACTGTGAAGTGCAAAGGTAGGTGGGGTACCATTGTTACCAAGTAAGTAATTTCTGGCTTTTGATATCATGAGGCCTATTTTAATTTTCCCAACTAGGTTTACGCTGCAGGACTGCCATTAAACTAGTTACCTAAACTTAAAAAAATCTTGTTAAATTCTTTGAATCTGTTTTCCTATCTATTAAATTGGAATCATGAACTCTGCCTTATAAGATTTTTGTAAAGATTCAATTATATAACATTGAATGAATGCATGAACTGGTATTTCCTAAACTAGAAAACACAATGTAAATATAATGTATTATTTTCATTAATGTCATCACTAATGGTAGTAAGTGGTAATTACTTACATATCAGTTTACAAAAATGTTTCATACAATTATAAATTAAATTAAGATGTTGGTATAAAAATTAGAAAAAATAAAAAGATTGGCAGTCTATACATTATAAAAATTTAAAGTAAAATTTTTTTAAAATCATAAATGAAGCCAAAAGATAAATAACCAGAATATATTTAAAAACAGTACCTATAGTAGGCAATATACACAGAAAAAATGTATTTTTATCTATAGACATATAGTTCAATATATAATAACATATAGAAATAAAATTATTAATAAGCAAAAATATTCTAACTCATTTGTAAGCACAGAAATGATGCAAAAGTGAAATATGGATGTTTTAAAATCATTTTGGCAAAAGTATAAAAACTGATAATACACTGGGCAGCAGGTGTGGGAAGCAAATTAGTACAGATTTTCTCAAGGGCAATTTAGTAAAACATATAACAAAATTTAAATGTGCATATACTAGGACATATGAAGTAAATTTCTTGAAATTATCTTAAGGAAAAAATTAGACAAATTAAACAAAACGTACATAAGATGTTCGTTATAGCTTCGTTTAAGAAAAACTGGGGTTAGTAAATTACTAGTGTACACTAATAGGGCACTAATCATATAAATTATAGTATAGTTTATAGTTCATTTAATGAAATATATAGTTATTACACATATTCATTTGCTTCTATATTTATTGACATTTATTATTTAAAATATTCCTGGTATATTATGGTATATTCATGACCTATTAACAAAGAGAGTTTGAAATTGTATTCAGAGTTTAACTAAATTTTTGTAATATACCATGACAGACAAGATATTAATCTTGGTAAGAATAATAGTTACTATTAAATTATTTTTCAATAAATCTGTATTATTTTTATCATAATAAAGAATTTTTATTTTGTTTTGAAAGGGTAATTTTTTCTAATTTTTCTGTTTATGCAGCTGAAATAAACATTTTATCTTTATATTCAATTATCTTTTCCTCTCCTGCTCCATTGCAATCATTGTTCTGTGATACTATGATGCAATGTTGTCACAATTAGTCTTCATAACAGTATTTATGACATCAACAAAAACAGGACTATCCTCAGTTGAGATCACAATGACCCCAACAGAGCAATCCTTATATATTAAGTACTTTCTTCTAAACCAATTTATAGAAGAAAAAAATAAAGTGGAGGAAAAGAAGAAGGAAGATTAAAGAGAGAAAAACATAAAGCTATTTGTATAAAAACTGATGATGTTATCTTATTAGTCAAAATGGCCAGTAATGAGGGTGGATGAGGTCAACACATTCCTGTGCCCCATGTGATATGTATTTATAACTTAAAGAAAAGCACATTTGGAAAACAAGAAAATTTTCCAGAAAGGAGAGCATCCTACCAGTCACCAGTTTGGGGCTCACCTGTAGAAAGTTTTTGCTTTAGGAGCACAGATAAGAGTACTTACTACATAACAATTAACTTAAGTGGTCCATTAAGATGGAAGAGGGGTGAATATTTCTGCTCATACACTAAGCAGAGAAAGAATAGTAGTGGAAGGGGAGGATGTGAGCTAATTCTAAATGCTTTCATTGATGTATTCTAGAAATCCCCTTTCTGTCTTCTTTTCTCCACTATTCACTCTTCCTTGAGTATTTCCCTTACTCTTGTTGCTTCAATTCTCATCTAAGAAACAATCATACAGTTATCAATAGCAAGATGAACCCACTTCAATACATGTACAAGAACAAAGGAGTTGGAAGGAGAAAGGTTGCATCTGATGGTGGAACCCAATAAGGAGCATTATTGCTGAGCACTTAGAAATGGGAAGGACTTCCTAGACCTGGTCAGAAATTGGGAGGAAATTACAAATGTATGAGGGACAGAGCATATGGAGAGATAAGGAAAAGAAAAATTGAAAATATTAAATAAAACTCAATACATTAGTTTCAAGCAGAAAAACATGTGTTATGAAATAGGGGGAGATGACGCCAGAAAGATAAACTCAGGCTGGATTAATGAGTGTATTGAATGCCAAATTAGAATCTGAGACAATAAAAACATAAACTATTAGAATCATAGTATCATGTTAATATTTGCCTGCCTGTTCTCTGCTTGCACTTTCCCTTGATTTAATCATGCAATTTTTCTGATATTATTCTTGCATAAGAAGGTGGTTACTATATTTTTTGAAAAGTGAACAATAAAAACCCATCTTTAATTCAACAAGAAAAGTGCTTGTCACTTTTAATCTCCTTAATTACACAGGTTGAAAGGCATTACTAGTAGATTTGGCACATTTGGAAAAATGGCCATTCAGAGTTAGAGAAATTAGTCCAAAGGATACACAATTTTCAGAGAAATTTCTCAAATCTTTCCAATAAGAATGGACATGGCCCATTCTTCATCCAGGCATGTTGACTATTAATGTCAGATTTCATTTGCAATTGGAGTAAACTTTCAGGGCTAGAACAGATTGCTGGTGAAGGCTTAATGACCAAAAGTCTCAGAAAGCTTGGCACCAAAATGCTGAGTACTCTTATTTAGTCTGGGAAAGAAAAGCTTTAATTAGTGTCCATCAAAGCCCGAAGCAAAGGGTGAGCATACCGACTAAGCCAATGTCTCTTTGAAGTAAAACTATGTTGGACTCCTGTTCCCCACAAACAGGTGACTGTTTCCCATGCTGATTTGTACTGTTTTTCCCTCTCTGTGTGTGAGGAATACTCTGACAAATGGAAGGAGACCTGCCAAGATACTGAAATTGATCATGTACATACACCCCTCAAAACTTACATGGCTTCAAGTACCCACTACAATAGAATGCTGATCCTAAACCAATCTGACTCTGTGGTGAAATGAACCAAAATTGTTCCTACATCCTACTTTTATATTGTTGCCATTGTTTTGAGGCTCAAATAATTTTATTTCATTTAATTTGACATCTGGCCCAAGGAGACTTGGCTATTCTCCCCCCAGATAAGTTATTCTTTGCCAGACAGGTAACCCTGGAGGATCGTTGGAATAGAAGAGCAGAAGTCTCCCTAGGAAGAATAGATTGTCTACCAGTGGTTCTCAACCTTCCCAATGCCACGACCCTTTAATACAGTTCTTCATGTTGTGGTGACCCCCAACCATAAAATTATTTTCATTGCTACTTCATAACTGTAATTTTGCTACTGCTGTGAATCATAATGTAAATATCTGATATGCAGGATGTGTTTTCATTGTTCGCAACCCACAGGTTGAGAACTGCTGGCACACTATGCTAGTAGGGTTGACTAATTCTCCTGGTTCCAAAACTTCTCCATCAACTTTCAATCTCATCATTAGAAATTAATTTACTTGAGACCGTTTTTCATTCTTTAGGACACCCCTATTAAAATGCAAATACTTTGGAAAATGCTAGCATCTCAGGCTTGATCACTTCGCCTCTTCAATGGGTGGGATACAGACTGGATAACTGGTTTGAAGCAGGGAGATCACAGAAGAAAAGACAGACCTATTAAAAGGAGTAGTGACAAAAGGTTAAAAATGAAACTCCCATGTGACCCAGTAATCCCACTTCTAGGAATATATCCCAAGAAATCGGAAACACCAATCAGAAAGGATATATCACCCTATGTTCGTAGCGGCACAATTTATAATAGCTAAGATTTGGAAACAGCATTAGTGCCAATCAGCAGATGAGTAGATTAGAAAACTGTGGTACAACTACACAATGGAATACTATGCTGCAGTAAACAAGAAGGAACATTTACCATTTGCAACAGCATGGATGGAACTGGAGAGCATTATGCTAAGGGAAATAAGCCAGTCGGAGAAAGATAAATATCACATGATCTCACTCGTTTGTGGAATATAATGAACAACATAAACTGATGAACAAAAATAGATCCAGAGATAAAGTAACACTGAACAGACCATCCAACCTCAGAGAGAAAAATGGGGAAAAGGGAGACATATGTAATACTTTAAACAACAACAAAAAAAGTAGTGAAATAATGAAGGCACTGTTTTCCTCCTCACCATTTTGTGTGGGGAATATGCTAGACATACATTTGCTATTTAACACAAAATGGTAATACAGAAAACAATTTTCTATGTCATTAACTTACCTTTCCTCTTTATGAACTACCTTTGTCTTCTGCTGGATGCCCATAATATGATTTACCCCCAGAGAATTTACAGCTGTAAATCAATTCCTAGAAATTATTGAGGGTATTATGTGGCATATAAGCCAACACTCATCCCTCTAGTGATCATGTTTGTCATATAGCATTCTTATCCACAGAGCCCAGACTGCCTCAGAATCCTCCCCAACAATACTCAAGATACTCGCTATCAGTTGCTCTGGGTTGACACAAGAACCCTATTTTCCATTTCTGCCCTAAGGTATGAATTTAATCATATAAAATATGTGTACTTCTAGCCTATGTCTCCTTAACTACTCATAATCATATGCTCCATACTATTTCTCACTTCCTCCCTCGTTCTCTGCCTTATCTCAAGATTTGTTTTTATCAGCTTCTTCTGACCAACTTCAAAACCTACTATTCCTACAGAGTCTTCCCAGATATTCTATTCAAAGAAATCCAGCATCCTGGATTTGTTATAACTGAAACCCAAATGGGTGAAAATTCGCCTTTTAATGTTATACTCAAACATATACATCTGCATCAAACAAATGGAGATGATAACATGGGATCCAGTGGATGGGTGCATGAGTATATAACACATTGTATTAAAAGCAAATGGGATAAATATTGAATCATTATTTTGTATTTCTGAAACTAATGTAATGTTGCATGTCAACATGGAGCATTCTGTACAAGTACAGTGACATTTTTTAATTATTTAACTGCTTACCTGTACAGTTCCAGAGCCGACGAAAGGGTAGACTACTGAAGTAACATACACGAGAATAATAAGGATGATAGATTCTAAAAAAAAGGAACAAAGATAGCACTTATATGAATCAAAACTTAAAATACTTATACAAATAGTAATAAAATATGTGGAGCCTATAATAAGGAAATCTTTAAATTTTTATTGATGCCATGAAAGAACAAAAAAATGAAAAGACATTCTCTGTTGGTAAAATATTGTTACAAAGATGTTATCTCTTCTGTTATTAGTTTGTGATATTAATGCAATTCTGAAAAAAACTACCAAAGGAGTTTTTTGGTTTTTTTAAGTGGGGTAAGTAATTTGTTGAAATAATTCTCAGGTTAAGCTCGAAGAATAAATTGATGAAACTAAGAAAAATTTGAAAGAGTAATGAGTATAATGTTTATTTTAAAAACTAAATTACTTTTTTATTATTTAGTAATCTCTGAAGATAGATTACATTTCTTTGTTAGAGACATATTACTATCACTAAGTAATCTAAAGATTATTTCTATCTATTACATTAAGATAATAATAAGTTATTGAGGGACAATTATTTGACAGGTTTTGGAATTAACGTGGTACAACATGTTTAATTCCCACACAATCCTATATTGAAGACAATACTATGCTTGCTTTATAAATGACTAGGCTAAGTCATTGGCCAGAGTTCAGGTTTTGAGGTAAACAGCCTGTTGGATAGATGTATAGGTTCTGGAATAAAGGAGCTCTGGATTCCAATCTCAAATGCATTCCTTGCTAGCTTTGGGATTTTGAGCTTGTGATTGAACTTCATGAAGCTTTAATTTCTTATCTGCAATTTGAGAATAATAATAGTTATCTTTTGAGCCCAATATATGTGTAAAGCAATATAAATTAATTGAGTCACCATCACATAGTTGATGCTCAATAAATGCAAACTTAAAATGCAACAAAAAAACATGGTGGATAAATATTGAAAGGTGATAATAATAGTTAACATATATAATTAGCATCCACAATGTTCTGAATACTGTTTATAGTGTTTCCCACGTATAAATTCATGTCAATTATGCTAACAAATTAGAGGTAGTCACTATCCCCATTTTAGAGATTATGAAGCAGAGGCATAGAGAGATTAAATAATTTGCCAAGAGGAAACAGCTAAACTGAGGTAGAGCTGGGATTAAGCACAAGGGGTGCTCAATCTATAGCACTTCTTCACACACAATCACGCTGATACCAGACATAGAGAGGGATGGAATGGGAAAGCATGATTACAGGCTGTGGTTAAGAAACCATGTAAAAACCTAGACTTGAGTACTGAGGACTTAGGCAAGAACAGAAACAAAAGAGTTAAAAGGGAGGAAACTAGTATGGCACCGTTACTTCAGAGAAAATAATAATAACAAGATTTAAAAAGCAACCAGATGGAGATGAAAGAAGAGACCAATTTCCAAGTTTGAAAAATGAAAAAGAGATGATGATGTTCTTGGTCAAGATAAGGAAGACAGAAGAAAAAAACACCCTTAAAAGAACCCTTCCCAAATTGGCCAAACTGGATTCTCTACAAAATGTCAACAGCAATTTTTATTTAACATTTACTATGGGTCATGCACAATTTTACAGCAAAAAAATCCCCTCAATTAACACTCTATAAATAAAGGGAAATTTCACATAAAGACAATATGATAAATATGGACAATAAAAAAATATATTATGGGGAATTCTTGGTTTGGCTTATTCAAGCCAAAGTTTATTTTGCAATAATTTGCATGCATACAGCTTTTGCAAGTCTTTGGGAAAATTAGGGAAAAACCCAACTATGATTGCCTAAAATGTTGAAGAGCCAATTCTTAACAAATAACTCTCAGAGTTTTGTCAAAACGAGGCTATTTAAGAGACTTTAAAATTCTCAAAAATCTAGGGCCCTTTTATTAATTAACACATTCTACAAAATGTCTGGGAATATTATAGGATGACAGCATTCCCAGGTATGTTATAATAACTAGAAAGTATAGGCATCATATCAAAGTTACCCTTAAAAGCCCAAACCACCTATTTTCCAATCCTTCTCACCTCATCTCCTACTCCTATGTGAATGCATCAGTACACACTGACTTACCATCCACAAGATTGGGGAATAAATTATCTAAAATATGTCATTGGCATGTGCTCCTTTATTCTGACAGGGGAAATGAATTCTCCTTCCTCCTCACAGAATCTTCCCTCGGAATTAGCTTGATGGCCTTAGAGTCGCAGCTCTAACTTCTCCAAGGAGAAGAGGTCATAATTTACAAAGGCATTCCAATATTCCAGGAGGAGGAAGAGACAGTGTTGGCTACCAACTGCCAGCTGGTGCTTAAGAAAAAAATTTCACATCACAATAAAAACACAAAATCAACTTTATTCCCATCACTACCACCATCATCAACAAGTCACTGTCCCACCCACAGAGCCATCAGAATATCTTGAGAATTCTTTCCATTCTTTTCACCTGCAAAATTGTCTTTAAGAGACAACACTGAGGAAAAATCTCATAGTATACGAACAAATGACCTATTGTACTCAATTTCTGAGCTTCGGTTTATCTGAGGAAGTCATTTAAACACTGACCTTCAACCACTTCGTCTGTAAAACAGAGAGCCAGGTGAAGAGGCTCTGAAAATGAAGCACAATAGTAATGTTGTTATGGGACTGCTCTTCCACCTCAATGTGGATTAAAACATGTTAGATGGGAGGAGAACCCAGAAGGAAAGCTCTAACCAGCCTCTCTGAAGTTGACCCCGGACCTCATGATCTTCCCTCTTGGAATGACCCATTCTCAGCTAAAGTTATAATAAAAAATTATAGCCACTATAGCATGCCAAAAGTGTTGCTGCTATATTTCTGAAAGACTTCAAAATTCTGAACTCATTTTTCTCTCCTCTCCTCTCCTCTCCTCTCCTCTCCTCTCCTCTCCTCTCCTCTCCTCTCCTCTCCTCTCCTCTCCTCTCCTCTCCCCTCCTCTCCTCTCCTCTCCCCTCCCCTCCCCTCCTCTCCTCTTCTCTCCTTCCTCTTC
>NW_005871065.1:8389614-8482242 GCF_000147115.1 Myotis lucifugus | reverse complement strand
GATGATTGGGTACTTCTCTTTTATTGTATACATTTTTTGTATTTTTTTCCGTACCAAGGCTGTTTTGAACAGGGTTCTCTTTTTCCATTCCTCTCCCTTTTTTTGTGTTTGCTTGGTGGACGATCAGTGATCGAGCTGTTCCTCTCCATGCCATGGTTCTATTGGTTGCATTAATCGCCCTACCTGTTCCCCCCTTATTTCTCTTCTTCTTCTTCTAGGCCCAGATACTCTATTCATGCAATTTTTTGTTCTCTCGTCCTCTGTTTCTTCAAGAAAGATCTATGGTCCTTGCTGTTTTGGCTCAGTGGATAGATTGTCCTCCTGTGTACTGAAGAGTCCTTGGTTTAATTCCAGTCAAGTGCTCCCGGATTGTGGCTCTATCCCCAATATGGAGCATGCAGAAGGCAGCCGATCAATATTAATTTATTTTATAAAAGAAAGTTTTCTTCTGAGACATTGAGAGAGAGAGAGAGAGAGAGAGAGAGAGAGAGAGAGAGAGAGAAAGAAGGAAAGAAAGAAAGAAAGAAAGAAAGAAAGAAAGAAAGAAAGAAAGAAAGGAAGGAAGGAAGGAAGGAAGGAAGGAAGGAAGGAAGGAAGGAAGGAAGGAAGGAAGGAAGGAAGGAAGGAAGGAAGGAAGGAAGAAAGAAAGGAAGAAAGAAAGAAAGGAGAGAGAAAGAAAGAGAAAGAAAGAAAGAAAGAAAGAAAGAAAGAAAGAAAGAAAGAAAGAAAGAAAGAAAGAAAGAAAGAAAGAAAGAAAGAAAGAAAAAGAAAGAAAGAAAAAGTTCACTTTAGCTATCAATTCAAAAATAAATTTGCAACCATATGACCATCAGCTAACTTCTACATTATATTTATAAGATAAGTACATAAATAAACCATGGCACTTTGCCATGCTTTTCCTTTTTTATGACATTTTGCTTTATGCTTATGAAATTCTTCCCAAAGAACAATGAATGTTTGATAATAGCCAGACACATAGTAGACAACAGACATTAGAAACTGACTAATGCCAAGGCTGGTGGGCTATCGGTCCTTGAGGCCTGCTGATGCAAGTGAAAGACTTGTGCAGCCCTCCCGGATGAAGGCGGGCTCAACTTAGAGCACACAGACACTTACCCTGTGATTTGGAATTTCAACTCTCAAATCTAAATCCCGAGGACTGTCACCCAAATGGGAACACATAGAGGATGATCATTGTGGAAACTGTAGAGGCGGGGAGCTAGAGGCTACTAGATTCTCTGTCACTGGGAGGATAGATAAATGTAGTGTGAGAAAGGGTCACCATTCGATGCATGCATATTAATATCACTGTGCTGGTAAACATTTTTTAGGTATAAAAATAATGATAAAACAACAAAAAAAACAGTATTTAGTTCTTTTACTAGTAAAGTAGCCTGTGACACAAGTAGACTGAAACACATAGAAGCAGTATTGCAATACTATAAATCTTAGTGATTTAAAGTATATATGCTTAAATAAACTGTATAAGACCAGAATGGCATATATGTATGTGCGTTTTGCTTAATCCCTTCTCCTTCTTTCATCCAGCCCCCCCAAACCCTCCCCTTTGACAGCTGTCCATCTGTTCCATGTATCTATGCCTCTGTTCCTATTTTTTTTTCATCAGTTTATTTTGTTCATTAGATTCCACATTTAAGTGAGATCATGTGGTATCTGTCTTTCTCTGACTGGCTTATTTCACTGAAAACTATAAGAATGTTGTGGGCTGAATTGTTCCTTTCTAAATAGTCATGTTCTAAGGTACTTAGAGAGATACTTAGGTATATTAGGAGATAAGGACTTTAAAGATTTGATTAAGTTAAAATGAGGCTAAGACAGGTTCTAATTCAATCTGACTGATGTCTTTATAAAAAGAGGACATTTGAAGAAACAAAGAGACACTCCATGTGATGTGCTCACAGAGAGGAGACCATGTGAAAACACAGTGAGAAGGTGGTCATCTGCTAGAAAAGGAGAGAGACCTCAGAAGAAATCAACCTACCAACGCCTTGATCTTGAACTGTAGTCCTCAGGATTATGAGGACAAGAACAAGAAGCTACATGTCCCATATCAGAGCTACTCCTTCAACCTGGCTCCCAGGTTGAAGTTAGGTAAAGCCAAAACCACATCCCTTAAACTTGTCATTGTCAACATTTACCATGAGATAAATTCTTCTTGTTGTAAGTCATTCCCCCCGCCACCCCCTAGCCCCCCTCACACACACACACAGCAGAGGTGTGTCGAATATACTTTTTGGCTGAGTACCAAACGTCAAAGAGTTAAAATCAATATTGGATTTCAGCCTAACCAGAGTTGAATCACCACTGTGGTAAAGAAACTGGAATCTAGAAATAAATCTGAAATTTTATTTAAATTAATCACTGCCATCATTATTATTTGATTATTTAAAATTGTAGTGGTGGCCAAATTTTATGGATGTGACATAGTACAGGGACAATGATTTCTCAGCCCTGCCCACTGCCTGATTGCACCCATGGTTACTGAGTTGCACTTTAACAAAACAGAATAGAAGCTGGTAGGGGAGCAATTTGGCTGGCTTTGGCTCACTTTGGCTGGCTCTGTGGTACAGAGTGCTGTTAATGGTAAGTCACCGCAAAGTTATTAAGCTTTCTTCCTCTCCCTCATAACCAAAACAAAGTCTCAAGAGACTCAAACAATAGGAATTTTCTTCTAAAAGCATTCTTGTAAAGCCTGTTGTTTTGAGTTTGAGTTGAATGAACAAAATGTGTTTTAGTATGTGTTTTCTTCTAACCCTTTTGCTCTAACACTTCCAGGTTTTCCCTTTACAATAATGAATACACATTTATATTTCAATGGACTGTTAGAATTTCAAGAAATAAAGAACGTTTTCTTCCTGCCCTTTAAATTTTTATTATGACTGGGAAAAAGTTATCTATATATCCTGGATGTTTTAGGATTAAGGTTAAGGTCTTTCCAACTCTTAAAATTTTGAGATAGCTAAGTTGATATTTTATTGTTATTTGTGAATAATTTCCCTTTTTTTTCATTAAGAAAATCCATACAATAAGTTAGATAACTAAAATTTAAATGTTCTCAGCTGTTAGTTGTTTAACATTAAGAACACTATATACCTGGTAATTTTTTAAAGTTTGGGTTAAGTTATAATATATTACTTAGACTTGCATTATTTAAATTTTACTTACATCTTTGATTCAAAAAAATTGTTTAAGTAACCCAGCCAAAATACTCTCAATGTTCATATTAAATGCCAATTTTTCTATTTTTTAAAATTACTTTAAAGTTCTTAACATTACTTCTTAACATAAGATTAATATACTTGAAAATAATTATGGTTTATTCACAGCATTTTAGTTTTAATAATGAATATATATTTATATTTCAGTAGACTTAAAATTTCAACAAGTGAAACACTTAGAAGATTTTTCATGACACATTATATCTAGCTTGACTAATTATTATTTGGCATTGAAACATTGTATATTTAGATATTAATATTCAGAATATTCAGATATTGACATTAAGTTCAAATGTCAGTGTTTGTACCACACCCAAATATCATAAACACTCATACTTCAGGAAAAACCAACTGGAAATTTTCCAAACAGGAGCCCTGGGCCTCTTTCCCCCAAGGCTTTCTGCCATTCTAAGAACCTACTTAGCCTGTGTACAAGGTAGACCAGAAGTACTGAGGAGTTAGGCTCCCTCCTCACCCCAAGAATCCTCTACTAATAATTGATGGAATTTGTTGAGTAAATACCAACGTGAGCTACCACCTCTCAGCTTCGATTATTCTGAGGTATGGTATGCTCTACCCACCAGGGTTCCGCAGTAGAATTGAGACCTAGTTGTCTAGTAATTACAGGCTCAATAATATGCCATTATTGGTTGCCTTCCCTTCCCTGTATCATTTCTCACCCAACTACTAGTGTGTGGTGGACTCACCTTCCAAATAAACAACTCACAAGCACATTCTTTTCTCAGGGTTGACCTCTGGGGGGACCCAACCTAAGACAAACACAATCATGTGACTGAAGCCACATCTGGAATGCTGGGAATAACATTGAAATGGGCATTTGGCTCATTAGCTGTCGAATCCTGAGGACAAAGACAAGTTCAATATCGTATTTTTTTTACTGACTTACCAAGACAAAAGCTTAAAGAAAAAAATAACATGGTAGTATGCTATTCACAAGAGACTTCTAAACACAGCTCAGTCCAGAAAGATTGAAAGCAAATGGATTGAAAGTATTTCTAATAAAATGTGATAAGAGAAAAACAATAGGCATAATAATAGTAAATTTTTAAAAACCTTCAAATTAGGCAAAAAGGATTTGTTTAAAAGTAGGAAAGCTATAATCCCTAAAGATGATAAAGATACTATAAAACATGAACTTATATATACTTAGTCCTAGAGTATCTAGATGTATATAAAGAAATGTTAAAATATAATGTTAGGATGTTTCAAATCTATAGTCAACTAAAGAAATTTTAATAATACCTGCATAGAAATCAATAAATAAAGAATAAAAAATCATAAAGATAACATTAATAAGCATGATTTAGTGGATATATAATTTTCTTTTTCTTTTTTCTTTTTTTAAAAATATATTTTATTGATTTTTTTACAGAGAGGAAGGGAGAGAGAGATAGAGAGTTAGAAACATCGACCAGCTGCCTCCTGCACATCTCCTACTGGGGATGTGCCCGCAACCCAGGTACATGCCCTTGACCGGAATCGAACCTGGGACCTTTCAGTCCACAGGCTGACGCTCTATCCACTGAGCCAAACCGGTTTCAGCTTCTTTTTCTTTTTAACTCAACTAAGTACAGATCTGTTTTTACCCTAACTTGGTCACAAAAAAATTAAATGTGAACTACATCACAAAATATTTTCGCCAAATTTCAAAAGGCATAAACCTTGCAAGTTATGTTGTCTGATAATAGTATAATAAAATTAAAAATTCACAACAAAAGAGAAGTTAAAAATTTACTCAAATTTTAAAACATCTGTCTAAATTATTCTGCATTAAAGAAAAAGTAAACTGTGAAATAAAAAATTGTTCAATTATAACCAAAATTCAGATAGCCTTAAATTAAAAGGGTTGTGATACATAAAAGTTTATAGGCTTTAATTGTTTTATTATAAAACAATAAATTTTGAAATGAACTATTTCAATTCATAAAGCCATAAAAGATATTTTTAAAAAAACTAAAAATGTAGGGGAAAATATAACAAATATTAATAAAACAAGTAAAAATAATAGGTATAAAAGGAAAAATCATAGTTTTTAAAGGAACATATTCCAGCATGGCAAAAATCAAAATGTCTTCCCGGGCCAAGAAATGCTATCTCCATTATTCAAATTTTTCTAATTCATACTTCCAAACTGTAAGCCAGGAACAATTTGCAAATTAGGTGAAGTTGCTATTTGGAATTTCCTATTTCCCTTGTTAACACCCTGTCACCATCATCACCACCACCACCACTCCTCCTCCTCCAGGATTCCAGCCAATGCCACATTCCTATTAAACCTTGCTCAGCTTAGCAGTAGGATTTTAAATGCCCTGACTGAGGATTCTCAGAGGGGAAGGGGAGTGGGGTGGAGGAGAGATTAACCAAAGAATTTATATGCATATATGCATAATCCATGGGCACAGACAATAGTGCATTGAAGGCCTGGAGAGGGGGTGGGAGTGGGAAGAAGATGTCAATGAGGAAAAAAGGGGGACACCTGTAATACTTTGAACAATAACGATAATTTTTTTAAAGCCTGACAAACTCACCCCTTCTCCCATTTCAGTGTGAAAAATTTTGAACCTATACCAGTTTCCTATTGCTGCATAACAAATTACCCCAAACTCAATGACTTGAAATGATAATAATTAATTATTTATCACAATTCTATTCACTGGCTGTGCACTTCTGTTCATTTCAGCTGACTCACTCATGCATCTGCCTTCCTGAGGAGAGTCATTTGGACTTCAAGTCCAAGTTGGCCTCGCTCATGTGTGACAATTGATGCTTGTTGGAGTGACTTGATTTTGGCTGAAGTGACTTAATTTTCCTACATGTAGCCTCTCATCCAGGAAGCTAGAACTAACTTCCATACATGGAAGTTCCAAGAAGACAAAGATAGAAGTTTTAAAGCCCCTAGAAAGTGAATTTCTGGAACTGGCGAATGTCACTTCAACTATACTGTATTGGTAAAAGCAGTATATCAAGGCTGACCTGATAGTAGCATTCTTGCTTTATCTATAATAATAAAACCATAATATGCTAATTAGATTGGGATGAAGCTGGGGCTGTGAAGGAAACCCAGGTCCCTGGTGCCAGAGGGAAGCCAGGTGCCGGCAGCCGGGGGAAGAAAGGCCTACTCTAGCATGGATTTTGTACATCGGGCCTCTAGTTTCTTAATAAAAAGAGCTAGAAAATATTATGGCCATGTTCTCAGTCTACCACAAATTCAACTGTCCTTGTGGTAGAAACCAACTAGATGCTCACCAATCATACTTCCAATTTCTGGACATGAAACAGGACTCCCTGTAGGTAGGTTGAATCCAAGTGCTTGGTTTCATGGCATGTTCAGGTGCAGCATGGACTCTATGGTCTGTCTTCCCCTGCCCCAGAAATAGAATGTGGTGAAGATGGCAATGTCACAAGATGGACAAAATATACACCCCTTAGATTTTTTTTTAAGGAGAACCATCTGATTGTCATTGAACATTAACATGAATGAGAAATAAATTGTATTGCATTAAGTCACTGATGCTCAAACACACTATAATGAATCTAGTATACCCTAACTAATGAAGCCTTGAGGATGAAATTAATCTCAAATAATGGAATGAAGGACAAGGCAAGGATCTGGTAATAGAGGTTTTTTTGTTGTTGTTGCTGCTGCTGTATTTGTTAGAGATTGAAGAGAAAATTTACCCTCGTATTATCCTATTTAGACATCTTCTCTCTACTTACTAGAGCATTTTCCCCAATGATATCTATTAGTCCCACAGGCTCTGTTAGTATCTCAGGAAAATACAGATAAAGAGACTTCCTATTGCGACAGACATTCACTTGTACTGTATATGTTTCTTACACTTCAATCTCACAATTAAACTACTGCCATGTATAGGGAAGAGATGGCTGCTAGGAGCTTATGCAAACATCTGGGGAGGTGAGCTCATGACTAGCTTAGAAAGACACTATCTTTGATGATAGTTCAAACGAAACTTTTTTTGCACTCTTGCTGTCTCTCATCTCATCCCTTAGATATAGTCCTTTCTATTGGAACAGCATTTATAGCATTTCACTCTGAAAGACCTTGCCAGCTCCTTAAGAGGCTAGTTATTCCTTTGATTCGTAGCTGAGGCGACTCAGTCAAATGATAAGGAATCAAGTGGGTCACTGAGAAATTTTTACCCACTTTCTAGAGTAAAAACTCCTCCAAGTGTTTTAAAGATGTAAACCTGTGCCTTTTATGTCTGGCAATGATGCTGATGATGAGAAAAACCGTTCCCAGACCAGGATGATCTATCCAAGATCTATTTATTTTTCCATAATCCCTCTGTTTATGTGTTCTCAAATGACTAATGAGGCCAATCTGGAACTGGCAGATTTTGCCACAATTTAGACAGATGGTTTCAGTACATGTGCATACAGAGACTAATGTTGGAAATGTGAAAATAAAGATATGTTTTGTACCATTCTGAGTTTTTCTAAGAGAACAAAGATAAAATGACATGGACGCAGGGGAAGGTTTCAGTGTTACTTAACCATACAATGTGATCCTCTTACCTTAGAAGCCAATTGAATCACTACTGAGAATCACTGTGCTAACGTATACATGGTTTCTTTAGCCCAAACACTTGGGAAAGTCTAAACATACGCTCTAGTCATTGCTTTAGAAAGCTTGTGTAAGCAATATTAAGTGAACTGTTGCTGATAAAAATGTGACCTCACTCCAAACCTGAGCCCTTCCTAGAAGTGAAGCAAACCCAAATATTTCTGGGCAATTTGAAATATAAACAGGGTTGACCATTTTACAGGTCTTTGCATAGGCGACACATTTCTGAAACTTCTACTCTAATCCAGTTGTCCAAATTTTAGTGTGGTCTCTCTTAGATGAAAACCTAGACGTCTTGGAACATTTCCAATGTATTGTACAGAGCCCAGCGATATGAAGACACATTCATTCATGCATGCACTCATTTATGCACTTGGGTATTGCCAGCTAATACCCACTGAGCACTTACTTTGTGCACTACAGGAAAATTATGCTGCAAAATTTTGACATGAATACATGCATCAGCTCTGACTTTAAGAAACTGAGAGATTTTACGGATGTGTAAACAAATTGTTGTGCTATAGTCTGGCAAGTGTATCGCTCCATGAAGAACAAATGCTTTTTTTATGATGGTTGTAATGGTAACAACAACAAGGAAAAAGTAGAATGGAGGAGAGAAGGAGAAAAAACTCAAGTAAAATAGGGGACCCTAAGACATATTACTCAGAAATTTGTGCCACACTGGTACCATTGATGCTAATTTCCTGAGTACTTAAGCTGGTGGTGGTGGTGGAAGAGGCAATGGTTGTGGATGGATCAGACATATAAGCAGAATAGCTACATGTGTTTACAAGGCTCTTTGATGCAGGATGGAAATACGACTTGGAAGAGAACAGGGGCGTGTAGTGGGCCACGGATTGGCTCTCCATGTCCTGTTGCAGGAAAAGGCCAAATGAGTTTCAGGATTCTAAATACTAACTTGGTGATTATAAAGATCTGTTTTTTGAGGTAGAAGGGTCAACAAAATAGTACCTAATATTTTGTTAACTGAAGTGATAATTTTTAAATGGCATGCATTGTAAGGACTTTTATTTCCTCACTAGCCCCCATCCCACCCACAGATTGTATGTGTTTGGGAGCCTTGCTATCAAAGAGTCACAGGGTTTTTGCAGGCCAGTCTTCTGGTTTCTTCAGTAGTAATACTCTCTCATCACCATTTTAGGCATTTCACCTATTTGTTTCTTTTTTTTTAAAATTTCTTTATTGATTAAGTTATTACATATGTGTCCTTATCCCCTCATTACCCCCCACCCCCCCTATTTGTTTCTTATACAGTAATCTCAGCCAAAGTTTCCTTCCCATCCCTCTTTCTCTTAATTTAATCGCATCTACATTGAGATAATTTGAAACCGTGGGTTTAGGTGGGTAGATAACACTGTTTATCTGATCTTTGGCGTTAAACTGTCTCCCAATTTCTGAATAACATGTAATGGGAGGGACACAATAAAGGCTGAGGTCCCACCCTTGTAAAAATGGTTTCATCAGCACAATTCCTAATAACTAGCCTGACTTCAACTTTCATAGAATTTTGCTACATGAAGCAAAAAAGAAGCCAGCACACATCAAAAACGTGACTTTTTTCCAACTTTGGTTAGATACAGACTTTGTTGTCATATGATCTGTCTTCCAAGTTATTGAGAAACATCAATGAGAGAGAAATATCAACCGGCTGCCTCCTGCATGCCCCCTACTGGGGATCAAGTCCACAATCTGGGCATGTGTCCTGACCCAGAATCAAATTGCTGACCTCTTGGTGCATGGGACGGTGCTCTGCACCGGAGCAACACTGTCCTGGGCGCAGATGAAAGTTTTACCAAAGGTTTTAGTAAGGCATGACATGATCACCAAGTTTCCAGCCTATAATGTATATGCCTCTTAAGAGCAAGTGTTAAGCTAATGGTATATGTTTTACCTATCTTTTAAGACAGTGTCCCAATTCTAACTAAGAATTTCTATATTAATTGTAGAAAACAAACTCACTTGAATGAGACCCAAAATATGATGCTTAAGCAAAAGTCAAGTTCATATCTCTCTTAATAGCAGTCCATGGAATTGAAGGGCAGCTTTGACATTTAAATATATGCATATATATCCCTACAGATTTCAGAGAGGAAGGGAATGAGAAGGAGAGAGAGGGAGAGAGAGAAGGAGGGAGGGAGAGAGAGAGAGAGAGAGAGAGAGAGAGAGAGAGAGAGAGATCAATGATGAGAGAGAATCATCGATTGGCTGCCTCCTGCACACCCCTCACTAGGGATCGAGCCTGCAAACCGGGCATGCCCCCAACCAGGAATCTAATCATGATCTCCTAGTTCACAGGTGGATGCTCAACCATTGAGCCATTTCATCCAAGCAGCTTTGACATTTTCAATGTGGACTTTCTACTCCAGGTCTGAAACTGACTGTTCCACTTCTCATCACCTCCCAACTGATAGAAATAAGGAGAGGGGAAAAAGTGGTGCAGACTCATTCATTTTAATGATAAAACACAGAAACAGCACAAATCCCTTCTGTTTCAATCCAACTGAACAGGACTTATTCACATGGCTACACCAGGCTGCAAGGATAACTGGAAAATGTGGTCCCTAGGAGTGTAGCCATGTGTACCAGTATAGCTAAAACGGGGCTTCCTATTACTAAAGAAGAAGAGGGAATGTGTAGTGATGGAGAATCTGCATTCTCTACTACAATTACCCCTTAGGTCAGAATAGAAGCCAGGGGAGAAAGAGGAGTAAAAAAAAAACCTCAGAGAAAATCAGTGTAAATGATTACTAGTAGGTTGGCATCTTACCCTGAGCTAATTTTAAATCTGACACTCAGCAGCTGTCAGTTCCTTAGGAAGAACTCCCTCTATGCCAAGTCCTCCCTTTCACCTTCTAATAGGACATTTCCCTAAATGATGTAGAAGCCCATCTGCCATTTGAAGGTTTCAGTGATTAATCTCTCTCTCCATCGTTTTGTGAGACACTTTCACCAGAAATAAGGAGACCTTCCTGTGTATGTGCAGAGGGAACTCAGAGGAACTGAGGAAAGGAGAAATAAATAACTAACATGACCTTGAACTCTTTTACAGGAGCGATAGGACTTGAGTTGAGTGCAAAAGGGCAGGTAAAAGGTGTCAGACTCCTGTGAGGATTGATCAGAAGGGTTGTCCCTGACACTCAAACTTTGCAGGTCTGCACAACAGAGAGAGTGACTCAGAGCTAGGTAGATTAGAAGGACTGGAGTCCACAATAAAATAAAATAAAATAAAATAAAATAAAATAAAATAAAATAAAACCGGTTGTCTGGCCAGTGTGGTTCAGTGGTTGAGCATCAACCTATGAACCAGGAGGTCACAGTTTGATTCCTAGTCAGGGCACATGCCCACATTGTGGTCTTGGTCCC
Organism: Myotis lucifugus; assembly: GCF_000147115.1. NCBI lineage: Eukaryota > Metazoa > Chordata > Mammalia > Chiroptera > Vespertilionidae > Myotis > Myotis lucifugus. Next base: position 8,471,013 of record NW_005871065.1, on the reverse strand, counting down.
CAGTAAGTGGGGAGGGGTGAGTGTGCAGGAGACAGCTGATCAATAATTCTCTCTCATCATTGATGTATCTATCTCTCTCTCCCTTTCCTTTCTTCTCTGAAATCAATTAAAAAATACATATTTTTTAAAACCCAGGTTGAACTTGAATTAGTTACTTAACCTCTCTGTTCTTTGGTTTCCTCACCTATGAAACATGGATATACAGTACCTCATGGAGTCATTTAGAAGATTCCAGTGACAGGATGCACATAAAGTGCTACATAACCTGTGTAATGTACGCGCTGTGCCTTGCACATGGTGAATATTTAATCAATATTACCTAAAGCATGTATTTGGTGCTTTTATCTAAATCATACTAAAGGACAGAAAATATATTTCTGTTCATAGTAATATTTTTCAATGCCTTTAATATAGTGCCTGGAACACAGCAGTTATTTATGAAATAAATGAATGAATAAATGAAAACATTTTGAAACCTAGTGAAGTGACCCACCTACACAGGTTTCCCTGGCTTCTCAAGTTTCTTAGTGGTTCCTAAATAGTGGCTCAAAAACAAAGCATTTATGTTAGAAATGTGAGCCAATGTACATAAATTCTATCTGAACAAAGAAAGTAAAACTGCTTATTAATTTATGGTGGAGTCATAATGTCAGTCTGGGAAAACCAAACATACAGCAGCAACACAGAAATGTTCTAGAGCACACACAAAAAGAATCCTTGAAGTTCTTTAGGAAAATAGAGCCACCTACAGGCCAAATCATTTTATCATCAAACAAAACTCATTCCTTGAATTATGGTCATCATAGAACAGGAATGCTTTTTTTTAAAATTTGTTATTACTCTTATTTTTATTTCTTGTTACTCTGTTCTTCTTCCAAGTATATAGCTCTAGTTCCAAAGCATGGCCAGAATATGACCAGTTTTGACAACTTCCGCCACCAGTCTGTGCCACCATTCTCCTGTAGATCAATGCAATTATCGAACTTGTCCCCTGCTTCTGTATTTGACCTATAACAGTTCATGCACAATACAGCCAGAAACATCCTTTCAAGGTAAATCACTTACACATATGTCCACTAAATTAAATAATGAATGAATGTTCACCATAATCGTACATGATTCCAAGTGTTGTTGATAAAGTGATAATGAAGCCATTGCGTCCCTGTTTGTGAAAAAAAAAAACAGAAAAGCAAATGGAAAAATCATTATAGGCAGAATACCAAATATGAGAGCAGAGCAAATGATGAGGAATGATACAGCTAATTCACTTAAAAATGAGAAAGTGTTTAAGCTGGTTCTCGAAGGATAAGTAGACAGAAATCTTATCTTTGGTCTCTCCAGTCAAAGAAGAAGAAGAATACTAGGAATAATGCAATAGCTGCCACTTATTGAGGTTTGACTACTTACCAGACACAATGCTAAGTGCCTAACTGCATGACCTTACTAGTACTTAACCCTTACAACCACCCAAACAGGCAAACATGTTATCCCATTTTGCAGAGGCAGAAACTGAAAGTTACAGAGTTTAGGTAATTTGTCAAGCATCTAACTAGCAGCGGATCTGAGAACTGAATCCAACCTGTTACAGGAGCCTGTGCTCTTAAGGACTAGGCAATACTCTCTCTATGAGAAGCAAAGATAGAGATCCTTATTACTCTTATTACACTGGCCAGCATCCTGGAATTCTTAAATGACTGTGATTATTTAAATAATTCCTGCAAATCCCCGCCTCAGCATAAACACTTGACCTTGCAAACACACGTATATACAGAGAGACACAGATGCTGTAGGATACTATGAAATGAAAAGCCCCATATGGGCAGGCACTAGGTCCTGTCACCATTGAGTCCCCTGTGCACCACACTTGGCATATAGTGGATGCTGAATAAATGAACAGGTTGACTGAAACTCTGGCTGCATTTTAAATATCCAGTTACAAACTGAAAGGCAAAAAGTGCCATTGGAGGAAAACATTGCAGATTGTACATGATGCCCAATAGTTGACTGCTTTTGCTTTCAAGGATTTGAGCCTTAAACAGGCAATTGAGCAAGGATTTGGAATTAGCCATATTGTTATAGTTTGGGTAAGTCTTGTTTATTGTAAGTCTAATTTTATAACCGTGCCCATCACCAACTGCAGTCAGACATGCATGACAAATACATGCGTTGGTGATAATCGCTCAGGCTGAGCTTTTTCATCCACAGAGCCATGGCAACCACTCCAGGGGGTACAGGATGGTGACCAGCAGGCATGGAGTTCCTAAAGGTTACAGTGAAGAGAAAAGGACCCTGAACTAAGAGGAAATGGAAAGTGACCATGTTCATGAAGACTAACCCACCCAAAAGGAGTCCCATGAACTCATTCAGTTTCAAGTAACAGAAGTCTTCCTCAAACTGGATGAAACCATGATCACCTCCTGTAATTGATATGTTCAAGAGATATGCCCAACTTTAGGAACCACGACTCTATGCCTCAAAATTGTCATTAAGACATTGCTTGTCTCTCTCCAGCTCTTGCTTCAGCATTCCTCTGCATTTGGCTGCATTCTCAGATAGGTTCTCATTTGGAGCCAGCAAAAGTAGGTTCTAGCAGCTTCAAATATAATTGTATTTGCTTATCAAGCCTGGTGGATAAATGGGGCCTCTTTTTCAATCATTCTAGCTAATAAATCCTTAGATTCTTTCTGATTGGCCTCACTTGTGTCACTTGCCCATCCCTGAACTAATCACTGTAGCCATAAACATGCAACCAGTTCTCTGATTGGTCAGGATTCAGGTATATACATGTGGCTGGAGTCCATGGTGTCATCTCTACCCAAATGATATAGACTGAGAGTCAACAAAAATGTATTCTCTAAAGAAAACTTGATGTTTCTTTTATCAGAACAACAGATGATATGTTTGTTATTTTTTAAAAATAATAGAAAAATTGATATGAATAGAAGCTGAACATATGGAAAAGGATGTTGAATGTGACCTAACTAAGCTGACTCCTGACTGAATTGGTTTGGGGGTGAGGAATGAGAGAAAAAGGTGGGGGGCATTATACCTGTTAAACCACAAAGCTGTCACTAAGCATTGCATTAAGGAGGAATTTTGAACAAGTTGTAATTGGATGGCAATGCTGTGAAAGGACATCATTCATTCATTCATTCATTCGAGGTGATTGAATGCATATATGCATGACAGAAAGAATAAAATAAACAAATACATAATTTTTAAGGTAGGCATTTTTTTTCATTTACAATTAAGGAAAATGAGATACAGAGGCTGAAAAACTTATTTCTCATAGTCAGCAACCCAGAATATTAGCTGAGGCTCAACCTCTTGGTCACCATTCCTATGGACTTTAATGGGTGCATTAAAATAGAAGCTTATTATTGCAAAAAATTCTTAATTCTAAAATTTAAACCTGTGACAGGGACTTTCATAATAAAATATATAGCTTAAATTTGGACTCTGTCTTTTACTAGCCAAGGGTCCTTGGCTGAATTATTTCATCTCTTAGCCTCCTGTTTCCCCATCTGCACTATACTGATAACTACATACCCTTTACTGTGAAGAGTAAATGAAATAACTTATGTAAAAGCACCTAGACAGCATCAGTAAAGTTAAATGAATAAAATTTTTAACACTAATTAAATAGACGTGAGGTTATTTTTAAAAAATAAAATAAAAACCATGACCTAAGCTTTAAAATAAAACAAATCAGAACACACACACACACACACACACACACACACACACACACACACCTTATCTTGCCTTTCATCCAATCACAATTGTAAATCATCCCCCTGCTGTTAATAGAATTATGTACAAGGACATGAAGAGGCATTTACTAAGCACATAATGCATATAAACATGGCCTCAGCTACCTCGTTGGATCCTGAAAGCAATTTCAGTTTGGTTTTATGCCATCTGCAACCTCTCAGACATCAGAAGCTTTGCATCAGCACTTCACCACCTTGCTGTAGTTTGGGCACAAGTATAGAAAAAGAGAGAGAGAAAAATCAAACCGGAACTCTGGACTCCATCCTGGATCTTGCCTGCAAGTTAAAGTCTTACAAAATGCATCTCTCTGCAAAATAAAGGAGTAATCATGCCCTTGCCTACACCATACCTCTATAGTCTTTACAATGTTTTTCTGTACTAATGGAAACTCCTTGACCCCAAGTCATGACCCCTCTGGTCTTTGTGTGGTTCTTCCCTTATGGCTTCAAAACCATGTCCTTACTCTCCTCCATTTAATCAAACCTTTTCATCGCCCATCAACAGCCATAGCTGTTTCAAGATTGTCTACTGGTTGACATACAATACAGGACAATTGAACACTGTCATGAAAAGAAATATTGGTAAGTCAAACTTTAATAAAAGTGAGAACTTTTGTTCTTCAAAACATATCACTACAAGAGTGAAAAAGCTGCAAGAATATATTTGCTATATATATATTTGCAATTTATTTGCAATAAATACTTAAATCTTATGAAGAACTTGTATTCAGAACTTTTTAAAAAGCTAATTTACATTAATAAGAAAGGATAACCAAGTTTTTAAAAAGACTTCAATAGACAGTTCACAAAAGAGGAAATCTAAATGATAACAAGCACATGAAATGATGCTCAGCATCATGAGGCTTTGGAGACTTGCTGATTTCAACTACGGTGAAAAAATTCTACCAATTCATTAAAATGCTAAAATTTAAAAATAATAACTGAGTGAATCAGTGTTAGAGAATATGCAGAACTGGAACTCGTATCTTGCTGGTGGGAATAAAAATTGATAACACGACTATAGAAACAACCTCATGACATCTACTAAACCTGAATGGGTACATGTCCTATGACCCAGCAATTCCTCTCCTGGGTATATTCCTAACAGAAATGCATATGTGTCCATATAAGAGCAAAAGATATATTTAAAAATGTACAAATCAGCATTATTGTAGTAGTCCAAAACGGAAAACAATGCAAAAATCCATAATCATTAGAAAATAAAATTGTGGTGGTAGATTCACATAACAGAATATCAAACAATAAAAAGGAATAAACTACTGCTCTACACAATGGTATGAATGAATTTCAAAAGCACAATGCTGAGCAAAAATACATGTTCTATGATTCCTTTTATATAAGGCTCACGGAGGGGAAAAGCTTATCTAGGGTAATAGAAGCCACCCTATGGTTACCTTTGGTGGGGGAAGGGGTGAGTGGAAGAGGCATGAGAGGGAATGTGTGGTGCTGGCATTGTTCCCTAGTTTTATCTGGAACATCATTTGGGTGTTACACAAGTGCGTGCACTTAAGTTCATCATGTTGTAACAAGATATGTTCAGTTTACCAAATGAAGTTTATACATCCATAAAAAGTACACAAAGAAATCCACATCCTTCCTCATACCTCTAATTAAGACTCAGGAACTCCATATAACCAATTCCGTGACTTTAGAATAAACTTATAACTATGACTGGAATTCACCCATCCACAAGAACATTTTCATACTCCATAACCACAAGACCAGCTACCCCCACGCCCAACCCCCCAAAAAAACCTTATATTTTATTTTTTGCAATTCAGCTTTCTTTGGGCAATGGTTTATGGGAATCAACATGCACAGAAATGGGAAGCAAGAGGTCAAGAGTTTCTAAAACAGCACAATAGTAGCAAATATGTATGGATTACTTACTGCACATTAAGCAATGTGATAAGGACTTTGGGAGTATTGTTTTATTTAATCCTTACAATAAATATTTGAAATAAGTACCGTGAGCATTCCCATTTTAGATGTTAAGGAAATTAAGAGCCAGAAATATTGAGTATTTTGTCTAGGTCCACACAGCTGTCAAGAAGCTAAGATCAGCCTTGTCGGCATGGTTCAGTGGTTGAGTGTGGACCTATGAACCAGGAGGTCATGGCTTGATTCCCGATCAGAGCACATGCCAGGGTTTCAGGCTTGATCCCCCACTGTGGAACATGCAGAGGCAGCCAATCACTGATTCTCTCTCATCAATGATGTTTCTTTTTCTCTCTCTTCCTTTCCCTTCCTCTCGGAAATCAATGAAAAAATATATTTTAAAAAAGAAGCGAAAATCAGGATTTAAACCCAAATCTGTCAACTTACTATGTCACCTCCCTGGATATTAACCTATCCAGCCCTCCTCTTTGGAAGGCGCTTCCTCTTCACCATTGTGAGATAAGTAGGAAATAGTATAGACATTTCATTTTTTGACCAGGAGCACCTAGTCTGTGACTGGGGTGTCCTCCATCCTACATGATGGAATGAATGGAAAGAGAAGATGCAGGCGTGGAGTCTGAAATCTCACAGCTCTCCCTCTTGTATGGCCTTGTCTGTTTCTTTATCTATGAAATAAAGATTATCTATCTCTTTCATAAATTTATTAAGTGAATAAAAACATTGGTTTTCTTAAACCATTGCAGTTTGGGGAGTATTTGTTTGTGTGTTTGTTTGTTTGTTTGTTTTACTAGTGGAGAATAGTCTATGTTATCTAATACACTTTCCTTTCTGACATTTCTCCAAATCCTCACAATAGTCCTGGAATGTATTCTGAAAGGTGATTCACTTAAAGATCACATGGTTTTTAAGTTAATATTTTTCAGACCTTTACATACTACACAAACTGCCCTAAATTCCCTTTCTCATTCTTTCTTACATGACCTAGTCTGGAGAATTTGAAGGAACATTCAAATATCTTTATTTTTCTCCTTTTAAACTTGGGACCAATACTAAGGTGCTAAATTTCTGCTTCCTTCCTTCTAGATCTTATCCTGACCCTTTGCAGCAATTGAGAATCAGGTTAATTATAGCTGTCATTTCAGCAGCACTTTCTTTGTGGCATGTCTAAATCTTTAACTATTTTTGCCCAAAACCTTCTTCCTCTTTCCATTCTGTTTTCATAGTTCGGTGCCATTATCTACCCCATTTCCCAAAAGTAGTATCTTCAGAGTCATCTTTTGGTTCTCATCTCCCCCTTTAACTGGTAAAATCATTGTTTCAAGATTGAGTTTCCAGACAGAGTGAGTTGACCCCACTGCTTCAAGCCTTTCTTACCATTGGTCACTTTGGACAGCTGCATCTCCTCACCCTTTAACTGTATCTAACATCTTCCCAGCAGGTCCCTCTGCTTCTACTTTCCCTCTCTCCTTGTTTAGAGATGTCTTGTCTGCACTCCCTAAAGAATAGACTCCAAACTCCTTAAATGACAAATAAGGCCTGGCACTCTACCTTCTGCAAATCTAGCTCACCTCTCTTATCCTAGTCTATATTTCTGCTTTCCTGACATTATCACCATTCTTTCCCAACCCACCCATCTGGCAATCTCTTCTTACATATCCTTCCAAATGCTGCTAAGTGTAACTTCCTCTGAGAAAGCTGCCCTCCCCCCACACCCAGCAGCCTAATGGATTCATTTCCACTCTGACCTCAATACTACTTGATATATTGAATTGTGGTACCTGTTTTCTAATTCCTGCCATTCCTCAGGAGCAAAAGCTGTGTCATTCTTATTTTCTTATCCCCACTGCTTAGCACTATACCTGAGGATTAGAAAACATATCAGAAAGTATATACAGCATAAATGAATGAATGAATGAATGAATGAATATAAGTTTTAAAAATCCAAGGCAAAATATCCATTTGAAGACATAAATTACAATATGAAGATGTAAAAGCTACATAGAATAAGAATCTTATTTGGAGAAAGATCACTGGACAAAGAATTCGTAAATCTGCAATATGATTTTATCTATGCTAATCACTGCACATGTGACTAATAAAGGTGTAATTTTACCACTCAGCACTCTTAGACTCAATGATGTCTGACCTCCCTTCCTACTATAAAATACCAAAGGCTGGAAAGAGAACAAGCTAACCAATGAACTAAGACTTTCTCTTCATGTTGAAGAGTAAATTCACATGCTAATGAAGTTCTGTCTACACAAGTCTCTTTCCTAACTGAGGCCAGGAGGAGAAAGCCACAGCATTGCTAATCAACAGTTTTAAGGACCCCAGCAAAGGGACTATTGCCTCAGAAGCAGAATACAAAGTGCACTCTGGATGTGGGACAAACCACATGAAGTAGGAGGAAATACTCTTTTTATGAGATTTGAGCCAACCCCCTCAAAACAAAACAAAGCACCCAGACAAATTAAAAGTCCATTCCAATGCAAAGCAGTTTCATTTAGGGGAAGTCAAATGGTGCAAAAGACTTGCAGAGTTGAACCCAGAAGCCCCACTCAAAATAGACAGGAATTTAAACTTTGAATACATGGTTTTCCTATTACCAAATATCGGTATTCATAATTAACCTTGGTTGTTCTTTTTGGCCTGGTTTAGAACTATTTTTTGTTTCAAAACCAGGAGTTTACTCTTTTTAAATTTTGGAATGGTGAGGGGAGGCATTGAAAGAATTCATAGCCCAGTGGCATGGCTCAGTGGTTGAGCATCGACCTATGAACCAGGAGGTCAATGTTTGATTCCTGGTCAGAGCACATGTCTGGGTTGCAGATTCGATCCCCAGTGTGGGGTATGTAGGAGGTAGCCAATCAATGATTCTCTCTCACCATTGATGTTTATATCTCTATTTCTCAGTTCATCTCTGAAATCAATAAAAATAATTTTTTAAAAAAGAATTCATAAAAGGAAGGCTTGAGAAGATCTTATCTACACTACTAGCATTAGGGAGAACAAAGAATAGTGAAAGTCAAGTTTCATGGGCACCCAGGAACAACCACGTGATGACCTCACCAAGACCAGAATGTAATCTGGGAAAACAAACTTCACTTAGCAACACCATCGTAGTCAGGTAAACTGCTTGTATCTTTGACAGTCCAAATGTATTAATCCTTACTGTTACCAATGTTAGCATGAATCAGTTACATCCTTTGTCCCTTTTTCTACCGAACTTTCACCTTTTGCAATCTCTTATGTCCTCTCCCTATATTTCTAGATAAGATCTTATCCAGAGAGAGGAGCTAAATCCATTGTTAACACCCTCTCTAATGGTCAGAGCATTTACACAATGCCACTAAGTAGGTTGCTGGCAAGCCTGCAGATTGCTCATTCTTGGGTCTTCACCCTGGATCTATCCATCAGCTTTGGCCAGAGTAGAACAGTCAAATAAACCAATATTGGCATTTACAAAAGAAATACCTTGGAAAGGGACTCGGAGTGAGGCAGGTGCTTTAAGATTTGGCCTGTCCACGCATAATCACAAGGCCCATTTGGATAGCAGTGGATAGTTTTCCTTTAGTTTTTTTTAATTAGTTTTATTGGGGTAACATCAGTTAAAGCAGTACCTAGTTTTCAGCTGCACAACATGATAATTCAACATCTTAAAATGGAAGACACTACCAGCAACTCCAGATACTTCTCTACATATCTTTAGTGTTCAATAGTCACTGAGTGATCCTGTTAGTAGTTACGTCCACAGAAGGCCACTTTCCAATGAGTCTTCTGCATCAGTCAGCTGCATTATTAAACTTCTGTTTGTTGGCTAAATTGTGCTGTAAACACAATGGACCCCAATATCTTAATGGCTTACAAAGGGTTATTTCTCTCCCAGGTGGGACCATTATGGGTTGGCTCTGATTCTGCTCCATGCCTCGTCTCTCCAGGACCCACACTGACAAAGCAGCTTCTATCTGGACCAGTGATGGTGAACCTATGACACGCGTGTCAGAGGTGACACGCAAACTCATTTTTTTGGTTGATTTTTCTTTGTTAAATGGCATTTAAATATATAAAATAAATATCAAAAATATAAGTCTTTGTTTTACTATGGTTGCAAATATCAAAAAATTTCTATATGTGACACAGCACCAGAGTTAAGTTAGGGTTTTTCAAAATGCTGACATGCCGAGCTCAAAAGGTTCGCCATCACTGATCTGGACCATACATTTCCGTTTATCCAACACAACCCTAATTTACACCTATTGCCCCAGAGATTACTAATAGCATATGTCTTCACTCTTAATAATCTACCTGCTTACTTTCAAAAGTGCTTGGTTTGGACTATAAATTATATGTCACATTTAATTGCCTAAAGCAAGTCACATATCCACTCCTGAGTTCAGTAGGATGAGAAAGTATAATTGCCCCCAAGAAGGGGCAGCAAATATTTTGAACAAAATACAATCTACTGCATTGAACATGGCAAACACAAAAAGAACATAAAATGATATAAACAGTTTGACCAAGGAATGTGTGTGCAAGGTGTGAATGGGTAGATTAAAGATCGAGTCACTGCAATTGGAGGCTTTTACAATTTTATCAATTTCCTAGTGTTGCCCAATGGCCTTATTTTATGAGATGAAAAAGACTGAAGTTCAGAGAAGGGGAGTAACTTACCCAAAGTCTAGAAGTCCATGGATCAGTCCATGATTTCCTAGTGTGGGAGTTTAGTAGTACAATGGAAGAAAAAGAACTTAAGTAATAATATAAGCTATATATGTCTAAATAAAAGCAATCTCAAGCCACTCAATTTGCATGGCATTAAAATAGATGTAAAATCGGTAGGGCACAAAACAGTCAATGAGCGAGTGCCCAATAACATGAGGAGTTTTGTAAGAAATTGAACATAATGCAATACCTCTTTTTTGTTTCATTTGTTTGCTTGCAATGCATTTTTAAATACAGGGTAACATATAATTTAGCATCCAAAGCAGACACTTTTGAAAGTGGGAAGGTACACTATTTCTCCCAAAGAGGCTTTAGTATTTATAGTTTGACGATTCAATATCTCTAATGAGTATGAGGCTAGCGGTCAGGAGACCTCTGGTCTAGAGCTGGTTCTGCCACATGCTGTTGGGTCCCTTTACCTTTCTGGGTATCACTTTCCCATCACGAAGGCGAGAATCAAAACAGATGCTTTTATAAGGTCTTCCCTTCCAGGGCAGAAGTTTCCACCTACCTTTCTTTTTTCATGGATTGAGTGTTCCCAAAATGCCCAAACCCAAGTCTCTCTTCTCCTGACCCCACATTGGTTCATTGGTCAGAGCAGGTGAGGCCATTGTCTTAAATCTCTCTAAGGCATTCTAATGAGCAGCCAGGATAGAAAACTATGAGCTATTTTACAAATTTTTACCACTGAAGATGCAGAGAGGTGGAGTGGTTTGCTCAAGATCACCTAGTTTTTAAGTAGCAAAGCCAGGACACAAACTCTGGTAGTCTAGGTGCAAAACTCCCTCCACTGTCTGACACACAAGCCCCTGGCACATGATCAGGTAGCCACCTGATGCTGTTTCCAGAGCTTCTGCTGCTCATCTTTGAAAGTTTGCTTGGCTGACTAAGCCACCACACTCACCTGTCAGCTGCTGCAGGTGTCAGGGACTGAAACCTATGGAGCTGGAACAGTTTTCTTTCTGTGCCCAGTAAGCCAGACTGGCCTTCCGTATCTAGGGTTCAAAGGAGAATAAGATGCACAGAGACTAATTGTGAGTTCTAACTAGGAGTGCTTACGGATTGTTCTGGCCTTCGTTTCCACATAGAACTATTTTCTGGTACACTACATTGGCATTTTGATTAATGTTACATTCTTGGCTTGTTCTTCAGTTGCAGCAACACACAGATTTCTGTCTACACATACTATTAACTGTCATCTGAGCTTCCCACTCAAGGCAGCTGATAATTACACATTCTGGAAGCCGAGTGTCACAACCAATTAACCTGACAGGCTCCACTGATTTGGGTAGAAATGGAGGCTGTACAAATCTGTTTTGTGGTATCTCAGTATAAATAGAGAAGTGATTAAGTGCAAGGACTACAATAAAATAACACTGGCTTAAACCCAGGCACACGAGGAGTGAGTAGAAAGATTTTGAGCTTTGGATCCAAACAGACCAAAGTTCAAATCCCAGATCTGCCACGCACTAGCTGAATGGCCTTGCACAAAAGTTACTTAGCCCTACTTGTATTTTCACCTATCTATCTACCACAAAAGTACAGTTAAAAATGCATGTGATTAAAGGAAATAATAAATGTCTCTATGCTTAGCGGGCCAGCTTAAGAAATACAACTGAACAGTATTCCCCAAGCTTTCACACTCCCTCTCTCCCCAGTGGTAACTCCAAGCCTCTCTTAATCACCCCCTTTCTTCCGTCTATAATCTCCCACCTGTATATGCACCTCTACATATATTTATATTCTGTTCTGAACTTTAAAGTTATGTTACATGTGTGTCTTCTGTACCTTATTCCATTTATTCCACGTTATGTGTAGGATCAGTTCACATTTATGATCACTACTATATAGCATGACATCAATCGCACATAAATAATGTATGCAACTTGATCTCACTTAGAGACTATCTACACTTGATCTCACTTAGAGACTATCTACACTTGATCTCACTTAGAGACTATCCTTCCTGACAATGATCTCTTCCTTCTCTCTAAGGCAACTTGTCCTAAGTTTCTAGATGATTCTTAAAGAAACCAAATGTGTGGGCTAGTCTGGCCAAATGTGTGACCACTACAAGAAGAATGCCAAGACCATTAGACTTTCAAAGGCCATTTGAAAAGCTTGGTATTTTGAGAAATATTAAAATAAGTCATTTCTGCAGAATTTCTCCTGGTGTATCATTGCCAATTTTTCTAGAGCAGGAGTCAGCAAGCTTTATAGCCCAAGGGCGAAAACCAGGCTATCATCAGTTTGTTTGTTTCTTAAATATATTTTTATTGATTTCAGAGAGGAAGGGGGAGGGAGAGATAGAAACATCAATGATGAGAATCATTGATCAGCTGCCTCCTGCACGCCCCCTGCTAGGGATTGAGCCCGCAACCTGGGCATGTGCCCTTGACCGAAATCAAACCCAGAACCGCAGGCCAATGCTTCGGTCGGCAGGCTGTTGCTTTATCCACTGAGCCAAACAGGCAAGGGCATCCATCAGTTTTTGCAAATAAAGTTTTATTGGCAAATAGCCACCTGTTTACAAATAGCCTATGGCAGCTTTCCAGCTACCACAATATAAGATCCGATTTCCTCTCCTGAATGGCTCCTCATTCCCGAGGTGCTCAACACAAAAATTATCCCTCCACTCCAACAGGCCCAGTTTTCTTTTTGCTTCAGAATACATATTTGATAAAATAAAATAAATAGTCATTTAAAGAAACAGTCTCAATTATTAGCAACTGCTTCTAAAAAATAATTTCCTTTCCTTGAAGGCAAGAATGTTACATTTCAAACATGCTGAAAGGTCAAGGGAAATCATTGTGCTCATCTGGGGATAGTGGTTTAGGCAGGACTGACAGGAACAAGAGTAAAGAATGCTATTTGGAAATAAAAGGGTTGTGTGTGTTTCTACAACTTTCTACCTCCTTCTCCTACACTTGATCTCACTTAGAGACTATCCTTCCTGGCAATGATCTCTTCCTTCTCTCTAAGGCAACTTGTCCTAAGTTTCTAGATGATTCTTAAAGAAACCAAATGTGTGGGCTAGTCTGGCCAAATGTGTGGCCACTACAAGAAGAATGCCAAGAATCTCACATCCTGGGAGCTTTGGGCAGGGAATTCGCTGCCACGCATCTTTACCAGATTCCAATCCCGTGTCTCAGAGCTCCCCTGGCAGTGCCCCAGGCAGCTTCATCCTGAAGTCTGTTATTTGCTCCTGGTAGAAATATGTCACTTCCCAATAAGTAGTAAGTGTGGTTTGTGGAAAATCCTTGGAACTTCATGCCACACAGACTAACCTTGGGAAATCTTGTATCCATTGATACCCAGACTTCTTTGATAGGTTCTACCACTGTTTTCTGCTGACATGTTTTAATTAAGTCATCTGCTAGACTCCTCATTTCCATTTCATTTTCAGCAAGCATTTTTAAATAGGCAGCAACGACAATAGACATAGTGCTGCTAAAGGTAAAGATGGGCCTGAAATAGTCCCAGTCCTGAAGGATAGCAGTATCCTATATAATAAAAGCCTAATATGCAAATTGTTCCCTCTACTGGGAGTTTGACTGCTTGCTATGACATGCGCTGACCAGCAGAAGAAAGCACAGAACATGGTGGGCGTCAGCAACACAATGCTGGCAGCGGGCGGCAGTGGAGGCACTGCCAGCCCCAATGGGCCCCAATGAGAGCAGGATCACGGCAGGTTAGTGGGTGGTGCTAGGCCAAGGTGGGTGCAAGTGGGGACGGATCACCCCACCAATTGCCCCACAGATGGCAACCAGTGGTGGCAACAGGGGGCAGGGCTGCTGCCAGGCTCCCAGGCACTGAGGGAGCTGGGCTGGGGCCCGATGACTCAGGTGGAGTAGGGTGTGTGGGAGCCCAGGGATCCAGGTGCTGCCCAGGGTCCAGAGGTCAGCTGGGACCTGCCCTTCCACAGCAGATGCTCATGCTTCAATCGCTGGCCAGGCCTAGGGGCCACACCAGTGCACGAATTTGGTGCACGAGACCTCTAGTCTATAATATTTGCAGGACTCGTGCAGAAGAAAAATGCAGGGCTATTTTCTTGAAAGTTCTTAAGGTTTTCAAGATGGTGATGGGTGATAGCATAGCATTCAAGCAGGTGTGAGGTCCTTCTAAACATGGGGCACCTTGCAACTCATGTCCGTGAAGCCAGCCCTCATAATCTGGCAGATGAGATAGACATGAAAGTAGCTATCTTAAAAGGCAAGGAAGTAAAACAGTTATGTTAAGTGTCCTGGAGTATCATAGGCACGTAATTCTAAAGGATGATCAGAGTAGGCAACCCACAGTAGGAGGTATTTAAACTGGACCCTAAGTGAATGAAGATATTTTTGTAGATCGAGACTATGACCAATGCTTTCCTGGCTGGGAAACAACACAAGAACAATGTTGTGGTGTGACAATGTTGGCTTTATAGAGAAGAGGCAGGTAGGCCACCAGGGTTAGGATGTATGTGATGCAGTGAGGAACCTAGAAAGGTCGCTTGAAGTCAATTATTGGGTGTTTCTAGCACCTTGAATTCTTTAAATTTGGAATCTGAATGGATATACTGAGCCTTCTGAGATGTTTAAGTAGGAGAAAGACATGATCACTTCTAGAATTCCAGAAAAAGATAGTCACTTCAGTTTTAATCTGGGAAATGGATCACAGAAGAAAGGGACGGAGACTAGAAAAACTTTCGGGAAACAGATCTTAGCGCCCAGAACGAGAAGATGAGGCCCAGGCTACAGAGAGAAAGGAGGCAGACAGAAGATGCACTGAATTGGCCCTTCCTCCTTTAAGAAAAGGAAAAGGGAATTGATAGGAATTTACATTTGTTTTTGTTCTTTTCTTATTGCTTTTCAAGTCACTTTATTGAGGTATGATTGGCATATAAAGAGCTGTACATACTTAATGGATATAACTCAATGAGTTTGAGTCTAAGTATACATTTGTGAAATCAACATCAAGGCCATAGACATATTCCACATATCCATCACCTCCCAAAGTTCCCTCCCACCCCGCTTTGATAGTAGTGTGTGTGTGTGTGTGTGTGTGTGTGTGTGTGTGTAAGAACATTTACCACAGAATTCATTCTCTTGAAAAATTTTAAACATACAAGTATCGTTAGCTATAGGCACTACACTGTGCAGTAGACGTCCTGGACTTATTTATCTTGTATAAATAAAAGTCTGTACCCTTTGACCACCACCTCTCATTTCCCCTCCTCCCATCCCCTGGCAACCACCATTTTACTCTCTGCCTCTATGAGGTTGATTATTTTAGATTCTGCAAAAAAGTGAGGGGTGGATGGGTTACAAATATTCAAGTAGCTCTCCTGGAGAACTCAATGTCAAGCTTAGGAAGATTGTTCTTATGCCTTGCCAAGCAATGAACAAGGACAACCCCCAGTAGTACGTTCTAGGCATGGGAGCTAGAGGCCAGGTAAACTCATAGATGTCATGGACAAGGACAGAAAGACCTACCCTGAGCTGCCCATACTATTTTATGTTCGTTCCAATCAAACAGCTGACCTGTTGAGGTGCAGATGAATCTAAAACATCTAATCCTACCAGAACTGGGCAGTCTCAGGTAAACTCACCCAGGAAAAAAAAGTCCTTCCACATATGTAACATAAAAGACTCAGAAAGCATCACGTTTTAAATTGATAAATGGGTAGGAAGCAGAAAAATAATTGTATAAAATGCCCTTGCATGATCTGTTTAAATACCCAAAGCATCACTTTGTATGGAAGAAATTTTTAACAAAATACAAAATTTTGATATAAAAATAGATGACAAACATTAAAATATCAGTTTCTTGCTGTAACTCGAATCAAGATAGCTGTAGCATATTAGAGTTGTATAGAAAGAGCTCGGTTCAAATCATGGTTCTGCAACTTACTACTGATCTGATCTAAGGTAAGTAATTTAGTTTCTCTGAAACTCTGTCCTCATCTTGATAATGAACATAATGTTATTTGTTTTTCAAATTTCCCAAGATTATTATATTGGGCAAAGGTTGAACAGGTACCCAACAAGCCTTGCAGTTCTCCAAAGTGCTCCAGAAATCTAAGGTCTTATCAGCCATACTACTGACCTTGGAGTCTGTAATTTCTTCTTCTACAGCTCTAATTTACTTCTTTAGTAAATAGATATAGTCCAAGAAATGCGGAGAAGAAACCACTTGAATTGTTGCGTGGTTTTTGTTTTTGTTGTTTAGACACACTTACAACAAATATTAGCAGAGACCATAACAAGAGATTGCACCATAGGAGGAGTAAATAGAAGCCCTGCCAGACCCTTCAGTGTGGAACCAAGGAAATACATTCCATTGATGTCTTTGAGGCATATGGGAAATGTTAAAATAAATGAACCAAACAAATACTTGTAAATCACATTTCTCTTGCTTCCCTGCCTCCCAACAAAAAACACTCATAAATCATCCATTTTACATATAAGCACAGTTGTTACCTCCTACTTGGCTGCTTCTGAGTGTGCAAACTGCCCATGTTAAGTCCCAGCACAAAGAACTCAGCTGACTCTTGCTCTGATATATCTTAGATTCACTAGGGACTGACTTCTTCTTTGTTGTATCCTCATCTCTTAGTTCAGTGCCTGATGCTCAATCAATGGGGAAGGAATGAATGAGGATTAAAGAGTTCCCCTAGCAGTGTCCACAGCCAGATTTTCTTTCCCATATGATTATCAAATTTGGGGGGTAGATTTTGTTTACCTTCTGTCAAGGGTATTTTTCTAAAGAGAACAAAGAATAATGAAGACATCCTTTTGTGTTTCATAATATCACAATTCCACCCAATGCATAATTTCAGTATTTTCACAGTTGTAGTGAGTATTCAGTGGGTTTATACATGTAAAGAGTTCAGTGTTTGTGTGATAGATCCTCAATAAGCTAAAGAGTACATTATCCATTCTGCCTCATGAAAGGCAGAATAGTGGCTCTAAAGCCAGATTACCTTGAATTATATCCCAGCTCTGCTACTATTGCTATGTGACCTCAGGAACGTAACTTAACTTTTCAGAGCCTCATTACTTCAGGCCTATAAAGGGGGATATAATACTGTTATCTTCATAGCATTGCTGTGAGGCTCACATGAGATAGTCTGCTTGAAGACAATGAAAGAAAATGAATCACATGAATGTGGTTGGAGCACAGTAAGCACTCGATAAATACTATAAAATAAAGAAAACCTCAGAAACATTTGTTAATCACCTGATGTATACAAGAAACTCATCTAGCTGCTATGGGGAGAGACAAGGCCTAGGCCCAACCCTCATGGAGTTCAGATTCCAGGCAAAAAGGATCTCAATCAGGAGAATAATCAATATAAAAAACAATTAGATATCCTCTCTATTGTTCTCCCAAAGCATAATTGAGAGAAAAAGATTCTTAAAGTTGCGATGTAAATGGACTGTTAAATGCCTCCTACGACTTCAGCTTTTGGATATAATTTGTATATAAAATAAAAAGAATAACTTTATCATGCTGAAAATTTTATATTTAACATCATTTAATCCTTACAACAAAATTGTAAATTAAGTATGGTTACCCTCATTTTAAAGATTGAAGTTCAGAGAAGATAAATAATTGCCCAAGGTCATGTATCGAGTGTATTCCATAGCAACACACACCAATCATGACTGGAGACTCTCCGTGGTCTTTTGCAGAACTTGGCTGCTGTATCAATAAGCTCCGTGGGAGTATATTCTCTCACCAAGAACATTTCCTGAACCGGGGGGTGCCCCACAGGCTGGGGTGGTGGCTGTGCTTTTGTTTCCCTGTGTACTGGGGGGTCAGACAGCAGGGGGCCCTCCCACATGCTCCTCTCCACGTTTCTCACTTTCCTAGGGATTCCACCTCCTGGTGTCCCAGTCAGGCTTTGTCACAGCGCTCAGACCTTAATCCTCAGGGAGTACCTCCTCATCTTGCAAAACTGCATGCTAATGTCTCCGCCTTGTAATCCTGCTCTCCCACCTGTCTGTCAGGCCCAAATCTAGCAGAGCAGTGGATAACTCCGTGTGCTTCTCTAACCTCGGCTCTTCTGCCAACTTTCTAACTTGAGCTTCAGCCTCTCATTGGCCCACAGTCAGGCCAGTCACTGTGGCAGCCAGCGCTTCTCTTCCTTGTCCCAGTGTGCTCTGCCCTGTCCTTCAAACAAGTACAGTAGGCCAGCCAGGGATTTCGGGGCCTCCCCATACTCACGAGGCAGTCCACAAGCACCTAACACTTGGGACACCCTTCCCCACATAGAGGCTGATGGCCAACTGAGAATTTCCCCCATGGATGCCTCTTTCCCAAGGCCCACTTCTTTGGTCTCTTGGCTGCCTCACTAATTATTGGTTCACAACCTCAGGAGTTCCCCAGATAAAATCTGAAACTATTTTCTGTACATGGAGTGCAAGGAGAAACTGAGGAAAGAGGAAATCTATCCCAGATTGCTAAGTGGCGGTCCGAATAAGTGAGGGACCTTACATACTTGTCTTGTCTTGTGGGCAGCTGCAAGGTAGAGCCCCACACCCACCTGTCAGAATCTTAAAAGCTTATAAGAAGCCTGAATGGGGTTCAGTCATGTATTCACTCCAGCCCGTCTCAACACCTTACTCTCTCAAGGCTATGCCCTTGAAATGGCTCCAGCTATGAGAACAATGGGCAGAACACATATTCCAAGGACAGGGAGGTGGGAGGAGCCTCTAACTGCCCCTGTCCAGATCTCTGATCAACAAGCGGTCACGTGCCCTTGATGACCTCCTCCAACAACAAGTGTAATCAAGTCACATGTCAAGTGTAACTGCTTTAACAAACAAATCCAAAAATGTGTAATGGACAAGCACACTAGAAGCTTATTTTTTGCCTACATAATAATACTGGGTTGGCAAATGGGAAGACAGAGATGCAGGCTTCCAGAAGCTCTGTCAATGTGTGTCTTCTAATAAAATAGGGAGGTAAAGAGGATGGAGGACAATAGATGGGGGGTGTACTGGGCCAGGTCTGGAAGTGGTACACATGCATTTTGCTAAGTTTCCACAGTTTAGAATCCAGTCTAGTAGCCACCCTTAACTCTAGGAGGAGACATAAATGTAGATTCCCATCCATAACTCTATACTTTGGAATGGGGAACATAAATACTTGTGTATATTTAGCTTTCTTTAGACCAAAAAGTAAGTATCCAAGCCTGATTCCAACCTAGGTCTGTTTCCAAAGTCCATGCTTCTGAACACTGGTAGTCAGAAGGGCCACCTATAAGCCCTGTATTGCCCCTAAGTGCTATACATGTTTCAAATAATTTCAGCCCCAAAACAATGCTATAAAGTGAGCTCTGTTATTTATAGACAAAGAAACTGTGCCACAGAAGAATTAAACAGCTTGTTCTGTTCTTGTGTGACAATTAGGTGACAGAGTATGTATTTGATCAGGGCCTGCACTGCCCCAGTCCCTGATCTTGACAACTTCCCAGTAATATTCCAGCTCTGTGTGTAACCCTAAAGACATGTTCTGAGGTCAGCCTTGAAGGATATCTTCTACCCATTATCCCAGGAGCAGAACTGAGTTCTCCCCATCCCTGAGCCCCGCCACCCCACCGCTACCCCTCCATAAGATGCCATCAAAGACCCTGAGACATTCAATGGACTATTATTTTGGCCTGTATGATACCATCACTAGATTATCCAAGAATTCCACAATAAAACACCCTACAGAGAGAAAAAGGTTTTGGCTTTTGACACAAAGATTGAATGTACTTGCAGCTTTTATAACACAACATTTCTCACAAAATGCTTACCATAAAATGGTGACATTTGTCAAGACTAAAAAGCTATAATTCTATTCATATACTACTTTGAAGTTGAAAACTAAAATTGCATTTACTGGACATAGATTTTAAAACCTCTATTTTCAAAGTAACCACAGAGCAATTTTTTTACAGTGGAGTCTTATATCACAGGAAATTTCATAGTGGTTGTTTCTGAAAGGATTTCGTGGCATTGTGCTTACGATCTCAGGCTTTGGAGCCAGGTTACATGTGTTTAAATCCCAGCTCTGTCACTTCTCCTAGCTGTGTGACCAGGGCAAAGGTATGTACTTAATGTCTCTAAACCAGTATTTCCCAATCTGTGAAATGGGAACAAATACAGTGCCTACTGTAGTGTTTTTGTAAAGACTAAAGGACTTAAGGTGTCTGATGAATCACTTGTCATAATGCTTGGTCTGTGGGAAGCAGTCACCAGATTGTGTACGGTAATAAGGCATTTGATTTTCTCACTTATTTTTTTAGATTTAGATCCCTTCATAATGGATCAGAGAGAAATTCTTCTTTCTAATATCCCAAACCCATCAATTAGCACAGCAATGATGATCAACCTGCGGGTAAATCTGCTTCTCATCCTGTATGAGAGGGTGGCCTCAGGTATATCCCTTCACCTAGGTTTACCCTGCTCACCTAGTACATGATCAGGGTAATACTACTTTGTACCTGCAGAACTAAAAGGAGAAAAAAAGGCTTTATAGCAAAGTTGTTTTAACAGTTCAGTTTTGGAGCCAGATACACACATATTAAAAGTCTCCCATCCTGTGTGGCCTTGACCAAGTCACTTCTCTCCACATCACAGCTTTCTTATCTTTAAACGGCTTCATCATAATACCACATGCATAGGTTCCCTAGGAAGATTAAGTCTGACACTATGCTTAACACTTTATAAAGACACTAGAGTCTTGATGCACGAAATTTGTGCAAGAGTAGGCCTTCCTTCCCCCAGCTGCTGGCATTGGCTTCCTTCTGGCACCCAGGACCCGGGCTTCCCCCACAGAGGCAGGCCCCACCCACCCGCTGCAGCCTGCCAGATGGGTGATCTGGGCCTCCCTCTGTGGGGCAATCATGGGGCAATGGCCGGGCCCCTGACCAATCGCATCACACCCTCCTTGTCTGGCCTGGCACCAGTGGGTGTTACTGCATGGTCCCGGATGGTCGTCTGGATGGTCGTTCTACTGTTCGGCTGTTCGGTCAATTTGCATATTACACTTTTATTATATAGGATAATAGGTCTTCAATGAATTCATAAATCCTTGAGGCCTTACAGTGAATGCTCATTTTTTTTTCTTTAAATAAAGACATTGTAAATGTAAAATGGTGCCATTGCTACGAAAAACAGTTTGGCAGTTCCTCAAAAAGTTAAATTTAGGATTACTATGTGATCCAGCCATTCTCCTCCTTAGTATATACTCAAAAAAAATGAAAACATATGTTCATGCAAAAAAAAAGTGTACACAAATGTTTATAGCAGCTTGAGTCATAATATCCAAATGGGAAAGCAACCCAAATGTCCACCAATTGATGAGTGGATAAACACTATCAATACATCCAGCAATAAAAGGAAACAAAATACTAGTACATCCTACAACATGGATGCACCTCAAAACTTTATGCTGAGTGAAAGAAGCCAGACACAGAAGACCATGTGTTGTACGATTCCGTTTGTATAGAATATCCAGACTAGGCAAGGCTATGGAGACTGAAAGTACGTTACTGGTTGCCAAGAGCTGGTGGGGAAGGGAAGAAAAGATGAGGAGCTAATTGGCATGGGATTTCTTCTGGAGGTGATGAAAATATTTTAAATTCAATTGTGATGATAAAAGCCTGGTGAAATTTATGGTATGTAAATTATATCTCAATAAAGCTGCTTACAAAGAATATGTGTAATGGTAACTGTATCTACCATAGGTTCTTAGCTGGAATGTCCAACATACTGCTTTGTGTGATATAAACACTTAAAATGTAACTATCAAGTGAAAAGCAAAAGAGAGAAGCCTAACTTTCCGTCTGAAATCTCCTGCCATTCAAAGAGATTCTTCACTCTCCTCCTGAAATCCAGCTGAATCAAGTCTCCAAGCAAACCTAAAGGAGTTGACAGCAAGACATCCTTTCTACAGCTAAGTATTGCTATAGGAACTAGACTCCAGGCTGCCTTGTTCTTCTCTCTGAAAGAGCAATAATTCTCACCTACAAATGCATTCTCTTTCATACCCAAGCAAACAATTTGAAGATAAGAACTTTTATTTTTATAAGAACTTTTTTTAACTAGTTCACCAGATTAAAATATTTAATATTTTTTTCCTTTTATTGAACTTATTGGGCTGACACTGGTTAACAACATTTTACAGGTTTCAGGTGCACAATTCTACAACTGTATTGTATGTTCACCACCCCAAGTCAAGTCTCCATCCATCATCATTTATCCCCCCTATACCAGGGGTGGGGAACATCCAGCCCGTGGGTCATATAAGGCCCATGAAATAATTTGGTCTGGCCCTGTCAAGGCATTAGGGGTGAGTTAATTAAATGTTTGACCAAATATAGCAGGCTAATATTTAAGTTGATAATTGTGTATGGACCACAAATCTATAATAATAAAAGCATAATATGATAATTAGACCAGATGTCCTTCCAGACATCCTTCCTTTGGGACAAAGCTGCAGTGGGTGAGGGCCGGGGCCAAGGCCCTTGCACGAATTTCATGCATCAGGCCTCTAGTGATGTTATAAATATCCAAATGTCCCTTGGTAGAAAAAAGGTTTCCCACCTCTGCCCTATACCCTTTTCCACCTCCCTCCACTCTCCCTCCAGCAATCACCACACTGTTGTCTGTGTCCATATGTTTTTTTCTCTTTTTTGTTTCTCTTTTGCTCAATCCCTCCACCAGAGTATGATTTTTTCCTCTGTGTTTATGGGTTGTTGGAGGAAACTAACCTAACTTATTCATCTATTTAAATAATACTTACAGATCGCCTACCCTGTGCCAAGAACTAGCCCAGATGTTAGATATTCTCAAATTCTTGATCTATTTGGGCATTATCAAACAGAAACATTTTGTTTCCTTGAGATGGCTTAGGTGTAATAAAAAAAAGTAAATTTAATTAAGGTATGGTTGGCCATCCAGAAAAAAAAATCAAAAGTATGCTTTAGTCAACTAAGATTTTTAAGCAAAAAACCATAATCTTCTACTGTCCATTGAGAAACCATTTCTAATTGCTCTGGTCCTGTGTCTTCTATATAAACCAAAGGTATTATTGATCCAAAGAGAATGTTGAAAAGAATGTATTTTCCAATGAATAACCTGATTCCCCAAACACAAATTCCAGCTATAGTTTCTAAGGCAGGGAAAGGGGGAGATGGCAGGGATGAAGACAGCACGGTCCACTGAGGCACCAAATGAGTCCTGCAGCCTCCTCTGTGCTCCAAGCTTTCCTTTGGCCATTCCCTTCTGCGTTCAACTGGCTTCAATTACCTCTAGATTTAACTTCAGCAAACAACAAAGTATTGAAAACTCAATTTTCCATTCTTCAAAGTGCATTACTAGAAAAAGTGAAATGCAAGGCAACAAAGAGCATTTAATCATTAGGATCTTGCCCCTTGCTGTGGTGAAACCACACAGCTTGGCCCACTTCCAAGGCTAGAATTAATGAATGAGCAAGATTCTCAGGGAAAGCCTTTAACTACAGCCTGCTTAGGCCTCAGAGCCTGCCCCTTTATTGCTCTTGGCATGTCTGCCTCTGTTTCTAATGGATCACCTTCCCCCAGGAATACGCACAGAGAGAAAGGTACAGCCTTATGAATTCATGTTTTCATTTCTTTTCTTCTCTTTAGAAACAGACTTAAGGAGATTTAATTATGCCAAAGCAGAAAAGCCTTGAGTCTTAAGGCTCAGACAGCAGTCAATTGTGTTCCTCCTCGGCCATTTCTCAGCTCTGGGGAATGTGGTGCTTGCCTATGGCCTCATCCTGGGCTACAGTATCTCCACACCAAGTCTTCTCTAAGCTTGGATCTCAAGGGCCCTCCCAGCATCAGCATCATGGATGCCTTTACCCAACCTCATCCTTCTTGAAAAGGTGGATTATTGTGGGGTTGAGATCAAGGGCAAAGCTGGCTATCTCCCAGGGGCTGGAACTTTGTTAGACAACCAAAGTTAAGAGCTCCTTGTCTTTTACTAGAAGTCCTCTTTCGATTGCTTCTCTCCATAAAGCCGGAGCAGGACAACAGGCCTGACGAGGCTCTGTGACATTTGTTATATGTTCGCCACTCAGTAGGCACCCAGTTCTCTTTTGGAGAGTTCCCTCCCCTTTCTCTGGAAACAGCCTCACAACTATCAATGAATCACCCTGCTCATCTCTAACTAACAGGTGAGCACATGACATAAGTTGGGACCACATACGCTCTCTCCCCCAAATTTTAACCTTCAACAGAAGGATTAAAGAAAACACTGAACATGGATTTCCCACCCTCTTGCCCCCCTTGGGGAAGAGAAGTGTTTAGGGGAAAACATTTTATAAAGAATCTACTTGGAGTCTCCTCCTCACACTGCCCCCAGCACACACAGACAGCTGCTGTAGCCCTGTGTTCCACCCCCTCCCTTAAGGTCCATGAGGAACTCCATATCCTTCCAATAAATTCCCTCTTTGCATACGTTTCTGTTATTTGAAACCAAGCAGCTGCATAATAGGTTCAATTTTTCTCAGTTTAATAAAGCCAACTCAAGGATATGACTAAGGACCTGGTCTCTAAAGATGGCCTATGCTTCCAACCTTCTAGGAAATCTTAATGAGTGCACCTTCTCCTTGTGGTGCAGCACTTTATAGAATTTAAAGTACTTTTTCTCTCCATCTACACACACACACGTGTGCATATATATAAGTACACACTCATATATACACATGCAGATGGGGGGAGGGGTGGGCAGAGAGAAAGAGTGAGAGAGAATCATCCTCAATTGAAACTAAAATAAAACCAGCAACTCCGTGACGTAAGTAACTATTGAACACAGAAATAGGTGGAGTGAGCTGCTCAGAAAAATAGCAGGGTTGTAAGAGTCCTCCGATTCTCTGGCTCCAATCCAGATATCTTTCAAGTGAATAATACACAGAAGCACAAAACTACATCTTTTAACACTTTCTAATGAGGTATGATAGATGCCTTGCCTCATTTAATTCTCTTCACAACCCTCTAAGATCCTATTGGTCTTATTTAAAACTATGAGGTCAATGAGATTTTTAGGTCAATTGTCCTAGTTCCCGGCCACCAAAGTAGAAGGGTGAAGTGATGCATGCCCAGGTCGTTCTGACTGTAAAGTCTATGAACTGTTCCCCACGTCATATCCACTGTCTACTATGGGGGGAAAGAGACCATGAATGGATTTAAATCGGGATCAATTTTTAATAAATGCTCTTTGGTCATTGGTTTAATGATGGGGGAGGAGATTCTTACCACTGTACATAAATCAACATTAATTTAGGGTAAAGAGTTTAATGTTTAAAAATAAAACAATAGACAAAGTAGAATAATTTATAGGCAAGACTTTTCTGATTTCAGAGTGAGGAAAGACTTTCTAAGCAGAAAACTAAAGGAAGCATCTTAAATTATTGATATATTTGACAGCATACCAATTAAAAACATGTGTAATACAAAAAGTACTAGGAATTGAATTCAAAGACAAACAGAAAAAATATTTCCAAAATACATTACAAAAGATGAGTAGTCTTAATAAATGTGTGTTAATATATATATTCTAAAAAAAGAAATAAACACTTCAATTTTTAAAAAGATTCAACAGTCATAAAGAATCAGATCACAGCCTGGACAGTGTTGCTCAGTAGGTTGAGCATCATCCCATGCACCAAGAGGTCACCGGTTCGATTCCCGGTTAGGATACATGCCTGGGTTTCCAGCTCCATCCCTGGTGGGGGGTGTTAGGGGGCAGCCGATTGATATTTCTATCTCTCTCTCTTCCTCTTCGTTCCTCTCTCTCTAAAATCAATAAAAACATATTTAGATAGATAGGTGATAGATAGATTAGAAAGAAAGAAAGTGCTAGTACTAACAAATCCAAGTCTCACTTTATTGGTTTACCTGCTTCTCTGGGGACACTGAGAGACAGTGGTGCCCTGTGTGCAGTGCCCAGGGTGCTCCCTGGTGGCCCTGCAGAGCCCCCTTCACATGGCTCCCTGACTTGCCAGATCTGACTGCGCACCCCCTTCCTGCACACCGTCCTTCCCTCACCCCACTCTGATGTCCCCCAGAGCCTTTTGAGCGACTAAGTCACCTGGAAAGAAGCCTCTGGGGCTAACTCATTGCGGGGAGCTGAGGAAGAGAGTTAGAATGAAGAGAAAGTAACTGACTAAAATACACCTGCTGTATTTCAGAGGGTTTGTTACATCCCCAGATCTCGTCCCCAGATCCACGATAAGCACTGAGGTATATATGCATTCATGAACTTGGATTGAAGACTGCTCAAGGGTACCTGCCGGCTTCTCTGCAGGACACAAGCTGAAGAATCAAAAAGAGTGAAAAAAAACAAAGAAGAAAGGAAGAAAGGAAGAAAGGAAGAAATAAAGAAAGGAAGAAAGAAAGAAAGAAAGAAAGAAAGAAAAGAAAGAGAAAAAAAGAAAGAAAGAAAGGGTGTATTTTCAAAGCATTGGGCAGAGCTCAGCTTAGGGAAAGCAGCAAGCATGGCAGGCCTCCTGGGGACATGAAGATCGGGGAGCGCTCACCACTGAGGCATGAGGGGAAGGGAAGAAGCCTCGATCAGGACCTCCTGGGAGGTGGGGCTGTGCGGAGAAGGACGCCTGCGCACAAGCAAAGCGGATGGACGTGAGCCTGCAGTTCAGGAGGTTGTCAGGGAGTCAATATCTGACCACTCTCTCCGCCCACTCCTGTCGGGGTCCTCCATTGCTGGGACCATCCAAAGCCCTGGGGCAAGGAGGCACGGCCACGTGGTCCATGTGACCTGGGCTTCCGAGGCGCAGGGCCGGGCGGAGGAGAACAGAACGGAGATCGGACTTGGAGGAGAACCTGCACCAGCAGAGGCAGGTCTCAGCTCTGCATCATTTACACCCTCAGCGCCCGGCACCTAGACAGCGGGAAAGGGATCGACTCGGGATCCTCTCGGCTGAATTGACGGAAACAGAATGGAGCCTAATTGCTCTGATTGAGTGGATCCCACCAGCCTGCTGCTCGTTCCCCACAGGAGTGTCTCATCTGCACCGGAGAAGCGTGCGCGCTACACCCCTGAATTCCACTCTCCTACTCCGGGGTGAGCAGGGGTCGGAAAACCCCGCCGGGCATGCTCCAAGCAAGGCCAGTGAACTCTGGCAGCTCACTGCTACACAACCTTTTACAGGACTGGATGTTTTATTTTTAATTACTGGGTCTCCCTCCCTGCTAGGTTTGTGAGGCATAATCATTTGGGCAAAGAAATCTTGTTTCTATTTGGGGGTTTAGTCCCTAAGAGGCAGTAAACTGTTAAAGGTTTATATACACGTATTTAAAGAAAAAGAAAGAAAGAAAAGTGCAACTTTTACGTGGGGTTTCCAACATTGTGCCGCGGCGGCGCTGCAGGCCTCCAGGTGCTGGCACTGGCGTGCGCACAGCAGCACCTTGTGAACCTGCAGCTGGTGATTTCCCAGCAGCTCCTCCCGCACAGGCCGCTGGAACAGCACTCGCCTGGGGCAGGTGACGTGCCAAAGGCCAGGCATTGGCATCCCACTAGGAGGGCGGGCGTTTCACGGAGTCCTGGAGTCAGAGACTCAGGCCAAGACTCAGGCTGACTCAAAAGGAGCCCATCCAAAAAATCACTCACGTTAGTGGAAAGAATTGCCCAACTCTTCAAGTACCAACCAAATGATTGGATGGTCCCCCTGCTTTGCTTCACCAGCATAGGCCCACTTTTAGGAAAAGCATCGTTTAAACCCAGCCATTAAACTTGAGCACAATGCAAACAGTTGTACTAGAGGGGCTTTTGTGACTCCAGTTTTGGAAACAGAACCCAAACTATCTGTTATAGGAGACCGACTCCTTGTCAGACTGTTGGTATAATCATGAAAATTATAATAAGGCTTTCACTTACAATTAAAACAACCTGGGTAATAGTGGCTATACAGAGGCTCAAAAACACCTATCTTGATGCCAAGAACAAAACCCACACAACCCCCATAAAATTCGTGTTTTGCACAGTCAACTTTATAATAGCACAGTGATTTGGATTAGTTGTGTAATATGAAAACTCAAAAAGTTACACCATTCACTAAAACCTACCCGGTGTGTTCATTGCGACAGAGAAGCAGTTTTTAAATTACGTTCAAGTAGCATCAAGTGGGGTGGAGGATTGAAAACGATAGGGAGAACTTTTAAGCCAAAAGCATAGATTTCACATTAATCAAAGCTATTGGAAAACTACTGACCCCCTGGGGAGTCCTGAAACAGATATTGGAACCAAAAGAACAAAGGCAAGATGAAAGAACCAATGATCAATCCACTGAAAAATCTTGATACAGGTGTTAGAACCAAAAGAAGAGAGAAAAACCAACTTGAAAGAGAATCAGGTCATGCATTGCTCAGGTTAAGGAAGTGAAGACCCACAGGATGTCTTTGAACTCACCTACGAAGATCAGGTTAAAACAGCACCAAACATGCGACTCCCTCCCTCTCTTCCCCATCCTCTCCTCCTTGAACCAACAACTGCAGAAGAAAGAAGGGAAACCATCAAGAAGCACAGTAGAGTGGAGGGTGCACCTACCTCCTAACAGTTCTATGACTGTGAGCGACAGAGCAAGCCTGACCTTGATGGAAGAAAACAACTTTGATTGGGATATGAGACTGGAGTTTTCATTTGGACCAGACTGTATTTTTCAATATCTGAAAGGAGCCTATTTCTTTCTGTTGAGAGTGACCTGGCAGCTATGGGATTTTTCTAAGATGAAGGGACAGGGAAGGCAGCAGGAGCAAAAAAAATAGGGTTACCATTTCCTCTTTGTACCCATTTAATCCGATCAAATAATGGTTACATGTGCTACTAAGAGTTCACAATCTCAGCATCCAACATTAATATCAATGCCCTCCCCTACGTACACACAAGGAACTTTAAGAGGTTCCATGTGGGTAGTGCCTTTCTCCAGGGAAAAAACTTTCTCTAATTGGTCAGATGTATATTGAGTCACATGTACATTCATAAGTCAAAGGAGACCAAGCCCAGAATTGCTGGTCCTGCTGGTTCACTGTAACCAAGTAGAGAGGGGTAAAGAACATTTTCCAACAGAAAAGCAGAGACAAACATTATAGTTCCAAGGGCATGGGGGAGGGGGCATATCACATCAGCTGAGCCATATTTTCTGGTTTTGTCTTATTTGTCAATGATCATATCTTTCTGCCTTTTTAATTAACCTACTTTTTAAACTTCTTCCTTGGACATTAGGATTGATTAAGGGAACCAAAGAGCAAGGCATCTTTGAGGCAGAGTGAAAGTGGGGTAGGCTTCAGGCTGATGGCCCAAATTCACTTCCTGGTTGCTCCCAGAAGCTGTACGACTCAAGACTCGGGGCAAATCACTTCATATCTCCAAGCCTTAAAACTCCTTTAAAAATATTACAAAATTAACCTAACAAGGGGAAAAATAGTAAACCAACAGCCACATGAGAGACCTCAACAACAATTCTGAAACTCTAATCCTCACATCCCTTGAAAATCTTACAAAATTAACCTAACAAGGGGAAAAATAGTAAGCCAACAGCCACATGAGAGACCTCAACAACAATTCTGAAATCTAACCCTCACATCTCTTAAAAATCTTACAAAATTAACCTAACAAGGGGGGGGGGGGAAATAGTCAGCCAGCAGCCACATAAGAGACCTAGAGACCTCAACAACAATTTTGAAACTCCAACCCTCACAACTCTTACAAAATTAACATAACAAGGGAAAGAAACAATCAGTGGCCACATGAGTGACTTCAAAAGTAACTTAGTTAGGTATTTGGTTTTCTTTAGAGGTATAAATATATTATCTATAGTATTGCACATCCATTGGATTTTAAAGATAAACTCAAAGAACATAAAACTCACCTGACTATTAAACAAACAATAAAGATGTTCTATATAAGAAACTGCTCGGGTAAAGCTACAAATAGAAGAAAAAGGAAGAAGGGTATAGGGATGGAAACAGAAAACAAAAGTCCCAAGAAAAAGGCAGAGGCAGAGGCAAGCACAATAAAAAAGACAAACCAAGAACAACAGGTCACAGAAACAAGGGTTATACAAGAAGCTAACTTCTTTGGGATCGGAGCGCCATCTCATGGAAGTAAAGGATAATGTAGCTAAAATTCCCTTTTCTCAACTATACAGTAATTACAAACAATAACATCACTTTCTTGGTATTTTTGCAAAGAACAGAGTGAAATAAAATAGAGTGCACTGAGGTTTTGAAATTCTTCTTAGGAGAAGCAATGGCCCATAGAATATTCCAAACATGCATTATTAAGATGAGATGCACATTAAAAATATTCAGAACAAATCTTAATGAAATTTGTAAGATAGTTTTCTTAAGTTTTCTATGGCTTACTTCTGTTTTGTTTACCTCCATTAATTAATTGGATCATGAATATTTATTGGAGCACATCTTAAGTGCTGTTAAAAAAGCAAAAGTCGCCCAGCCAGCGTGGCTCAGTGGTTGAGCGTTGACCTATGAACCAGGAGGTCACGGTTCAATTCCCGGTCAGGGCATATGCCCAGGTTGCAGGCTCAATCCCCAGTGTGGGGCGTGCAGGAGGCAGCCAATCAATGATTCTCTCTCATAGATGTTTCTATCTATCCCTCACTCTTCCTCTCTGAAATCAATAAAAATATACTATTAAAAAAACAAAAACAAAAGTCAACCCAGTAAATTCAATGATTGAATTAATTGGCTTTATTAAGTGATTTATGAATTTGAATTGGGCAGCATCCCAATTGTATAAAATGAAGGGGTTTTATAGGAAGAAGGGGGGCAAAGGAGCTATTAACAAAAGAAAAGAAAGGATTATTTATAGGTAAAGACATCTTATTTGGGGGGTGGAGGGGAGAGAACTGTAGGATTTGATCATGTAGACTGTCTTCTCTTTCTATGGGACAGATGACTTCACTGGTTCTTGACCACAAAATTCCAGGCTGGTTGATTAGGATTCTATATCTAGGAAAGGTTGAAGCAACACTTAGCTCAGGTGTCAGATTTAGGTTTGGGATCCTGAGCTTTGGCACAAGTCACACCATTTGGGGCCTGTGTTTTCTCTGTCATGTACCCAGATACCACTGTAGATACTGGGGATAAAGCAGTGAACACCAAAGCCCTGCCCTTTGGAGCTTTTGTCCAATGGGAGATAGAGAATCCTATCTAATAAAATAGTAATATGCAAATTAACCATCACTCCATGACAAATATGGTGGCGCCCATAGAGGCTGGGCAGGACGCTGGAGGAGTCACCCCAGCAACATGAGCCCAGCAGGCAAACGGGGCCGCAGGCAGCACCCAGCAGGGCCTGCTGGGCAGTCACCTCAGAGACAGGGGAGCAGGCCATCGGGCCCACAGGCAGCACCCAGCAGGGCCTGCTGTACGGTCGCTGCAGAGACCAGGGAGCAGGCAATCGGGCAGCAGGCAGCACCCAGCAGGGCCTGCTTGCCCATCCCAGTGGTGTGGAGCAGGCAGGCCCTGCAGAGAGCAGAGAACCATGGGGAGTGGGCCCAAGCTGTCAGTAGCACATCCCCTGAGGGCTCCCGAATTGGAGAGGGTGTAGGTCGGGCTGAGGGACCTCCCCTCTTCACCCCCCACCCCGTGCACGAATTTCGGCACCAGGCCTCTAGTCAAGAAATAAGCAAGTAAATGTAAAGTGTCAAATAGTATTAGGTGCTATGATGCTAACTAAAGCAGGTTGTGGCAGACAAGAGATGGGCGATGAGAGAGGGAATTGATACTTTATATGTGGTGGATAAAGTGAAAATTGATCAGAGACATGAAATAAGTGAGGGAGGGGGTCATGTGGCAATGGGGGCTGGAGGGGAATAGAGCCAATGGTGATTAATAAACGGAAATGCTTGGGCTCTGGAGTTACCAGCTCTGTTACTTGAGCTCCTTAGCTACAGTTTCTTCACCTCCAAAATGGGAATAATAATGCTCTCTTAATTATACTATTGAAGAGCAAGTAGATGTTAAATGTAAAAGTTAAATGCAAAGAAAGTGCTTTTCACAGTGCCAGGCACATGGCAAGGATACAATAAGTGTTAGCTAACACCCATGTCAGTTTTGATCATGTAAATTTAGAGACATGGGTACCTGAAAATACCTTTTTCATTCTGACATTTTTATGGGACTTTTCAATAATAATTAATTTTTAGTGAGTGCTTGCTCTATTCACCTTATGTTAAACCTTCACAATATGACAAAAGGGGCACTATTAAAATAAAATCTCCATTTTGCAGATGAGAAAACTGAGGCTCAAAGAAGTCAAGTAGCTTGCCCATTCAGGCAGCCAGCGTGAGCCAGAATTCAAACCCCAGCAGTCTTACTACAGAATCCGCTCTCTGAGCCATGATGGGCAACTAGCCCTCAATAAGCTGTACATGCCGGACAAGAGTCTGCAGCCAAAATCCAAACTCAGACTTCTCACTTCTTCCCACTCGTGTAAATGTCAGTTGGAATTGCCTGATGTAATCATACTGCGATTTGAACGTGGCAGTTACACCCAAGCGGCACCCAATATGCATCCAAAACAATTGGTCGGTGGAAAATATGATTGCAGTTCACCTAGTCCAGTTGTTTTTCCCATGAGGGAACAGAGATAGCAAGCCATTAGGGAGTTCTAACATTAACTTGGTCCCGCATCACCAGCTTCTTTTAAATGGAGTAAATAAAATGTAAAATACCACCTGCAGTCACACACACATTTTTAAGTAAAGCTTTGTTTCAAGTATATATGTGTATGTGTACATATGTAAGTACTTAGTATTGTCAGTATTGTGATGTAAAATGAATTTCTGATAGTGGGTCTTAGGCTAAATATCTTAGAAAATACTAATCTAGATGATACTCTCAAAAAAAAAAAGTTAAGTTGCCCAGTTGAAACCAGGTGTGTACATCATAAGATAAATCATCCTTGCCCGGCTGGTGTGGCTTAATAGTTTGCATGGACCCATGAACCAAGAGGTCAGGGTTCGATTCCCGGTCAGGGCACATGCTGAGGTTGTGGGCTCGATCCCCAGTGTGGGGCCTGCAGGAAACAGCCGATCAATGATTCTCTCTCGTCATGATGCTTCTATCTCTCTCTCTCCCTCCCTCTCTCTGGAATTAATAAAAAAATATATAAAAAAGATAAAGCACCCAAATGACTCTATTCATCCTTTGTTCAGAGATGTTGCCATCATGGGCTAACCAAGTCTTTACCTACATGTTGTCAGCAAGTCTGGAGCAAGAGCAAAATTTTTACTCTTTTAATGGTTATTTTCCCCAAAGACCTGTGGGATTTTTTTCATTGAGGAGACAAGTTATTTTAGCATCAAACACATACCGTCTTATTTTGCTAATTATGAAATTTGTGTCACACACTGGAAAAAACACAAATTACAGGCCTTAAAGAGACAGGCTGGGTTTTCAACCTGTCATTGAGTTTATAGACCATATGCTCAGCCATCCTCAGGCATTTTTCAAAGTTGGAAATGTCAGGCATTTATATGGTTTATTTGTAAAGCACTAACAATAATTGGAACATTATGGTCTGATTGTTTGCTAAAGTAATTTATTTAAGTAATTCAAGTAGTTGAAATTAAAGGGTGCAAAAACTATCATGTGACAGCAAATAAAATGTTATTACTGTTTTTTCACTTACATAAGTTAGAAACACCTATTTAATATAAAAAAATAATGAATAGCTTCCTTCCTTATAACAAAAGCTTAATCTTAGCTTATATTTTTAGAGACAAGACATAGAACAAATGGTGTTGGGATAACTTTAGACTTTTCTGTACAAAATATGATTTGGAGCCAAAACTATCAATACTAAGTAATAATCAATAGTCAAAAATACCTATCAGTTCTTATTGTATGGACATCTGAGGCAAATAAACAAAAAAAAGAAAAGCGTAAATGTATCTGGTATTTTAATCCCATGGTTGGCCTTCCTGGGTGTCCTTCAATCAGTGTTAAAGAAATTTCTGGAAAATAAGAACAAAGATGACCAGAGCTCCTCCACTCACCCCTTCCACACCAACTCCATGTTTAATTTTACCACTTGCACCCTTACATATTCTGTGAGTAAAGCAACAAGGTTTCTAAGGCTTACCATCAGCTTATCAGCCTTATATATACATACCCTGTGCTTCTCTGTGGCTCTTGTGTCTCCACAATTGTATTCACAAAGCATGAAAAATTGATGTCCTAGGATCTCTGATTCCCCTGATCATCTCTGATTTCAAATTCTTTGCCCTCCAATCCCCAGAATGAGGGTTAAAACTGTACTAGGCCTCCACCAGGCAGCTTCTGTGCTGGGTAACAGTTATCTATCTTTCCTGTTGATCCCAGACACAGCTTCAGAAACCTCCTCCGGGTAACCACTACCCGCTGAATGGAGTTGACATGAAATCAAATGCATTTGCCCTTCCTTTCATTAACCATCACAATGTCTAAAACCAGCATTTTGGGGTTCAAACTATCTCAGACTACTGTCCCTGGCACTTGAAAGAGGAACAATAATCAATGTCAGACAATGTGTTTGGACTTAAGGTGTGGTCAAAAGGATCACAACATAATATACAACAAGGGAACAGATAGCTTTCCTGGCACAAAACAGTCATTATCAATATGACCAAACAATGAGAAATCTAGTTAGTCTCCATTTTGAGTGCTTTGTCCCACTGATCAATTGAAAAATTAAACCTTTCATCAAATCAGCAGATACATATGTATAGACCTAAACAAAACGGACACCACAGCTATGGTCATGTACTCCCTTTCCCGAGGACATGTGGGTCTAAGCCACGACTCAAAGGGGAAACAAAGGAATTTGCCTTAAAAGGATTTGTCCTTTAAAAAATTCAGATAAAAGAAAACAGAAAAAATTTTGAAGAATGGGTAAGGTCCCCACAAAGGCATAAAATAACCATCTGAAAAAATATCTGCTTTTATCAACATTATGCTGATTTATTTCTTTTAAAAGTGTGACAAATCGGAGTTTCCTTTAAAAGAATGGGTAGGTCTAATATAAAGAATATGCATTAGGTTAGTTAGTAATGGGCAGCAATTTGATTCCCGCCCCTCAATAAATGAAACGAAATGCAGGAAGTTGACCCGATCCCCTAGTAGAATGAATATACCTGAGTTAAATAACTGCAACTTACTTGTGAAGTCTTCTTAGTCAATGCATTTAATCCATCTGAATTTGTGTCTCCATATTAAAATGCAATAAAAATTGTTTTGAGAATTAGAGATGATGTACTAAAAGTCCCTAGCACACAGTACATGCTCATGAAACGGCAGCTTAGTAAAACAGTCATACAGCCCTAGCTGGTTTGGCTCATTGGATAGAGCGTTGGCCTATGGATTGAAGAGTCCCAGGGTCAATTCCAGTCAAGGGCACATGCCCAGGTTTCAGGCTCAATCCCCAGTAGGAGGCAGCTGATCAATGATTCTCTCTCATCATTGATGTTTCTATCTCTCTCTCTCCTCCCTTCCTCTCTGAAATCAATAAACATATATATTTTTTAAAAACAGTCCTACACTTTCTGTTGTTATTGTTGCAAAGCTGAGTAATATTTCTGTTAAGTCTGCTATACTGACAACTTCAGGGGGTTCCGCTCCCATCCTGATCCAGGTGTGTGGCATCCCCTTGAGCCTGTGTCACCAGTGTTGCTGTATGGAATATGCTGCTCTCTGGCACACAGAACTTTTTTCTCATAAAAGACCGCCCCAAACTCAGACATTCAGAATTGGGGAGGTACGGATGGTTTTTCCTGAGATAAAAAGATAAGAAAGCAGCTCGGCAGTTGACTCTACACCTGGCAGAACCCCTCTTCCCTGACACTCCCAGCCTTATAATGGGTGCCCTCTGCTGGGGTAGTTGGGATGTAGGCGGATAGACTACTGAGAGCCATGTCCAGCGATTGTCTGGAAATGGTGCAAGTACTCACCCTCAAGGGACATCATGAGTTCAACAGGATTAAACACAAAGAACCCCTTTCCAAGTCCTCTGCACTATAAGACCCCCTGGAATATTTTCCTAACCTTAGAGAGGGAAAGCCTCCCTAACCCCCTTAACCCCCCGCCACCCACCCTGGAATCCTATGATTTGGTTTCCTGCTGACCTGGCTGGGGACAGAGGTGAGGCTGCTTGAATTGATCATATTAGATTTAAGAAAAACAAATACAAGAGTAATTTCTTGCCCTTGAGTATTGAGGAGTAACATCTACACTATTATGTAAGGTCTAGACACCAAATCTAAATCCTGACTCCTCACCGCATAGCCTAGTAGTCCTCTGTACACTAGCTCTGCCCATTTACTCATTCATTCAGCAGAATTGCAGAGCAACAGGATGTGCCAAGGGCAATATCAGGTATAGACAGTGGATTTCATCTTGCCCAACTGGCCATGGATGATTGGGCAGGTGAGAATACCTGTCTCAAGCTGGACCAATCAGATGATCTCTCCTGAGAAATTTAACTAATAGATATAAAATGGTGGTGGGCAAGCTCAGTGTCATGCTCTTTCCCACATTCAAACTTCTCTTTCCTCCTGTGGATCTTCCCCTATACTTCAGTCTCTCCTTAGCTAACACTGGCTCCACTCCACCCTGCCTACCAGACCATGTTATCCAATTGGATGCCACGTGTCCCAGCCATAGTTCTCTCTTACTAGACCCTGATTATGTCCCTCCTAGCCCTTATACCAGTCTGAAATGATTAACTGATGCTTCCTTTTTTATTCGAGAGCCAGAAATATAAAAACCGTGTCTGCTCTACCCACTATTGCAAACCTAGATTCTAGCACAGTGGCTGGAATATTGTAAGTCCCAATCATTATTTGCCAAATGAATGAATGAACGAATCAGCACATCCTAATTTGATGAAAACAGCTTTTACTATTTCTGCCTCCCAAAGAATTCAAATCTAACCACAAGTCATTCTGGGCCTCTCTGCTTACAATAGCTTCTATTTGAGATGTCAGAGATGTCATAGTCGATGGTTCCATAACTTTCGCAAAGTTTTGTATGATTTAGCAAAATGACCTGCTGACATTCTTTGCCATCACCTGACAAGTGTTCTCTGTATCCCAGTGCAGGATGTATGAGGATTTGTAGACCCTGCACAATGGTCAAAAGAGAATACTTCCAGGCTTAATCTGGGAGCTTCTTTCTTTTTAATGCCAACAAAAATATTACTCTTTGACTACTTCCTTTCTTATAATATTAAATCCTTCCTTTCTTCCTCCACCCTTCCTAGGCCACCTCCCCATAACCTCAGAAGCCCAGATTTCATGAATCTGCCACCGAAGTACATTAGATTCCTTTTCAGGTGTATAGCAATATGACTTATTTCTAAACCCATGACCTGTACTTTCATTATTTCCTATTATGTAATGACCTGTTCCATGCACAACTCTAAACATTGCACCTTCTATTATTAATTTTCCCTTGACCCTGTCTTCTTCAAACATCTTTTGCCCCATAACCATTTCTTGATGCCAGGAACCATACTTAATCCAAAGTACTCATGGTCCATTCACTCCCCTCAACACTATTCCATGGGAAAGAGATCCCAGTAATTCTCTTTGGGACAAAAAGGGCTGTCATTGTCCTAGCAGTAATTATGGTCTTTTAATATGAGGCAAAACCACATTTCTGGGGGATATGACAGAGGAATTCCTGTGCTGAGGCTTAAGCTATTCATGTGGGATTGTAAAGCTAGTTCCAAATCTTTGAAGCCAGGCCTCAATATACATACAGTAGTTTAGCTGAAATTGCCAGGAACATGCCTATATGCTTGTTATTGGCCAGATTCTGCAGTGATGGTCTATAGTAATGACTACTTACCCTAGTAAGAACTGTGCACAGACAGCTAGTCTGGATGCATTCAAAGACACTGACTACTGGTGACATACCTGGCCCAAGTTTATTCTGGGAAGAGAACAACATGGCCTCAGCAACCAGAGGTAATGTTTCAGACATAGACCATTTAAACTTCAAGGAGATCAGTGGTAATTATGGTTCAATGCAAGACATGTAAGAATTCCTCTGGGTTCAGGAAATTACTCCAACAGGAGATTCTGAAAGGCTTCTCAAGAGAAAAAGTTTAGAAGATGAAAGTGAACAGAAAAAAGAAGGGCCACAACAATAAGGAAAAATAAAAGACAGAGAGTTGTGGGAGAAGGAAATTTGGGAAACAGCTGAGAACCAGGACATGGCAAAGGGAAAGGACAGAGTCAAGCTTAATAATCACTTCTCCTTCTCTTCCTATTACTAAAAATCGCATTAATTGAGCATTAAATATGTATTATGCAATTTCCCACACTCTCTACCCATACTTAATATTCACACCAATCGTATGAGAAATGTTAGTAAGCCCATTATATAGATGAAAAGGAGGGAAAGAGAGGCTAAGTAATTTGCCCAAGGTTACCTATGTTGTTCTGAAACAGTCAGGTCCAATCCCTATCACACCTACATGTCACTTTGATTTATTTCTAGGTCAATCACAAGATAGAAAGCTGACTCCCGGTGAGCTCTGATTAAGGGCAGAGACCTGGCCACCAGGCAGCTACAATGCCAGTGCTCTCTCTGATTTGTTAGCCATGTGACTTGAGCATCACATCTTTTAGACTCCATTTTGTTGTTTGTAAAACAGAGGCGATCACTCCTGGTTTCCAGTTCTGCGTATAAGGATCTTGGAAGTCGCTCCTTAGTCCTAACACAAGTAAAAAGCTAATCGGATTGAGAAACCAACAACTCTTCTTGGACCTAGAAGAGAGGGGAGGACAGAAGACAAGCCGCTGCTCCCAAGACTGGAGAGGCAGGGAGTCCTGGCTCAAAGCAGAGACTCGCCAGTGGAAACCCCACTGGGACCAGTGCCAGGACAAGAGACCTGGACTGTAATTAACAAACTCTGGAGGCTCTCAGGTGGACATCTCTGAGAGTTAAAATCTCTAGGGGACCCACTCACAGGGGGCTCACCATTCTGTAAAATTGACCTCCAGGAGCTCAACCAGCATCTCACAGTAAATATCAGAGAAAAGTCCTACGGCGCGTCTGGCAGGAGGGGGTGAGGGGGGAGGGGGGAATAATCATTTTTAAATACACTGGACACTGTTCTTCTCAAAAAGGCTTGCCCTCAGGGGAAACTAGTTACTGGGAGCCCACCCTGCTGGTGCATTAGCAGAGCCTCTTGGATCTGAGAAAGGGAAATACCCAACTCCAGGCACTGGAGCCATCCTCTCTTACCTAAATGGTAGGGGAGAAACATCAGTGAAGTTCACAGTTTAGAGGCACCGGCTCACTAGAAAGGAGGTAATAAAGCCTGCCCGTGGTAAACACTCAAAAATAAAATGTGATGAATACAGAGTTGGCCTACTTTATTTCCTTTATTGTTCTGCACAAATCTGAACATGCAATCCAGTGTTGATTACTGTTGCCCTATTTATTGCTTTCAATAAATATCCTGTTAGCCTTTTAATTTGCTCAATGTATACTTTTGGGGGGCTAAATTATTGTCCATTTCCAAATCTAGCCCTGGCCGGTGTGGCTCAGTTTGGTTGGGCATCATCCTGTGCACGGAAGGGCTGCCAGTTCAGTTCCCAATTGGAACACATGCCCAGGGGTCAGGCTCAGTCCCAGGTGAGGAGCATGCGGGAGACAGCTGATGGATGTTTCTCTTTCTCCCTCTCCCTTCCTCTCTAAAAATCAATAGAAAATCTTTTTTTAAGTTTCTACTGAATGCTTTATAACCATAGCGATTATAATCGAACTCTACCAAACATCTAGGTAAAAACTGAAAATTGTAATCAATTATTAACATATTCCCAGATAATAGAACCTGGTAGCATCATGCCTACTTGGTAGAATCTAGCAAACAAAATTTTGAATTTTAGTTACATGAATTCCTAGTCAATAAAGCTCAAGAGATTTTTTGAAATCTTCATGCTTATAAAATATAGTATTTCAGTGAAAAAAGAACAGTAAAAGAATAAATAAATTAATCTTGAATCATAAATAAGAACATGTCTTAGCAAATTTTGTTAGCAAAATTTAGGGGAATATGGAAGAATACTTTACCTACTCTATTTATGAGAGCAAACTTTTTCAGATATATTAGGAGCTATTTGAACACAAGATGTTTCTTATTTGCACATATGGAGTAAAACTACTGATTGAAGTGTTCAGAAAAATAACAAAAAAATGGTTAATGATTCTAATGTATTCATATTTTCTTGGCAAGCACCACATATAAATAATGAAATACCATGGGGAAAGCAACTGTAAGATAGAACAGGTTGACTATTATTTGTATTTGCATATACATCCCAACATTTGAACCGTGAGCATTTTCTTTCTTGCTAACCAGGACCTCTTACTCCTTTATCCTTCCTAGGAAAGCCAAGGGGAGGCAAAATTATTTTTTATCAAGCCAAAAAAAAATAATTAGGAAATGAAATCTTTCCCCTGTGCAAATCATATAATCTACTCCAAAAGCAATTATAAAAGATCTGGGTATTGTCTGCTATTTTCAATTATATGCCCCATTACTTTCTGCCACTGCCATGGATTACCAAGGGTAGGAGGCTGCACACTAATTGAGAAATGTTCACCATGTACAATGCCCCAGACAGCCATTCTCACTTGTGCTCAGGAATGTAATTCATTGATATTTTTACAGATGGGAACAACTTGCATGATTAATGATCCTGCTGCTTGTAATCTTGCTCAAGATCCCCAGAAAAGGCACAGAATCATCCAAACAAAATATCTGTTCTACCCCAACATCAGCATTACACTGAGTAAGAACATTATGTGAGTTTCTTTTAGACGATGAGATAGGTTTAATTTAAAGAGTTTGTGTTGTGATTAGGGCTTTTTAAGGGGGTAGGGGTAGAGAGGTAATTGGATTTCCTCCAGTTAATGACACTAAATGCAGGAAACTGACATAACCCTCTAGTAAAATAAACATACTTGAGTTAAATAATAGCTCTTCCATCTAGACTCTTTGTTGTGTGTTCTTGGCCAATATGTTTAACCTGAGTTTTAGAGTTTCCATATTAAAATGAGAAGAAAGTTGTTTTGAGGATTAGAGATGATGTTCACAAAGTCCCTAGCACATAGTAGGTCCTCATAAAATAGTAGGTTAGCAAAACCGTCATTGACTAATCCATACAGGCTCTTTTATTCTTGGGTGAGCTTATGTGGGACAAGAGAGAAGAAAACTTTCCTCCTCTACCATACTTCTGAAATTCCTCAGAACATCTTTGATATTCTGAATTCCTAGGGATGAGTATTGCTTAACTGATGTAGCGTTTACCGCAAGGTCTTTTCCAAAACCTATCAGACTCATAAGTACACAAACTCAGAATCATAGAATCTGCTCTTCTAAATCCCAATATTGACACATCTACCCTGCCCTTTGCCCTAGCAGAGGGCCTTGTTACCAGGGTGATGTCCCTGGCTCTCAGCCTTAAATGCAGTGAGGAAATGTCTCAATAGAAGAGTTAAGGAACATGGGTACATTATTCTTCAAGCCCCCTTGGTCAATACCTGCATTCTTAGCTCTCTCTTGCCAACCGAGACTGCCAACCATGTCAGTAGCTGATCCCAAACTTCTGATACTGTTAAAGTCCCACCAAATACTGTTTAATAACCTCCTCCTTACTTGCTAGTATTTTTTAGGAAATGATTACAAGACTTCCCTTGCCCAGTGAGTTAAAAAAATAAAATAAAAGGTAGAGGTCATTTTAGATGGTAATTCCTAATTCAACTGATCTACTCAAATAAATGCATAATTCACATGTCCCCTCACCAGTAGAGCACCCACCGCTGATGACTTTGCCACCGGCCAGTGTTTGGGTGCCAGCTCTACATCAACTGTGCAAGGTATCAGAGGAGGCTCCAAGACTAGTGATTAGCCACTGGTGACTTACCTGTCACAGGTAGCACACCAGTGATCCCAAGTATCCTTTAAGTTAAAAGCAATCACTTTCCCATGATACTACTGTTTTCAGTAGTTCACATGGCATGAAATGGAGAAAATGAGTAAAATACAAAATCTAGAATCTAATTACTTAGCGCCTGGGTAAGAGTTAAGGAGAAGGAGGCCACACTTTTGAATAGAAATCATTTTATGGATTCCCGAAGGAATAAACCATGTCAACCAAGAATTTCTCCAAGTAACCACAATTGTATCCCTGTTTATAATTTAAAAAATATCTGAAGTTCACTGAATAGTAGCTAGTAGCATACTGGTTATTTAATAAGTATTTTCTATAGTTATTACAATGACAGGGGGAAGAAACAAATTTAGTTCTGTTATGAAGACTGCTTCAAAAAGGAGAACTAACGCAAGTAAATTTCCAGAATAATTTGTCTATTTCAACATCATAGCTAACATATTCTTCAAATAAAACATGTAGATGTTTAGCAATAAACCACAAGGAAAGTAAGCAAAATTCATAACTTCTTTTAGAAGCACAAAATTGGTTATTTATTATCATCAACCATGGCAATAAACAGTCTTTAATCTAATTACTGTTGCTCTGCTTATTTGCTGATGGGACTTCTCAAAGACTCTCACTCCTACCAGGAAATCCTCACTCCCATGTACCAGCCTAATTGATGACATGACACATGCATAAAGGCTCTGAAAATACAAGTTCTACTCGGAAGAATGGTATCTGTCTTCAGCTTCACTGGCACCCCTAGATGACCAGTCACTTTCATTTTACGCATTTCACTCTCACTCCATTTCAAAGTATGGATGGACTGGAGAAAGAAACGTTTAAAAGTTCAGAGTTCAGAGAATAATATAACAAACACTCATTGCTCACCACCTAGAAACGTATTTTGTCGATATATTTACATTTTTTTATATAATATTACAGATAGTGTTGATATCTCCTCTGACTGCAATGCCTCTCCTTCCTCCCTGGCCTGGTATATATTTTTCCCATCCATTTCTGTACACTTTGACCTACGTGTATCTGAAAAAATAGGGAGTTAAAATATATAAACAGAGTATTTGTATTAGGTCCCAGGCAAAAACAAACAAACAAAAAACAGAGGCATACTCACATTGGGTAATTTGCAGAGAGTTTAATAAAAGAATAAAGGTGCTGCTTATAAAGTTGTGGACAAGTTTTAAAGGCATCATGTAGAATCTTAAGGCTAAGAATAACCAGAAGCTGTTACCCTCCTACCCCCCACCCCCATAGTCTGAAAATGTAGAGGGTTGCTATTTGGAAAGAAACTTATTTTGGTAGAAGTGAGAGGTGAGAGGGAGCAGGGGGTAATAAAGACTCCAATAACTACCCTGATAACTTCCCCCATTGTCCCAAGGCAACCAGAATGGGGAGGCTAAGTGAATCTGTTGATGAAATCCATTCAGGGCCATCAAGGTCCCAGAATGGCCCAGCCCATGTGACTCAGTAGTTGAGTGTCAAGCTATGAACCAGGAGGTCACAGTTCCATCCCCAGTGGGGGGTGTGCAGGAGGCAGCCAATCAATGAATCATTGATGTTTCTATCTCTCTTTCCCTCACCCTTCCTCTCTGAAATCAATAAAACTATATTTTTTAAATATATATTTTAAAAGGTCACAGTATGGACACAGGTGGATAAGGATAGAAAATGGGTTAAGTAAGTTCTAGATGGAGGTAGATGGGTCCCTTTTATTAATTTAAGAAAATTCCCTCCTTTTCCAAATTGGCTAAAAACATTTTTTAATGATGAATAAAGATTAAATTATATCAAGTGCTTTTTGTTCGCATCTTTTCATAGTATCATGTAGCTTTTCTCCCTTTAATCTGTCCATTGGTAAATTATAATGATAGATTCATATACTAGTAGGCTAAGCCATCCCAGCATTCCTAAAATAAATCCTACTCTGTCACAATACATTTTTAAATAGCATTAGAATTATCAATATTTTACTTAGATATTTTGCATCTCTATTTATAAATGAAATTGGCTTAGACTTATTTTTCAACCACCCTTCTCCTG
Source organism: Myotis lucifugus (assembly GCF_000147115.1). Lineage (NCBI taxonomy): Eukaryota > Metazoa > Chordata > Mammalia > Chiroptera > Vespertilionidae > Myotis > Myotis lucifugus. The sequence goes on along the minus strand of NW_005871065.1, from coordinate 8,426,563 downwards.
TGATTGTAAACAAATTTATAAAAGGTGTTGAGTAAAGTTTATGTAAGGTGAGCACTCACTGTCCTTGAAAATATGTTGAAACTCACCCGCAGTACCACTGGACCCAGCCGCTTTGAGACTAATGACTGCAAATTCTACTTGTTAACTGTATATTTCAAAAATTTTGTTAATTTTTGGTAATATATTATTATTCATACTTGTTAACACAGTTACCCATTTTATCTAAGTTCACAAAGTCATTGAGACTGTAATATTCTTAGAATAGCTTTAAGCTCTACTGTAACTGCACTTATATCCTCATTGCCATTTCTCCTTTAGCTTGCATTCTATACAATTTGGTGTGTAACAATTTAATGGTCATTATATCTAATGTTTTAGTATTTTTCATTTTAATTTCAAAATTTGAATCAGTTACTTATTCCACAATAGTAATTGAGTGACAACCATGACTCAAATAGCAATGCTAATTATACAAAGATGTGAGAATGAACCTGCAGACAGCAGTATAGTCAGGGAGAAAAAGATAAATACTGTATGTTCTCACTTATATGTGGAATCTTAAAAAGCCAAACTCCTAGAAATAGAATAGGGAAGCAGTTGCCAGGGGCTAGGCAGTGGGGTAAGTGTGCATATGTTGATCAAAGGGCACAAACTCCCAGCTACACAATGAGTAAGTTCTGGGGACCTGACATACAGCATGCTGACTATCATTACCAATACTGTTGTATACTTGGAAGTTGTTAAGAGAGTGAATCTTAAATGTTATCAGCACAAAAAGATAATTGTGTAAGGGGATGGGCATGTTAACCAACCTTATTGTGCTTATCATTTTGTAATCTATACACGTTTCAAATTATCACTTTGTGTACTTTAAACTAATATGTTATATGTCAATATCTCAAAAAAGCAGAAAAACAAAAAGATGAAAGGCCCACCCCATGAAAAAATAAATTTGTACATGCATTTATATCCTCCAGTATCTCAAAATACTACCAGTCATAATTATGGTAATAATTCTGAAGAACCATGCTAACAAAGGCATCGACTAGACAAGATTTTTTCCCCTTTACCCTTGGAATGTTTGCAGCAAATAAGAAAGCAGAAAGGAAAATATTTTGGGGACACACGGGACTGCCGAGGTTGTTTCTTCAGGAATTGGTATGCATGGGTTCTCCCCGGTGCCCACCATTAAAGACTCTTACCCTTGCAGCCTTCTGAGCACCTTGTGGATTTAGTGGAATAGCACTGACATAGGGTTGTCCTTCCCAACGTGATGGGGCTCAGAAGGCAGAGCTGAGAAATAAAAGCCCAATGCTGATCTTTCAGTCCCCAATAAGTGGGTACATGTGGTATTTGAGGGAGCATCAAGATTTCCTATCATCCTTAAAAATCACACCATATAATCAATCATCTCCTCTTAAGTCTAATTGACCTGTATTCCAGGGAAAAGAAACCCACCCAAGGACATCACTTCGTCTTGTATTACCACCTGACACCGCTAGATGGCAGCAGTGGTAAACAACAGTGTAGTCCTGGCTGGGTTTTTGGTGTGTTTTATTAGGTGCTGGTGGGGAAGTGTGAGGTTGTAGTCTCCTGAACTAATCTTCCAACAGGCTTAAATTTTTCATTTTCCTCTATTGTTCCCATTCTGAGAGCCCGCTGGGGGTAAAACACTTCTGGGTATTCAATGTATGAGGATTCCAAAGAACAATAGAACGATATCCCCTGAAGCAAAGAATATGTAAAAGTGTTCTTCCATTGCTACATCGTAGGCTTGTGACTATTCAAATAATATTGGAGGTATAGCAAATACTGTAGCAAATATGGTCTTGAAGTGGATGATGCAGATCTAACTTAAGATGAGGCGAGTGATAATTTTAGATAAACCACTGAAGTGTCAGTAAAACTGGGGCATGGATCACTTCACTGAACAGGACTTAAGTTGGTCTCCTTGCACGGAGCCAAGGACGACCTCACAATTGGAGACGGGAGGTATTTTCAAAGGTGAACCTTGAACTAAATAAAATAAGGCCCTCTGGGAAAAGAAAAATGGCCAGTGTTAAAAAAAAAAAAGTGATTCATCTGAAAGAGCATAATTGGTTACTGCTACTTCACTTCTGCTGAGCTGTGCTGAGTTCTCTTAGCCAACATTGTGATCTAATGGCATCTGTCCCTCCGAGAGAGGAAGGAGCATGCAAATGAAGCTTCTGTGGAAACCACCACATAACCCCTGGCTTCTACCCTCTGTGTCTCTGGCCTGGAGAAAGCTCCTCCAGGCATTTGATGTGCTCAGCACTTGACTTACATCATCTCCCCGGGTGCACCCAAGGATCCTGTTACCATCTTCCTTCCACAGAAGAAGGAATGGAGGGTCAGAGAGATGACGTAACATGTAACATGCCCCGGGCCCCAGTACTAATGGGTGGAGGACTGCAGGTTCCAAAGCCAAGACTCTTTCCTTCTCTGTAGGTACTGACCCCGCCAAGTGGGAAGAGACTAAAAAGGCCACAGGCTGAAGGCTCTAAATTCAACCCAGGCCCCTGTCCCTGCCCTCCCGTGGGTGACCCCCACCCTCTGCAGCTGATAGAAAGTTTCCGAGGAGTGGGTATTGGGAAAATGTGGGTCTCGCCAGAAGCCCACAGCTAGCCTGTCTCCACCCACAGCAAATGGGCAGGCTCTGCCTGTGTTCACAGTGAAGAAATCCATGTGTGTCTTCATGCCTTGTCTCCTGTAGAATTTAAACTGCCTGCTGAGCAGCACATGGCTACACCCATTGTAAAATTTCTCATTAATCTTCACTTAATGCTATTGGCAGACATTGCTGACAGTTGCCTAAATCCATTATTTCATTAGTTATCAGAATGGAAAATTGAAGGCCCCCCCCCCAGCTTTATTGATATAACTGACATGTAATTTTGTAAGTTTAAGGTATACTAGTACATTTGATTTGATACATTTATATATTGCAAAATGATTACTACCAAAAATACAGGTTTTTAAAATGTTATCATTCACCCAAACTTATAAACTAGAATAAGTTAATAAAGAATTTTTCCCTCATCAACTGTTTGATTACCTAAAACAAACAAAAGGCTTATTTCTTTTCTTTTACTTATCAATTTTCAGAATAGTGAGCTGTTATTCAAGGAACTTCCAAATGAACCTGTGGATTTTACATATTTGGTATGTTTCAATATATTGCTCGCATTATTTGCTTTTATATTCTTCCCAAATTTTGGCCAGTTGGCGCTCCTTCAAGTTGATTCATACATTCTTGCTTTGGGGGCAGAACAGTACCGCTCAGGCTCATCTCAAACACTTCTTGCCCCAGATCTAGATTTGGTTATTTGTCCAAGGAGCCCTGTTCTTTTAAGATGGAAATGGTAATTAGGTATTATATTCTGGCTACCTAGAGTGTTCATTACTACTGTGAGAAATGCTCACCTGTCCGAATTCAAATAATGGAGAGCAGGTGTCCATCCGGCTGGACAGGCACACACGGAGTAGCAATCACAGCCTATTTCTCCCCCTAGAGTGCGAGAGTTCCTTCTCCAGTTGCTCATTGACTGAGTACTATGGGGTTAATAGTTTCCTCACGCCAACTATGTCTTATGGTCTCCCATTGGGCCATTTAAAAAAATTGGGCGGAGGCCTTTTTCTAGTTGTCTCTGCCTCCTTGTCTAGTTGAGGCAGGCCCCTCAGGGGGTTCCCATCCACAGTTCTTTGTTCTTATATCCTCTTCCCTCCTCCTTACATTCTGTTTGCCCTGGAGACATTCAGTAACCTTTTCCATTAAAAGTTGACTATGCTGGAGATGGATCACAGAGGCCTATTTCCTACACTACTGAGTTGGCCACACTTCTAGCGGACAGGCTTAGGAAATTTGTAGATTTTAGGAGAGAAAAATAAATCATAAATATATACAAATTCAAGTAAAAGATTACAGCATTTTTACTTCAAATCTTGTCTTTTCTTACTCTGAAAATCTTATCGTGTTAGGATATTAATTTGATTGCTTAGTTGCTTTACTTTACTTTCTATATAATAATATTCAAAATAAAAATGTAAATATCACCACCAACAACTAACTGCCCCAAAGAGTTCAACCTAAGATACCTTTGTCCTTCTTTTTATCCTCAGGATATATTTCCCCATGGATGTACTTGCCAAATACGTGTTTTAAAGTCATTCGAAACAAATTTTGAGATGGTTTTGCCCCAGAATTGACATAAAGTTACATTCACTTTTTTTTCCAGTTTAATTTAAAATTGTTAGGACTTAGGTTTTTGTGTTTTTCTTTTAGATTTAACTTAGTTTTTAATTATGTGAAACATTTACATGATTCCAAAGTGAAAAACTAAAATAAGGTGTAGAGGGAAGTTTATCTCTCCTCCTTATCCCCTACCTGCATCCCATTTTTACTTAGTTTTTGGGTTATCCTGCTAGTGATATTATAAACAAATAAGTATTTCTTATTTCTCTTTTCTTAATTGTAGCATACTATAACACAACACTGCATTTTGTTGTTGTTACATAACAGTAAGCCCAGGTCCTCACTCTATAGCAGTCCCTAGAGGTCTTGCACGTTCCTCTTCCCAGCTACAGAACATGGCATTGTGGGAATATTCTATTGTTTATACAACCAGTCTCCCTTTGACAGATGTCTGAGTTGTTTCTTGCCTTTTGCTAATTGGTGCACTGCAGGTGTCTTATTTAGCCTTCCTAAGAGCCCAGTCGGTTTGGCTCATTCTCCACATTTTATGGAGGAGGAAACTGCTGCGTAAGTAGTTCAGGACTTGACCAAAGTCAGTTCCATAGGGAGGAGAGGAATAAGGATTCTCCTACTTCCATAATGTCTGCTCTTTGCACGAGTCTAAGGAACGTATTCTGTAGTGTAAATATCTGTTGACACCTTTATTTTAGAGGTGGGGGAGGAAGAGGGAAGCATGTGCTTTAGGGTAGGTGGTGGGGGGAAATGTAGCCTTCAGTTCAAGGCTGGAATTTCAGGTCTGGGCCAGTCTGTGGGAAGAGTATCTGAAGGAACAGCTGGCCTTTCTGGCAATGTCCCCAGTCTGGGAAATGCCAGACATCCACAAGCAGGTGGGTCTATTTTTGGAGAAAGACCTTCTCGGTGCCGGCTAAAATCTCATCATGTCCCCTCCTATCACAGTGTACGTTGCTCCCTTGGTAAATCCACTGAGACTCCCTTGGAAGGATATAGAGCGATCCATTCTCTAACCTTTCCTCATCAGGGACTACCCCCTTCTTCCTTCTTACACTGCAGACCAGTGAAAAGTTACATATACAAAACCAAACAGAGCAAGCACAGTTCTGATTAAGTAAAAATTATTTTACAGTCTTTTTCAGAGGAGAAACTTAAGCTCAGACTTGAAGGAAACCTTAAGACTTTGAGCTGGATCTTGCATTAATTTCCTTTTTTCCCATCACTGCATTTTTAAGAGAAAATAAGGAAAAATAAGTCCATATCATTATGTTATTTTTAAATAAAATAGGGCCTCTTCTCAGAATACTTTTAGCCCAATCTCCCCCCCGCCATTCTCCTCTCCAGAATAAACGTGTTGAGAATAAAAACCAAAACCACTGTGAGATATGAGGATCAATGGCTTTTCAATGTGAAGTCACTACACAGGCCTTACCGAGGTAAAATAGATGGCCACTACATTTACAGGAGTTTTCCAAAGGTGTTTAAACAAAGGAGCTTTATTTTCGGCCTTGGTGATTGGAATGTGCCATTTCCTGAGTAGTAATAAAAGTTTTCTGTGCTATTGCTAAGCTTCTGAAACCAATCAGCACACGCACATTAGCTACAAAATCATCGCACTGTGAACTGGGCAGCAGTGGCTGTCCAGGTGGGGATCTGACCTCATCGTAACGCGGACCCACTTCCCAAGCCAGCCTGGCTGAGGACACGCCAAGTTCAGCTGTGGGGACCTGCTAAGATGAAGACAATACGCCAAAACCCCAATCTCCTTCTTGTCAAGATACAAACTTTGACATGTGAGTCAAAAGTCAAAATTATTTTAGTCAACACCCAACGGTTGACTATATGAATTGCTTTCTGCAATGTGTCAAGGATGAGGAAGAAAGTTGTGGGCATGACACGCATACTCCCTGCAGCCTGAGAGCACTAGGGAGAAATAAGAATACAAGAAGACAATCCTATCGAGTTAAGTGCTGCATTATGACTTTGGATATATTTTTAAGCTCTGTGTGCCTCTGCTTATTCACTTGTAAAGGAGGATAACAAAAGTAACTACTCACAAGGCTGTTGTAAAAAGTACAACACTTTAGAATCCTTCTGAGCTGTGACATGTGCTCCATAAATATTATATATAGTTAATTATTAAGTATTACTCCCCAGAACTTAAAGTTAGATCTTCTTATCCTTCATAAAGGATGTCTTTCTCTCCCAGTGTTTTACTTAAGTAACCCAACAAACCTGTAATATAAATGCTGCCCACAGTTAAAGAAGTTGAGACCACAGAGTGGCATGGACTTACCAGAGTCTTACATTTCACGTGAAGAAGAGGTGAGGCCCAGATCAACTTATATCAATGCTGCCCCAAAATTCCTTATGCTTTTAACCTAAACCTTAGGCTACCTTTCCTGAAAGAGTCAAAATCATCAGAGGGCGGAAACATTAATTCCATCAGGAAGTATCTAGAGAGGATTCTTACAGGAAGAAATTGGAGCATATACCCCCTATTAAACCTTCCATGACTCCCCATTGCTTTATAATAAGTACAAACCCCTCACCAAAGTCAGACATCTTCCTTTCCCTTTAGCCCCCACATCTAAGTCACCAGCAAGTCCTATAAGTTACAACCACAAATTTTATCCCAATGCATACGTTTTTCTATGTCCACTGCCACCACACTAACCCAAGGCACTAACATCTCATGCTTGGTTCTCCCTACCACCTCTTCCTGCCAAACTATAATCCATTCTCTGCACAGCAGCAAGGGTAAACTTAAAATGCAAGTCAGAGCATGGCCATGCTTTACTTTAAAATCCTTCAATCATGATCAACTGTATGTAGAATTAAATCTAAATTCCTTACTGTGGCTCTAAGTATGCATGATCCGGTGCCTGCTTAGCTTTCTCTCTTCATCTAGTCAACATCTTCACTCCACTTATTATGCTGCAACTATAAATATCTCCATTGTTTTACACAACAAAACACGTTTTATCCCACCTATGGCTTTGTACTTCCTGTTTCCTTTGCCCAGGATTCCCCTGTCTTTCCTTCCTGACTTGTTCATTCTTATTATTCAGACACTTAGGATTCCGATTGGAGTGACAGCTAACAATCAAGATAAAAAATCTATGAGACAACACAGATTGAAGCACAAGAGTGAGTTCAACATTGGGTATTTTGAGTTTGAGCTTCTAAGCTAAGTAGAGAGTTATTTTTTCCCACTGGAACATCTATTCTTGTCTTATTTCGATAACAGCTACTCTCTGACTTTTGCTTATGCAGGGGTGTGCATAGTGGTATTCTGGTAAACCACCTCTAATACATAGATACATACATACATGCATCCCTAATTTGGGATGTAAATACTCCTACCTTTTCCAACTTAATGCTACCAAGAGTTTAACAACCAGCTCAGAAAATCACTGAAATGTAATAATTGACTGGCTCCGACAGCCCACTGGCAATATCCCTGACACGGCACCGATCAGTGCACAGATCCCTGCCTCCATCTTCTGGTCATGAAGATTAGTTCTGAGAGAGACATATGAGCCAATGAGATGCAATGATACTCTTACTGTGTGTCTTGGGAAAATATTTGCACTTTCCTTTGATATATGTAATCAAGAAATGATGAAATAACACTATTGTACCATGTGGTGTCAAAGACTGCAGTCAACCCTCCAGAAAGCAGAACTGACAGAAAGTAAAGGTAGACAGCATTCTTTGAGCCATAAATCTAACACTAACTCTTCTCAATTAAGGGAGCCAATAAGGTCCCTTTTTCTTTTCTTATATGTAATGTAAGTAAATTGTGTTTTTGCCTTTCCTTTACATTCAGAGAAACTCAGCTGATACTCTGCCTGCTATCCGGATAGCTAATTACATAAATCTGAAGCTCAGCAGACATGCTCAGGATTGGCAGAACGTGGTGGAAATTAATCCTTGTGAAGAAACAAGCTCACCAAGGCATCATTTCCTTAACGTGTTATAGAATTAGAGATATGGGAGCCACATTAGAGATTATACGATTCAACTCTCCTTAACAATTAGGAAAACTATGTCACTGAAAGGTTCAATACTTTGTCCAAGGTTACTTCATGACACAGCCAGAACTAAAACCCAGATTTCCTCACTCCTATGTATCCCTTTTCCAGATCGTTGCAACTTCTGAGTTAGTAGTCCCTAATTTAACTCAACAAATATATTTGTACTTTTATAGTGAATAATGAATTATATACTAGTAGCAGTTGGCACCGTAATGGATAGTGCATTACTATTTCAAAGTACCTTGCATAATTTAATCTTCTTGACAACTCTGAAATTAGGTGGGACAAATATTTTAGAGAAAAGAAAATCTAGACTCGGAGTGCTTGAATTACTTTTCCAAGATCAAATAGCCAGTGAACAGTAAAACAAGTTACAAGCATCTAAGACACTTGATTCCTTCCTCTAATGCTCTTTCTTCTGCCTTTTTCAACATAATGACATTTCATTGCAAGTACTTAAGATATGAATAAGAAAGCACAACTTTCCAGGATTTGAGATGACATCTCGTAAACTTCAGGAAAATATATTCTAAGATATTTGTTCTCTGTACTATTTCTATAATTCTTCAGGCTGCTAAGACTTGGCCTGCTCAGTAGTTAGGTATCAGCACAGATGGTTTCATAGGAGGTATATTAATTTCCAGGGCCACTACGACAAACACCACACATTTGTGGCTTGTAAGAATGGATATTTATCCCTTCACAATTCAGGAAGCCAGAAGTCTTCCACCAGGGCTATACTCCCTACAAAGGCTCAAAGGGAGAATCTACTCCATGTCTCTTCCAGATTCTGGTGACTGCTAGCTTCCTTGGTTTGTGGCCACATCACAGATCCCTGCCTCCATCTTCATATAGACTTTTCCTCATTGTCTGTCCTCTCTATTTCTCTTGTAAGTATACTTGGGATTGGATTTAGGGCTCACCCAGATAATCCAGGATGATGTCTTCATCACAATACTTTTAATTACATCTATAATGACACTTTTTCCAAATAAGGTAACATTCTCAGGTTCTGGGAATTAGGACATGGATATATCTTCTTGGGGGGGGGGGGGGCGGGGCGGGGGGGAGTACATTCAGCCCACTAAGGGGAGCAAAGGAGAAGGACTGTTAGGATTTTCTTTTTTAGGAGAAGAAATTTAGAAAATTATTTATCCAAAATTTAGAAGCTTTACAAATGGAATGACTCAAAGATCTGTACCACCAGTGATAACAAACCATTCTTTTCCAAAGGTGGTCTTACACTCATTCACACATTTTGAAAAGATCCACGTGGCCCCTAGTGCATTCTCTGAAAGGATGCCCTGCCATCAGCTAGCTGTGGGTCACTGGTTAGAGGGTGAAAATGTATCTGACTGGTTGGCATGCTTGGGCATGTACCCTGTTTATGTGATACCCTTTGCCAGAGTCAGCTTCGTGCCAAGAGGCAAACTTGAAAAGCCACTGTTGAAACAAGAGTTGCTGTTTATCCCCGACCAACATAGCAAGTTCTCTACGTCACTCACTGTCTTGGAGAGTCAGCCACTAAACCAGCTGTGCTTCTCCCACCACCCGTTAAATAAAGATTATTACCTGTCCATCTCCAAATCCAGAGCGATGTCTGTGATGTGTCACAATCCATACCACTCACATATAAGGCACTGTCTCTTAGAGCTAGCAACAGCTCTGTTCTTCCGTGGAAAAGATACCCTTCAGCCCATGATATTGGAAAGAAAAAAAGGAGACAGGAAATAATATTACCTGAGCATGATGGATATGTTCACTTGGCCCCAGAGCCACTCTCCACCCTTCTCCACTCTGCTCCACCCCCCCCCCCCCCCCGACCTTAATGGACTGCCTTACCAAATGGCTTCAAGTTGGGATTGGCCAACACAGGACCCTGAAGAAACTGGAGGGAGGAAAGAAGAGAGGGAAGGAGGCTGCACCATTCATTTCACAATCCGGTGGTGCTGCCAAGGGCTGGCCACATCTCCCCACCGAAGGTCTCAGCTCCTCTCTAGGAGCTCTCTCTACACAGACTTCTCTGTCCCCAGGTCCCAGGAAACACTCCTACTCAGATCTGCATGCCTGAAGCTGGTAACCCCATAGGACTGTACTGTGTTTTGCGGTGTTTCTCCATACTACTTATACAGTTTGTGAGAATATTCTTGCTATTACACATTCTCAAATTGTCCTAATTTCAATGGGCCTTCTTTTCCCAGGATCTTCTGCTAGATGTCCCTTTATTCTGGTAATTACAACAGTCCTACAGGGTAGATCTTCTGAACCCCATATTATAGATGAGGAGACTGGAGCTTATGGAGGTGACATGACTTGCTCTAGGAGACCTAGCTAGCAAGTGAGGAGTTAGGATTTGAAACCTGATTTATCTAACTTCAAAACCCTTGGATATTCAGCTACTTCTTCACAACACTGAAGAAATGTCTCAAAGGATGTCTAGATAAACAGGGAGTTTTAAGGGACAAAAATGACATAATGGCTTAAATGCTTCATTCAAGGTTACACTTTATAAAGCCATTCTGAGGCCCAACCACTCCTAAGTATCACATTAAAAAAATAAAAAATAAAACTACCCAGAAGCTGCCACAATAATTGGAATGTAATTTACATTTTTACTCTATTCTCCTACAAGAAGGGGCCAGGAGTAAATTATGTTTATAATGCAGAGCCAAACTTCTTTAAAAGCCTCTTTTTTTCCTTCATTATTCTCTCTATGTATCTCGCATATGGCAGCCACCCACAAAAACCTTTTTTCCTACCTCCCTCCCTCCTCCAAACTCTTAAGATCTCTCCCAATAGGCTCCCTCTGCCTTTATATTTCTGGACTTTTCTACCCTCCTGCCAATAACTCTCTGCCTTTACCAGTGAAAACCTTTCTTGTCTCTTCCACACTTCTCCAGATTCCCTTTTGGCACCTTATCCGATTAGCACAACTGAAGAGTTTGATTGATAGCTACCAGAGCAATGCAAGCATTGTCTGTAGAGTTGAACATTTGTTAATATTTTTTAAATATTTTTGCCACATAAGATAGACCCCAGCAGATTTCAAGGAGCAAAGATTTTGGTATCTCACATGAAGTCTATACTAAGGATAAAATATTGGTTATAAGTACCTGTAGCAAGGGAAGGGCAGAGGGAGAAGATGAAGGAATGTTCAATTCACTCTCACCTGCCGCATGGGCTGTATGTCATACAAAATTGGTTTCAAACCAATTGTTTGGAACTCCAGACATATTTTATTTGAGAAACTTCATAGCAGGCTATATTTTTAGTCATCATAAATTGTGTTTCCATATAAAATTGTAATTATGAATAATGATATTTATTTCCCCATCAATAAATTCACCATCTCTTCTTCTTTATCCCATCCCTTAACAAGGCAACCACACAGTCATTCTAACAGAACCCCAGAACAAGTTCTACCTCCTGGAAGGTGGGTATAAGAACCACAACCCTTGGCCCTGGCTGGGTAGTTTAGTTGGTTAGAGGATCAACCCAATACACCAAGGTTGTGGGTTCGATCTCTGGTCAGGACATACACCAAACACAACCAATGAATGCATAAATAAGTAGAAAAGCAAATCAATGTTTCTCTCTCTCTGTCTCTCTTTCTCCTTCTCTCTCTCTCTTCTTCTCTCTCTAAAAAATAGAAAAATAAATCAATAAAGAAAAATAACCATAATCCTTCATTGCTTTTTAAAAAAAAAACACCTTAATGAGAACTCAGTAAAAGGTAAAACTACAGTCAAGAAAGGCTATTTGCAATAGATTTTTTAAAAAGAAAAAACAAAGAGCATTTATGGGTTGAACAGTAGTTCACCTGGAAGTATTCTTTTTGGCGAGGCAAAATGGAGAGAGAGAGAGAAAGAGGTTGATTAGCTCTGGGACTTAAAAGGCAGAGCTTCCCAGGAATATTAGATAAGCCAGTTCATCTCGAATCTCCCTACCCCTCATAGGGATGACAAGGACCTCCATTTGTGTGGCCCCAAGAAAGGCATACACCAAACCTGAGAAGAAACCACATTGTTCTTTTTCTAGGGCCCTTATGCAAAAAAAACCTATCATTTGCTGAGTCTTGCTGTGTGGGAGGCACTATTAAGTTAATAATCCACCTTAGATCACAAAAATAGAAAATACAGAGGCCAGGATTTGAAGAATATTCATGTTTATTGTCCAGCACTCCACCTACACAGTTCTATTTTGTAATGACAATGGGAGCAAGTAGCTTGTCAGTCTGTTAATATATTCCCAGAGCCCTACCTAAAAACAGCTCAATGAAAATATGCTGAATAAATGAGCCAGTGAATATGTTCTTTCTGACTTCAAACTGGGGGTTATGCTACTCCACCTTATTTGTGGCTAGAAAAACAAAACTTAAACAGCAGCTGCTCTTAGATTTTGAGATTTCTCCTCTGCAGTGTATTGGCATCAGGATAGCATTTCTTCCATTACAAACCAAACCTCCCCCATCCATATAAGTTATACAAACTGCAAAGTGCCATGAAAATGGAAATGAAACCCACAATTTCTGTTAGCAAATAAACCCATTACTCTTAATGATGATGTGACCACTTAACTTCGACCCCCACAGTTAACTTGGGAGCAAATTGGAAACCATAATATGGAATTTAACCGCACAATTATGTTATAATGAAAATTACCACAAACACCTCATACTGTTTTAGGTTTGCTTTGCCAGTGTTTGCAGCCAAAACCCAATCAATCCACCAATTGTTCACTCTACACCAAAAGTGGTTTGTCTGATTTTTTTTTTTTGTCACTGAATTGATGAATTGCTTTGGCATCAGGTAGCCAGCTTTTATCTTGGGAAATAATCATCTTCTACTGGCAAAGCTATTCAGCTGTGTGGTAGTGCTTTATCACCAGCCGTGCATAAATGGTGCTGTTTGCAATTTGATAAACGTGCACAGAGGCTCAGAGGTCCCCAGACACAAGTCTGATATGTAAATAATCAAATCACGCTATTAACCAAGGGACCGAATTGTGACTGCTCATCCTTCTCTGTCATTTTCAACTCCTTGGTAAAAAATTCCTCATACCTCATCCCACACAAGCGAAGTGACGGGCATTTTTTTCAGTCTTGGATAGCATGAAAATGAATGTCAAATATTATTCATCTGTTATAAACTGAATTTTTGATTGGGGAAAACCACATCAAAACAAAGAATTTTCATAAAACTGAAGCACTTTCAAAGGCTTTTAAGTCCATTTCAAAATAACTGAGGAATAACTAAGGAATAAAGAAGAATAGTTTATTCTTTCAACTTTTTTTCTACCAAAGCCTTTGGAATCATAGAATTTCAGGTTAGAAGGAACCAGAAATCAATCTCTCTCTCTCTCTCTCTCTCTCTCTCTCTCTCTCTCTCTCTCTCTTTCTCCCTCCAAGGAATAAAGTTAATTATTTAATTTAACCCTTGCTGACAATTATGCAGTAAACATTATTATCTCCATTTTAAAGATTATAAAACTGAAGCAGAAAATGAAGCAACTTGCTATATTTCCTATATTTGGCAAGTGCTAAAATTAAAACACAATCTATATCTAAGTCTTAATTACCACACTGTACCAACTCGTCTCTATAATGTTCCTGCCAACCTGAGCTTGGATTCCTCTGTGACTATGAACCCAGCCCATCAATCTCCAGACAATGCAACTTGAGTTGTCTGCTCTATGTAGTGAATTAAATGTTATCTTTCTCAAACTCCTACCTACTGATCCTAGATCTCACCATCTGGCCTGGAGCCTTACTGAATTAAGTACAATCTCTCTATCAAGTGACAGGCTTTTGAATATTTAGTGTTTAATATTCAATCGTGTAACCTGAAGCCTTCTTTCTTAGGGGTTAATATACAACGATCTTTCGACTATTTCATATAACATGGTTTCACTTTCTTAATTTCTTTCTATTTGATATGTGTTCCTCTTAAAATGTGACCCAAAAGATTTAAACTGTCCTCTGGCCTCACCAAGAACACAAATCTTACCATACTCAATCTATTAATGCAGCAAAGATCAAATTGAAAATTTTCCATTCTGCACCAACCTTATGTTTTTATTTTTTTTAAATATATTTTATTGATTTTTTTTTTTTACAGAGAGGAAGGGAGAGGGACAGAGAGCCAGAAACATTAATGAGAGAGAAACATGGATCAGCTGCCTCCCGCACACACCCCACTGGGGATGTGCCTGCAACCAAGGTACATGCCCTTGACTGGAATCGAACCTGGGATCCCTCAGTCCGCAGGCCGATGCTCTATCCACTGAGCTAAACTGGTCAGGGCCAACCTTATGTTTTTAAACCAACACTTTATGGGCACTCAGCCTTGCTTCGAAGGGCCCCAACACTCCCACACCAGTGCCAAATCTCTAACAATGCTCTCCTAAAAATGCTAAGCAAATCCTATATGAAATTAATGAGAGTACCGAATGGGACTCTCAGTTATGAAATGTAATGCCCTTACATGTCCTGCCTCTTGCCCCAAAGCCTCATGGCCCCAGGATACCCTATCTTTCAGGAGTCCATAAATCCCTAAGAACCTGCCACAAACCCAGTCACTCCTCCAGGAAAGTGGTCCCAAGTGGTCTTCCTTGCCAGAGCTGTCATTACTGTTAACAAGGTACAGTCTCCCATCACCCTTGCCATTGCTGATGCTGATGAGACCAGTCAGGAGGAATGCTTAAGTGGCTGTACATGGTCTAGTTACCTCAGGAGTGGCTGTTGAGAACCACAGCGGAAAAGACATGCTCCTTATCAACGGTGCCAAAACAACCCATTATATATTCTGTTTAGAAAATATATGAGTTAGTCTTCACGTTTAAAGGTATAAGAAATAGATGTGTTTTAATTTCTAAACTTTATATCGCAAGTTCTCATATTACTGGAGGCTTAATCTTTGGCAATTGAGGGGTCCCTCTCCTTTGGAAAGGATAATCTCCAGCTTGGGGTGGGATTTTGGAGTGCTAAGTCATTGTTGGGGTGAGTGCATCTGATTTTGGTTATTTAACCTCATAAGCATCTATAGAGCTGCCTCCTGGTCTCCAATCATTGATTCACTTGCATGTAGGGTATGTCATCTTTGTTCCCTTCTTTTTTAAAAATATATTTTTATTGATTTCAGAGAGGAAGGGAGAGGGAGAGAGAGATAGAAACATCAATGATGAGAGAGAATCATTGATTGGCTGCCTCCTGCACGCCCCCCACTAGGGATCGAGCCCAGCACCCGGACATGTACCCTGACCGGGAATCAAACTGTGACCTCCTGGTTCATAGGTCGACGCACAATCACTGAGCCATGCTGGCGAGGCATGTCATCTGTGTTCTTTAGCACAGAATTTCTCCTCGGTAGTTTCCTAAGTACTTGGGAATCATTCTTTATACTCATGTCACACAGAACTACAGGAAACTCAGTAGGGCTATTGATATCCATTTCTTTATTTGCATTCTCTCCCAAGACCTGGGATGGTCTGTTCACACACACCCTCTCAGATTCCCTGTGAACACACAGACTTCTGAAATACAAAAGTCATGAAAAGACTGTTTCTCCGTCTGAAATGCCATCATTTTCTTGAGACCAAGAGCTCGGACCCTCCTTTCTGTTACTCACATAGCAGAAAGAAATACTAGGAATAAAAACAAACTGATATTGCAAAAATCATTAGTCTCCTGCAAGAATAAATTGAGTACACACAAAAAGACAGGAAGCTCAGTCAAACTCAGTGGCTGCACCAAGTACCAGTAAGAATGGAGGAAGTATTTTGGTTACTATTACTATCAGTATGTCATAGGTGATCACACTAAGAGAGGTTAAGTAACATGCTCAGATACATACCCAGTTCCAGGATTTGAACCCAATAAATCTGGTCCCAGAATAATGCTTTGACCTACTTTTGTGCCACAGAAAGGATGCAGAAAGAAAAACCATAATGAACCCTTTGTACGCCATAAGTATCTATAGATGCAAGCGGCGGATTTTTTAAATTAAATTCAAAATATTGTGGTGTGTGGAGATGGTTTCCGTTTTGGACACATGGCAGTCAACTGGTATAAGGTCATAGTGAACTAACTACTATGAAGATACAGAAATTGTATCATGCCATAAGACTGTAATGAGTCAGGAGGGGAAATGGCAGGACTCTGATCTAATTTAAAGCATAGTAATCCATGTCTCTCAAAAAGTGACATTTGAGCTGAGATCTGAATGGATGTATAGAAGCTAAATAGTCACCAGGAAGTGCGAATAGCATTTGCAAAGGCCCTGAGGCAGTAGTGATCACAGCCTCTTGTAGATCAGAAAGAAGGCCAGAATTCTTGAAGTGAAGAGAGTGCCCGGGAGATTGGTGAGTGGTGAGGCTAGAAAAGGAAGCAGAAGGCTCCTCTGGTTGGGCTTCGTAACCTATTTAATGAATTTACGGGAAATGCCCATCCAAAAGAAGAGCCTCAAGTCCCCTCCAAGCATTCATCATGGATGAACTCACATGATTTCAAACTAACAAGGTAAAGACCATGATTAGTTCAAGTTGGCTGAGGTATGCCATGCTTATCCAGGTAGCAGGCAGGGCAGGACCCCCTTGTCACCTGGAGCCCACCCATGTGATGAACAATGGGTGGTCCACTACAAACAAGTGTCTGTGTAAGACCCGCATTCCTGCATCGACCAGCATCTCTGAAGTCACAAGGTTCCCTGATACACTCAGGTTTATTTTGGTCAATGGGTTTTATTGCAAAAATGAAACAGAACAGCAAGAAATACCTAACATTCATTCAGAAAAACATTAGCTCCAGCAAGCTACCGTACACAGCAAAAGTGCTAGCTATTCAGTCGCATGCCTCTCAACAGCAGGCATTCAATTGGAATGCTCTGCCATTAAGGTTTCTTAATGAGTGTAAATGCTGCTGCTTCTCCTATTAGTATGACTTAACTCTTTCTGTGCCTTCTGTTCCAATTCCCCAAAGGACCTGATAGAGTTGAACAGTCACCTTCTGGTCTAGGCTCCCCTGTTGAAAAGGACACTTCCCATGGCCCCTTCATTTCCAGGGATAACCTAAAAAGGGCTGCCATTGCTCCAGTGGCATTTCCTCTCCAATCAGCTGAAGGCACAATGGGCCTGCTGGAGAAGTACTAAACCTTCATGTAAGGCGATAATGCCAACAAGGGGGCGGGAGCCAGCCACAGCTATCTGTTTGGTTTGTTTTGCATGATGTTGACTCACATAGTATTTTTATTTTTATTTTTTTAAAATATATTTTATTGATTTTTTTTACAGAGAGGAAGGGAGAGGGATAGAGAGTTAGAAACATCGATGAGAGAGAAACATCGATCAGCTGCCTCCTGCACACTCCCCACTGGGATGTGCCCGCAACCAAGGTACATGCCCTTGACCGGAATCAAACCTGGGACCCTTGAGTCCGCAGGCCAATGCTCTATCCACTGAGCCAAACCAGTTAGGGCTCACATAGTATTTTTAAAAACTTAATGTCCAACCAGCATTTTTAAATAGGGAGATTTCGTGTGAAAATCTAGATTTCCAGTTTCCCTTGAGAAATTGGAATATCAGAAAACACTAGCCACACGTCAACAGGTACTGAATAGTGACTGACCACTTTAAAAGACCCCTGAGCTCTCCAGTTCAACACAGTCCCTGAACCTCCCTACTGGCCCCTAGCATCACCCTCATCCACTTAAATGCCTGCCCCTGTAGGCATCTGAGATGGCAAACACTAAAGAAGTTAAATGCAGTCACTTTTCTCAAAAGGAAGTTTATGAAGAGGCATGGACTTCAAGACCGCTGAGTATAGCCCTGTCACAATTCCAAGTTCAGAACCTCTGCCTAGTTTTATTTCATTGCTGTGGACACCCCTGAAACGATCTTTGAACATTTAGCCAGTGTCCCTTTAGGCAAGTGATCCTTTACTCTACCATGAGAGCCTAAGCAGACCTGGTCTGAGTATTTTTTTAAGGATCGGATGGAGAAACAGCTCCCAGGTATTGGACTAACCCCATCCCACAACTTAGGTCATCCTTCTCTGTCCTAATCTGCCTGTTACAAAACGCAGTAATAATAGGCTCTCCTTGCCAAGCTACATGCTCCTTCTGGTTATCAGATTGCCCAGCGGGGTGGATACCTCATGCTGGTAAAATTGGGCTCTCACACTCTGTAAACTAGCATGTTCATGCTTTGGTCTTGCGAAGAGATTCTACAGATGGTGGTAAAAGCACATTTTACAAGCCAACCTGATGTCCACATACCTGCCAACCATATGGCTTTGGGCAAGTCACTTCCTGCCCAGCTATTTGAATATTTAAATTCAATTAACCTCGTTAGCTCCAGTCCTCACCTTGTCATCATAAGAAGTTTCCTCTGGCCTTTTCTGGGTAGCTCAGGTGGTTAGGGCATCACCCTGACAAGCCAATGTTGCAGGTTCTATTCCCAGTCAGGGCAAACAATGAATGCATAAATAAGTGGAACAATGGATTGATGTGTTTCTCTCTCTCTCTCTCTCCCTCCCTCCCTCACTTCCTGTCTCCCTGCCTCTCTCCTACCCTCCTTCCCTTCCTTTCTCTCTCTCAAATCAATAAATTAAAATAAAATTTTAAAAAAGAAGAAAAGGTTTCTTCTTGCCTCTTCCAGATTCCCACTCCTCTTTGGGGCTTTCCTCATTCAACAGATTTAGCTCTGGTTTTACAGAGAGAAGAGCTGCTCAGTCCTACAGGTGGCTGGATAATTTAAATGTGGCTGCAGCTGTCACTGTTTCAGGGTGAATGCCATCTGGCCTTCTTGGTGAAATCATTACCAAAGCATCTCACTGAGCTGCTGCCACATGCCACTGATCACCAAACCCATGAGGTCAAGGAGGGGTCCATTTCAATGCAGCTGCTGTGGTCAGCAGGCATGTGCCATGGTGCAAAAAGGACCTCTGTGAAGACAGGTATATACTGCTATGGAAGCTTCATCTGTCTATCCCACCACTTGAGTCAGTTCCCATATTACAGATTTTCAGGTTACCCAACTGCTTTTGCGAACACACTCTCAGCCACGTTCCCAAAGCACACCTGTAATCTAGCATGGCCTAGTTGGGAAGTGTTTCCAACTCAACAGCAGACTGTGACAGAACCATTTTGTCTCATTACAGCTTTCTTTCTTTTTTTTAGTATGTTTATTAAAGCTGGGGACAGTAAAACAAGGAGGAGATAGGATTTAAGAAGCAACAGGAAAGAGACTAGATGGGACTGCTGTCAACTCACTAGAAAGTTAAAGAAAAGGGGGCCTTGAAGATAAGTTCAGGGGGTTAGCCTGGGACGAGCTGCTGCTGCCCATTGCTGCCCTGGTTGCAAGTATTGTGGGTACCCTTAGAGTTTAGGGAAGAAAGATGTAGGCATGCTCCCAGGTCTCTGAAGGTAGAGAAAGACCCTCCCTCTCATACCCTCAATCCTATCCCCTTTGCCTACAATTGGATGAGTTTGTTTCATCCATGGAAAAACCACACAAACATGGAAAGGCCCTGGACCAGCACCTGTTTACCGCTCCTTGTGATCACAGCCACCCTCTGAGCCCCTCTTAATTCCACACACATTTTAAACCACCCAGTGACTTAGAGACATGTCAGCCGGGAGGCTCTTTGACGGCTCAAGTTTATGTGTCATGATAGTGATTTAAGACAGGGGCTGCAATGGTGTCCGACTCTGAGAAGGATGGTGAAGTGGGTGAGGTGGATATAATAGAGGAGGAGCAAAGAGTGTAGTTATTAAGAGCAAGAACGCAATGACAGATAAACCATGGTTACTTCCCCGATGTCCATTCCCTTGACTCTGTGACCACAGAAGAGTCACTAAATCTCCTAATGTCTCCATTTCTTCATCTCTAGAATGAAACTGTCATGAAGATCATATGAATTAACATATGTAAGGCCCTCATAACAGTCCTTGGCATGTAACAAGTACTAAAGTTTTGTGGGGGTTTTTGTGTGTGTGTGTTTTGTGTTTGTTTGTTTTTAATTTGGAGGATTCTTGCCATCCCAGTCCCCCAAGCCCTTGCTCCCATATAAATTTCCATGGAAAAATACTAACATGGTGCCTTTGGAAACAAGAAAGGGAGAACTTCAGACCCTGCAACCATCTGAGAAGACATGGCTTCCCAAATTATATTTATGCATCCCTCACTTGTATTCTCCACCAAAGATGTAAATAAGTTGTCCATTTTGAGATCTGTTCATATTTTGGAAAAATGTTCTTTGTTGCTTCTGAATAGGCGAGAACTTTTTATGAGTGTTGAAGTTGAAGAGTCCCCAAGAGTGTCATGCTTCTTTCTCATCCAAGGTGATAATTTAATGAGTCAGAGAAGAGTCAGGTAAGTGAAGGGGAAAATGCCAGATTTAATACTGAGAAAGCAAATGCAGAAATGCAGCTGAGGATGCAACTACATTGGGTTCCCTTTTACTGAACCCCAGAATTGGACAATCCCAGGCACAGGTAGCTCCAAGAACCAAGACAGGGCCTGACACATAGTAGGCATTCAAGAAAGAAAGATGGAGGGAGGTGATTGACAGAAAGGACACAATAAAAAAGGGAGGGAGGGAGGAAGGGAAGGAGGGAGAGAGGAAGGAAGGAGAGATTGGAAAAGGAGCAAAAAAAAAAAGTATTGGAAAGCATTGTCTTTACTTGTAAAGAAAAGAATATCTATATATATAAAAGCCTAGGCATCCAATGACCAAATGACCCAACGACCGGTTGACCAGTCGCTCAATGCAGGAGCTGCTCCCTGGTGGTCAGTGTGCTCCCATAGCCAACCTCCCTCAGCCAGTCAACCTCCCACAGCCCCTCCCCCCAGCCAACCTCCCATGGCCCCGATCCACCCCGATCACCAGCCAAGCCAAGGGACCTCACCCATGCACAAATTTGTGCACTGGGCCTCTAGTTTATAATAAACATTTAAGATCTTTATTCCAATATGTAATAGTTTCATGAACTTAAGACAGTTCCTAAAGCTTTCTGAACTACTATTTTCTCATCTAGAAAAATTAGGTTATTCAATACATTATTATTTCAATGAATTGGTTTGAGAAGTAACTCTAGCTAAAGTCTGTGAAAGTAGTCCACGTAATAAACAGTCAATAAATGTGAATTAACGGTAAGTGTAAGGTATGCATTTTAAAGCCTCAATGTTCTGCCAACTGCTAAATTTTTTAAAGGCTTCATTGGCCTTCACCCCAGTCTTGAAAACCCTGAAATTAACTAAGGTGCATGGATTAGGGCCATAACAACCGCCATACGGAGGTATTTCACTTGGGGCTCTTCCTACTAAACCACATCAAATACAGGAGTGTGGGCGAGCTCCAATCTCTCGTTATGTGGGTGGGGCACCCACACACCTATTGCTACAACTGCAGGGCCAGTTGTGTAGTGGCGCAGCTTAGTGCTTATCTGAAATCTTGATAATTATAAAAGGAGACATATAGTCTTAAATAGCTTCTGAAAATCCTGCTGCACAACAGAGAGTGGTAGAGTTTGCCTCAAAATAGCTAACAGAACAGTTTCCCTTTTATGATTGAAAAAAGAATTTAGCATCCTGCCCTGAATTCTTCATTAAAATTCTCTGCAGTTGAATCACTTCCAGAACCTATCTCATGACTGTGAGCCTTGGCTATCAGGGCTGGAGTTTGGGTTGGAGAGAGGGAAGGAAACAACCACGAATGTGTCATCCAGGCTCCTTCGTTGGCTTTCTTGATCCGGAAACTGGCTTGATGGGGAGCAATAGGCCCTGAGAATTGTATACTACATTCAAAGCAGCCTCAGAGTATAACCCCCAGCGATCTTCTTAAAGAAGATACTGTGTATTAGTTCCTACAGGGCAAGATTGTCTTCATATCTTTGAATCCTCACTCAGTACCAACCATAGCCCCTGACACACCCTAGATGTAGTTGGTTGTTGTCTGATAAAAGCATGAAAGAAATATCAAGTAAAGGAAGATATGAGGAAATAACTGACTGAATGAATAGCTGACTGAATAAATAATGAATAAATGAGAGTTTAAAAAAATGCTCAGCCCTAACCGGTTTGGCTCAGTGGATAGAGCATCGGCCTGCGGACTGAAGGGTCCCAGGTTCGATTCTGGTCAAGGGCATGTGCCTTGGTTGTGGGCACAGCCCCAGTAGGGAGTGTGCAGGAGGCAACTGAATTGATGTTTCTCTCTCATCGATGTTTCTAACTCTCTATCCCTCTCCCTCTCCCATCCTCTCTGTTAAAAAAAAAATCAATATTTTAAAAAATAAAAAATGCTCAATAGAGCTTTTCAAAATGCCTAAAGACTTAAAGAAGTGTCTAGGCCTTGGGTTAACAAATTCAGGAACTAGGTTTTATCTGGAGCAATGAGATGATGAGATTCTTAGGGTTTTAATGCATTTAACCTGCTTCATAAATCAATGATTAATCATTGTCAAATTGCTAAATTTCTATGAGAAATCTTCATTTTTAGTATCTAAAAGTGCTTAGCCCAAGTTCTGACTCACAGTAGGCACACAATATTATTTATAAAAAATTACTATTTATAAATATTTCCTACATATGATATTTAGTCTATTCACTAAATAGCTAATGAGTACACACTGTGAGCCAGACTGTGAGCCAGGCTCTGAACTTAGTGTGGGGGACACAGCGGTGAGCAACTCTGTCATATAGTGTCATCATTGGGAAAGTCTATGTGGAAAACTTGATTAAAACAGAAAAGGTTGTTTCATATAGAATCAGAGAAAATAGAATCTAATGATCTCCACAGGTAATTTCACCTCACTTTGATAAGTTGATATTTGCATCCTCCTACCCTTCATGATCTAGGTTATCGCTTGAAGAAGAGCTGGCATCAGGAACTCAGATCATAAATATAGTTTTTCATCCTGGGTGTTCTCTTTTCCTGAGATTTCTTTGGCTTCAAGTAGAGTGAGGCAGGTTATGTCCTTATTTTACTGATCTCTGCATTCCCCAAATCATCGTGTAGTGCTTGGTATCTCCTGAACACCAACAGTTTATGAAAAACTACAACATAGTTGCCATAAATCCAGAGCCAGAGATTTATACGCTCCTAAGTGTGGAAGGATTTATAAGGATAACCATATCGTTGAAATCTCAACTCTATGTCTGGGGAAAATATCAGGTATAGAGTTACTGAAACCAGACAGATGGAGAGGGACCAGAATGAGTTGTGATTCACACAAAAAATGAAATGACAAACAAGGCAATATTATATCAATATCAATTTCCACATGTGTATATTAGTTTGCTAGGACTGAGAATGTACTACAAACTGGGTGACTTCCCCACAGAAGTTTATTGTCTTACACTTTCAGAGCCTACAAATCCAAAACCAAGTGTTGGTTCCTTCTGAGAGCTATAAGGGAAAATCTATTCTGTGTGTCTCCCAGCTTCTGATGGTTTGCTGGCAACCTTCGTTGTTCCTTGGCTTGTAGAAGCATCACCCCAATCTCTGCTTTCATCTCCACATGGTGATCTCCCTGTGTGTGTCTATTTCTGGGTTCAAATTTCCCCTTTTTATGACACCAGTTATATTGGATTAGGGCCCAGCCTAATGACTTTATTTTAACTTGCTTGTGTCTGTAAAGACCCCAAATAAGGTCACATTCTGAAGTACTGGGAGTTGGGCTTCAAAATATCTTTCCAAGGGGATACAATGCAGCCCATGACAATATGCTTGTCGTTCCTAGATCTCTGTATAAGTACCCAAGAAAATGTCAACAGTATTCACTTCCAAGGAGTTGGACTATGAGATTAGGGTATTTTTATTTTCTCCTTTCTACCTTTCAATTCTATTTGAAAAATTTGAGCATATACTCTATTCTTCATTAAAAATTACTATCATTAATGCCTAATTGAGGCTTTCTTTGTAATGTTATTGGAAATACACAACAGAGCATTTAAGAGGAAATATATAGCTCTGCCAAGCACTTTGTGTCTGAAACAAGCACCTCAGGATTTGTATAAGTAAGAGAAAATCTAGATTCTATTTCCACTGAACACAGTGCTTTACTAAGCCACATAACCAAGGTTATAAGCTGTCTAGGGCTGGGCTAGTTTAATCGCATTTTGGACACAAGGCCCAGTATGTTTTTGGCCTTCAACCTAGGCAAAAGGCAATATCTGTGACCCATTTTTGAGTCACTACTGCTTATTGGCTAGTATCAAACAACATCTCTTCTGTTCATAAAAAGTGGATTAATGTGGAATTTGCTGTCGCTGCTATGATCCCTTAAAAGAGATACTATTACAGAGTCAAGCAAGGCCATCTGAGAGGGAGGCTCATTCCTGCTGCATGTCCCTGGGCAGTTTTCTCTGAGTGGCTCCCTCAAAGGCCACAAGTGTGCACCTCATGGGGCCAAGCCAAGGAACTTCAGTACATGCCTTTCATCAGTACATTCAGGGCCAACACCATACAAAATTTATTTCTGCTCTCTCACAGCTCAGTTTTCACTTCTATGGAGAGAAGAATCAGCTCATGGAAACCTTTGATTTCAGTGTCAGCATGAGATTGTGTTGAAAGAGGAGACTTTTTAATGTAAAAATAGAGAGAACCTATTTAATTCAGCAGTCAATTAGTAACTTTTATTTTCTTTAAGATTTTGCTGAGTACTTGGCATTGGGACAGCATGTGAGTATAGGGATTGGTAACATGGGTCTCAGAAACAGAAAGACTTGGTTTGAGGACTGACTCTGTCAAATATTTAGGGTTGAGCCACATGATATTTCCAGCCTTCAATCATTCTGAAATACAACTCAAGGCAGTGAGCAGGAACAATCTCGTAGCATAGCAAAACCATGCAGTTAGTTTATAAGAAATGGACTCAATGCTATGGTAATAAGAAAAAAACCAATTTCTTATTGAAGGGCAAGAAAAGTTTTTCTGATTGAAAAAGTTTGTGCCTGCCCAGTATCCTTGAATAGCTATTCCATGATGTCGAGGACCAGGCTTTTTCTATCCTAGCCCCACCATCCTTACCACATGACTTTCATCCTCATGGTGGCAGGAGATCTGCTGTGCCTCCAGCCATCACACCTAACTTTCCAAGCAGGAAGAAGGTAGGAGGGCCAAAGGCCCTTTACCTAGCAGATGTTCTTCCTTAAACTTATATATCATTGGTCAGAACAGTGTCACATCACCACAGCTCACTAGATTGCAGCAGGAAAATTGAATGTATAGCTGTCTAGTCTCTATGTGAAAGGAAAGCAAAGAAGAATCAGTGTTGAGTAAGCCACTTTTTTTTAATGTAAGTTTTTATTGACTTAGAGAGAGGAAGGGAAAGGGAGACACAGAGAGAGACAGAGACAGAGAGAAACATTGATGTGAGAGAGAAATATTGACCAGCTGCCTCCTGCACACTCCCTACCAGGGACAGAGCTGGAAACTCAGGCATGTGCCTGAACTTTTGATGCATGGGATGATGATCAATCAACTGAGCCACACTGGCAAGAGCGAGTAAGCCAATTCTTGACTAAAGCAGGGCCACAGTGCGGTGCTGGATGGAGGGTAGAAGACATCAGCTATTTAATGAGCTATTTATTTATAAATAATTTTTATTTCACAGTAGAATGAGGAACTAGAGTTCAGGGAAGTTATAACAATTACCCAACATGTTAAGGTAAAATGCAAACCCTAGTTATTTTTATTCCAAAATGTTGGCTCTTCAAGTGAACTTTGTTACTTTAGACAAGAATCTAGATTTTTCCCTTTAAATACCTCTGGCCAGAGAAATGTTCTGCATTATGATGTAGAAGTAGCAATCATGTCTGCAGTTGGTAATATACCCCCTTTACTGGCTTTAAGACACAGTGTGATTGACAATTTAGGTGATTATTCATGGTAGATGCTTGAAGACCCTAGCAGGCCATTGTAGCTACTGACCTCTCAATACAGTAGGCAAAAAGACATCTATTTTATGGCCAAAGAGAAGACCTCCAACTTGGTTTAAGTACCAGTAATTGTATCCATCTCATAATGGTTTAAATTGACAAGCTAAAATGCCTTTTACAGTCATTTTCTTTTAAGCTATAAGTGGAAGGATATTTAAAGCATTTCCCCATAAAGTAAAAAGCAAAAAGATATGCTTCTCAGAACCTTTCCATAAAGGTGATCAACAAGGCACTTATAAACGGTGGTTGCTAAAGAGATGAGTGATGAGTGGGGTTAGAAGGGTTTGATTTGTCTTCCTGATGCTGTCAACTGTGAGTAAACTGGGACACAGAGAGTATGTGCAGCAGAATGTTAGGTAAAAAATAAACCACAGCCCTAGCCGGTTTGGCTCAATGATAGAGTGTCAGCCTGCGAACTGAAGAATCCCAGGTTTGATTTTGGTCAAGGGAATATACCTGGGTTGCAGGCTCGATCCCCAGTAGGGGGCATGCAGGAGGCAGCCAATCAATGATTATCTCTCATCACTGATGTTTCTATCTCTCTCTCTCCCTCTTCCTTCCTCTCTGAAATTAATATATATATTAATATTTATATATATATATATATATATATATATATATATATATAATAAGTAAATAAACCACAAGTACAAGAATCTGCATGTCAGTCAAGAGACAAGGTCTTCTGCTTAGTCCTATGCCTAGTTACTTACATGGAAGGTTTGCCTTCACAGTCTTTTGCCTATTGGTTAGGACTAGGCCATATACGAACGCATCATTTTTACATAATACTTACCTTCAGAAGTATCTGCCTCACAACACAGAATGAGCCACGGACAAAAACAGAGCATTCTTGTCCTTGAAAATGGAAACTAAACTGCATGGCACATAGAATAGACTGCAGTGTGCTAGGACTGTAAGTGACAGAATCAGAGAACCAGCTTTGGAAATTGGCTCATGTAAATGACTCATTCACCCCTTCCATGAACCTTGATTGATTAACTGCTGCCCCTACGTGGAATACCTTGATCACAGACTAAGGGAGACAGTGAGGGACCAGTTAAATCGGTCACCATCTCACTTATGGAGAGATACCTTGAAGACAAACCTATCTTATCTCTTCTCAGGAACAAGGGGAAAATGAGACCACCAGGACTGAAAGCATGAAAAAATGAATTCTTACGATGACTTGAAAAGGTTCTGAAGTCTTACAAGCAAGAACCTCTTGTTAAATAATCAAACAATTAAGAGATTTCTAAGAATCACACAGGGCTTATCCAAAAATAAGCAAAAAGCTATTAGTCACCAGCTAGGTTATACAGTTGTTTATTCAACATGGTCTTTACAGTAACCTAGTGTGCAGGAGTTGAACTTTTGGAGATATTGATAGTCAAAGGACATGAACTGGGAACTAATTACCTTTAGTACTTTTCTGAACTGAACAGTTGAACCAGGCACCAAATCCATGCCTGCTTCTGCCCCAGCACTCATCTCACTTAATAGCAAAGCTTGTGTTGTATTTCAATAGTCTCTCACACCACATTGTATGTTCTCTAAGGATTGGGCATGTTCCTTATTCATCTGTATGCACTAAGCAGTTAACACAAAGCCTGGCATATAGTAGCTTCACAATTCATTTTTAAACATATGAATATGTAAGCTCATTTCCCCCTCCAAAGTAAGGTTAAGAATATCACTTATGTTAGAGGTATAAAAGTATTCTTAAATTACTTTAATAAAAAGACAAAACTGGTGGGTAAATAATTTTATTTGAAATTTGTGTTATATTCTTCTTAGGGAAAAAAAACAACAAAATTCTTCCATGTAGCCCTAACCGGTTAGGCTCAGTGGATAGAGCGTCGGCCTCCGGACTGAAGGGTCCCAGGTTCGATTCCGGTCAAGGGCATGTACCTTGGTTGCGGGCACATCCCCAGTAGGAGGTGTGCAGGAGGCAGCTAATTGATGTTTCTCTCTCATTGATGTTTCTAACTCTCTATCCCTCTCCCTTCCTCTCTGTAAAAAATCAATAAAATATATTTAAAAAAAATTCTTCCATGTATTTACACGAAGAGGAAAGAGTGTCTTAAAATTTGTGTGGCTATAACAAAATAGCACACTGGGTGGCTTAAACATCAACCATCTATTTCTCACAGTTCTGGAGGTTGGGAAGTCCAAGATCAAGGCACCTGCAAATCTAGTCTCTCCTACAGGCATTCTTCCTGGTTTGCAGACAGACATTTTCCCACTGTGTCCTCACATGGCAGTGAGCAGAGAGAGGGGAAGCAAGCTCCCTTATGTCTCTTCTTACAAGGGCACTAGTCCCATTCATGAGGGCTTCATCCTCATGATGTAATTACCTCCCAATGTCTCTACCTCCTAATACCATCACATTGGGCAAAGTCTTTTTTTTTCTTTTTAAAAAAATATATTGTTATTGATTTCAGAAAGGAAGGAAGAGGGAGAGAAATAGAAACATCAATGATGACAGAGAATCATTGATCGGCTGCCTCCTGCACACCCCACACTGGGATTGAGACCACAACCTGGGCATGTGCCCTGACTCAGATTCAAACCATGACCTCCTGGTTCACAGATCGATGCTCAACCACTGAGCCATGCCAACTGGGCTCTAAGGCAAAGTCTTGAGTGATGTCTTTGTTCCTAAGTACCTGACTTACAACTCAAACAATGTCTGGGACCAAGTCCTTGTTCTATCATTTCACTGCCTCCCTATTAGATTTTTATGGAGACACACTCTCAGGAGCTAATAATGCGCTGTTATTTCAAACAAATGTTCAGTATTCATTTAGTTGGACAGGAAGAAACAGATTTTTCTCTAAATGAAATATATACTGAAATAGACTTATTTACTAATTCCAAGTCATTTACCCAAGTACTAACATAATTGGGCAGAATCATTTTCTTTTCTCTGCAATTCTTGTTTCTCTTTTATTTTCTTGTGACAATAAACAAGACACCTTCCTGGGAAGCATATCAATGTTCAAAATGTAGATAATAAGGCAAATACTAAGACACAGCACTATATCATGTATTATTCATTTCTGAAATTTCAACAGACTTTCAGCTATGCCTGGACACGTGAGTCACAACACTCAACAGGGATAGGTGGGTGGCAAGAAGGGCCTTCCTCTTTTCCATTTGAGGAAGCTCTCTATTTTGACAGGAGCAGGGCTGATTAAGCCTCACAAGTTATGTATGGTAGAAACCTGACACCATCATTCTGATTTATTCTAAGGTTGTTTTACCCTTTCTGAGCCCCAACCTCTGACTAGACTTTAAGACTCCAAGAGGCTGATTTGGGGGCATGCTCCTTTAAATTGATTAAGACCCCAGAAAGGTCTAAGGCAACCCCATTAAGTAAAACAATAAGGATTCAAAGAAATTTAAAAGTGTTGTCTTCTAGTGGTCTCTGCAAAAGCTTAAAGGAAAGAAGATGCTATTGTGAAGATATTTGTAGAGATGACTTTTGTCTAATGAGGCAAACCCCAATAAGATTCACAAAACGTTTAAGGAAAATGAATTGGCAGACATACCATCAACTTAGAAAGGAAGAGATACAAACAAAAGGGGGGAAAAACTTTAGAAACTGAGAAAGCTACAAACCTGGAAATACAGCTACATTTCATGAAAAATAAATAAATAACTCAGAGGATGGAAACAAGAGCCCAGAAAGAGGAGTTAAGAGTCTAGTCCTATTTAAGGAACTGCCAATCTGTGCCCTGCTGAATTTCAGAATTGCTATGGATTTATGGCTCCCATATACCTCCCATATACCTCTCATTTCTCCTTTTTTTGAACAGCAGTATCTATAGCAACTATTCTATGTGGTCCCCACCATGTTGTATGTGTGTGGAGAAGATAATGTGGCTTTTTACTTCATAAATCTTCAACTTGAGAGGAACTATACTCAAAGAAATGTATGTAGGGAATACCCTAAAAGCACCATTCATATCTGGAGCAGTTAACTGATAAGGTGATTTCGGACTTTCAGCTAATGTTGTAATAGAATCAGACCTTGTGGACTTTGTAACCCTATGGTTGTCAGGTTTCAACAAATGACTGTAACCTCCTGGCATTCATGTATTGATGCCATCCTTCTCACATTGAACAAGGTTGGCTGTGTAAACAATAGAATACTGCTAAAATGATACAGCATAACTTCCAAGGCTAGATCACAAAAGACATTGTGACTTTCAACTTCCTCTTAATTCACTCATTCTTCTAAGTGCACATGGAACATACATCAGGATATACTAGGATATACTATTTATTACAGGGGGAAAAGTCTCAATAAACTTTAAAAAATGGAAATAGTATGAAATATCTTATCCAATGAAAATGGAATTAAATTAGAATAACAGAAGGAAATCTGGAAAAATCCATAAGTATGTGGAAATGAAACAACATATTCTTAAGCAAAGGGTCAAAGAAGAAATCAAATGTAAATTAGAAAACACTTTGAGATAGAGGAAAATGAGAACACAAAATTCCAAAACTTATGGGATGCAGTGAAAGTAGTACTCAGAGGAAAATTTACAGATACAAATGACTATATTTTAAAAAGTTCTAAAACTCAACTACCTGATCTTCTATTTTAAGAAACTAAAAAAAGAATGGCAAAGTAAAGCCACAACAAGCAGATGAAGAAAATAATAGAAATTAGATATAAACAAAATAAAGAATAAAACCAAAATGTGTTCCTTTCAAAAATTAATAAAATTGACAAATCTTTATCTAGTCTGACCAAGAAAAAAAGAGATGACACTCAAATTTCTAAAATCAGGAATGAAAGCAGGACATTATAACTGATCTTACAGAAATGAAATAAAACAACACTTTAGATGACCTAAATAATATGGATAAATCTTAGAAACACACAAAACAAACTCACAGAGAATTACAAAACCTGAATAGATCTACTACAAGTAATCAAAACCCTTTTCACAAAGAAAATTCCAGAACCAGATGTCTTTACTAGTGAATTTTACCAAACATTTAGATAAGAATTTATATCATTCCTTCACAAACTCTTCCAAAAAATAGAAATGGAAGAAACACTAACACTCCCTCACTCATGAAATGAGGCGACTGCTAACCTGATACCAAAGCCAGACAAAGATACCACAAGAAAGCTAGAGTCGAATACCACCTATGAATATAGATGCAAAAAATCCTCAACAAAACACTAGCCTACAAAATCAATTCAACGTTTTACTGGAAGTTTGACTGAAGTAATTAGAGGGGGTAAATACAAAGAAAGGACGTTAAGGGAGGGAGAGAGGGAGTCCTAGAGGGAGGGAGGAAGGAAGGAAGAATATCCATCATTGTTGCTGCCGAAAATAAAGGCTTTCTCGTGGTCCTCATTTTTTTTCAAGTCACTAACTCTCATTGGAAGTCTGCAGAGAATGCATAGGGTCAGAGAAGAATAAGTTTATGCCCACTCACCTCTTAGCTGCAGGAAAGGCTAGGGGCATGATTATTTAGTATCCATTTGAGTCTTATGAGTGGGGAATTCATACAGAGGATGGACTTCTAAAGCTGGGCAAATGAAAAAAACAACAATATGTATCCACTAGACATATAAAGCTAATTAATTTGAGGATTGTCTCTGAAAATGAATGTGAAGGGTGGCACATCTAATAATTGCGTAGCAGGATGCTAAGTCCTGTGTTGAGTTAAAAGAAGTCAGCGTGCCTGAGGTCCAAGAAATTATAATCAACCCCCACAATGGTCAAGAATTGACCTGCCCATGAGGTCTATCCCCTTAGCACTGACCAGTGTTTAGAGCGAGCAAACTGCCTTTCGGTTTCGGAAGACCTCATTACTGTTATTGAAAAGAACATTTTGGTCAGAGATAAACAATGGAATGTCTCCACTTTCTTGTTTGGAAAGCTATTTAGAGAAGAGGGAAGTGAGTGAGCAAGGGTTTACGGTGACGTGATGGATGACAAAAGGCTTCTCTCTATGCTGCAATGGCCCAGAAAAGACAACAGTGACACACGTACTGCTCGTTACTGCTAATGGGAGCCGGGTCTGGCATCCAGAGAAGCTGCCCTTGGAGCTGTGCCTCCCTCTGTGGACAAATTGGCATTGAGAGGACCTTTGTCATAAATAATCCCTGCCATTCAAGAGAACATCTAGCCCATTGCGGCAGAGGGAAGACAAAAGGGTCACTAAGTTACACAGACTCTGGAGCTCTCTTCAGGAAGACTAACAAAGGCACAACAGGCTGCAGAACTACAAAGATGGATAAAAGAAATAAAGCCGGGAGTCCAAGTAGCTGGGACTTGTGATAGCTGTCGAATGTATATAATGCCAATTATCCAGGTACAAAATGAAAACTTTAGTTACTGTTCCCTAAAACTAGTCTCCTGCTTCATGTAGCATTTTTTTAATAGACAAAAAAATAAAAATAAAAATAAAAAAAGACACTGTCCCAGTTCATTCAACTAAGAATGCTGTCTCTGGAAGTGTATTTAAACATATTTTGAAAGTACTTGACAGGAAATATACTCAATAATACTGTAATAACTATGTATAGTGTCAGATGGGGGATTAACTTCATAAGGTATATAAATGTCTGATCACTGTGTTGTACATCTGAAACTAATATTATATGTCAACTGTAATTGAAAAATAAAGTTTAAAAAGAAACTAAAATTAAATAAAAAATTTAAAATGTATAAAATAAAGGTGTTCTGGTAAAGGGCTCATATTATGTATAGGAAATAAGCCTCTGTAATCCATCTTCAGCATAGTCAACTTTTTTTTAATGTGTATTTTTATTGATTTCAGAGAGTAAGGAAGAGGGAGAGATAGAAACATCAATGATGAGAGAGAATCACTGATCGGCTGTCTCCTGTATGCCCCCTACTAGGGATCAAGCCCACAACCCGGGCATGTGCTCTTGACCAGATTCCAACCCGGGACCCTTCAGTCTGCAGGCCAACGCTCTATCCATTGAGCCAAACTGGCTAGGGCAGCATAGTCAACTTTTAAAGGAAACGGTTACTAAATTTCCCAAGGCAAACAGAATATAGGGAGGAGGGGGAAAATGTAAGAACAAAGAACTGTGTGTGTGACCTACAGCACATTTTCCAGGAAGATCCACCTGCCACAACTAGACAGAGGGAGGTAGAGACAACTGAAAAAGGCCTCAGTCCATTTTTTAAAATAACCCAATAGGAGACAATAAGACCTAGGCAACATACAGAGAAAACTGTTAACCCCATAGTACTCAGCCAATGAGGAACCAGGGGGAGGGACTCTTGCACACTAGGAATAAATAGCTTGTGATCACACTGCTCTGAGTGTGCCTACACACAGACACCTGATCTTGCAAGACCAAATTAAAGTTCTCATTTTCACCATACTTCATGTCTCCGAGTCCATTATTTGAATTCAGACAGGTGAGCATTTCAAACATTATGTAAATGAACAAATAAGTGAATGAAGGAAGGAACACAAACCATAGCCAGCTTCGCTGAAATTATGGGCCTGTCACCCATCTCCAAGAATCTTTCAGGAGTTGAAGACCAATGACCTAGACCAGTGGTCGGCAAACTCATTAGTCAACAGAGCCAAATATCAATAGTACAACGACTGAAATTTCTTTTGAGAGACAAATTTTTTAAACTTAAACTATATAGGTAGGTACATTGTTATTAACTTAATTAGAGTACTCCTAAGGCTTAGGAAGAGCCACACTCAAGGGGCCAAAGAGCTGCATTTGGCTCGCGAGCCGCAGTTTGCCGACCATGGACCTAGACTCTCTTCAAACCTAACTATTCAGTTTTGAGGATAAATCACATGAAACTGATAAGTACATATAGAGTTCTTTCACAAAACCTTGTCTAAATATAGTACAATTTATTAGAAAGTTCAGTTGAACCATCTGGACCAATGCTTTTACCATCCTCTTATTCCACACGCCCTCTTCCCCTTATGCTCTGACTACATGGGCCTTTTCTCCCTTCCCTAATGGATCCAGCTCCTGGCTGCCTCAGGGACTTTGAACATCCTGTTTCCTCTGGCTGAGCACCAGCCCCACCACCTCTCAGGCACTCAGGTCTTTACTAAGGGGAAAACCAACTCTGATCTCATCATTTGTTACCACTGCTGTCGAGACCCCTCTGACCACTTCCTCTACAGTAAACCTCCCCCTTACCTCAGACATTTGTTTATCTTCTTCAAAGCACTTTTGATCATTTGTATTAAAGGAGTTCAGAACATGCTACCTCAAAATATGTCACTTTGGCATATGGATTTTTTTAATAAAAGGTAATCCTAACCAGCAGATACCAGAAAAGCTTTCTACTTACTCCTTACTGTAACAGAGAGAAATATTTGGCCTCTATGACCCAATCTTGCTCAAGCCTGCTATGTTCTTGCATATAGACATGCCAATCATTACAGCAGCGGTTCTCAACCTGTGGGTCGCAACCCCTTTGGGGTCGAACGACCCTTTCACAGGGGTCGCCTAAGACCATCCTGCATATCAGATATTTACATTGCGATTCATAACAGTAGCAACATTACAGTTATGAAGTAGCAACGAAAATAATTTTATGGTTGGGGGTCACAACATGAGGAACTGTATTTAAAGGGCCAGAAGGTTGAGAACAACTGCGAAGGGACCCCATGAGACTTGCAACCAGGGAAGCAATGGGCAGTTGCAGCTCATCCTGGGATAACCCCTTAACCCGTCTCCAAGGCCCCCTTTTCTCTGACTTCCCAGTGAGCTAAAGCAGCCTGCCCATTCTCTCTCTCTCTCTCTCTCTCTCTCTCTCTCTCTCTCTTTCTCTCTTCTGACTGGCCCATTCCTCATTTGGAGTGTATCTTCAATAAACCCCATTTTGCTTTACTTCAAAAATAAAAATAAAAAAATAAAAAGGGGCTATAAACAATTTTTAGTCTATCTCTCTCATTTTACAGATTATGGGATTGAAGACAGGAGTGAAGTTACCTAGGTAAGTTATACAGCTTCTTATTGAATGGTTAAAACTCAAGGTTCCTTTCAGATACCATTTTTTCCCATTGTAGATCATTGCTCAAATTTGCACGTTACTCACATTGTCAAAATTTTTAAAAACAGATGTAGAGGAAAATAGACAATTGTCAACCGAACAGAGAATTTATTGGGCCCGGCAATCATTCAGGAAACTTAAAACAAATTTTTGCAGAAATTCTCCTCTCTCCATATTTTTTATTCTGTCTTATCTGAAAAAAAATATGGTGGCTGCTATGAACACTAAGGTTCAAACTGTGTGTTAAATGCTTGCAAAAATAATTACCATGTGAAATCAAAGTGACATGTACCGTGAGGGATGCTGTTCCAACTTGGCCTCAGAATTTTTTTTCAAAAAAGTCTACCTCCTGCTGTGTCTTTATGCAATTATACACAGCATGATCAAATGGAAAAAAGATTCCCTAAATACCATGAAAAGCTAAAATAAAGTTCTAATCAATTCACTTGATCTTAAATTGTTTTAAAATAGATCCTGGGTACTGAAATGATCATCCTCTACTTTTCTTATTTTAGTAGAAATTAAGTTCTGTTTTTCTTGACCAATAAACTTCTGCTCAAGATAAAATATTATGACTCTTAAAATCCTAATCAGAGAATGCAAATTAAAATGAGATACCATCTTTTGCCTATCAGATTGGTAATGAGTAAGAATGAAAGTATGTAGTTTGGCAAGAATGTGGGGGAAGGGGCAATCTTACATATTTTTAGGGCAAGTGGAATCATACCTCCAGGACAAGTGTAATCACTATACTTCTAAGCCAGTGGTTCTCAACCTTCTGGCCCTGTAAATACAGTTTCTCATGTTGTAACCCCCAACCATAAAATTATTTTCGTTGCTACTTCATAACTGTAATGTTGCTACTGTTATGAATCATAATGTAAATATCTGATATGCAGGATGGTCTTAGGCGACCCCTGTGAAAAGGTCGTTCGACCCCCAAAGGGGTTGCGACCCACAGGTTGAGAACCACTGTTCTAAGGCAAATAGAGGCACTATACTCCATCTTTAGGATGACTTGGCAATGTGTTTAGAACCATTAAAAAATAGTCATGCCCTTTAATCCTGTAATTTCACTTTTAGTAATTTGCCCTAAGGTAATTATAATTTATGCACAAAATTGACATCCCCCCACAAATGTTCACTACAATATTATGTGTCTTGGGGGAAAAAAAGAATACCATTAAATATAAAAAACAGCCAAAACCGGTTTGGCTCAGTGGATAGAGCGTCGGCCTGCGGACTGAAAGGTCCCGGGTTCGATTCCGATCAAGGGCATGTACCTGGGTTGCGGGCACATCCCCAGTAGGAGATGTGCAAGAGGCAGCTGATCGATGTTTCTCTCTCATCGATGTTTCTAACTCTCTATCCCTCTCTCTTCCTCTCTGTAAAAAATCAATAAAATATATTTTAAAAATATATATATAAAAAACAAAAAAAACTGTGTAGTTAAATAAATCAGTAATGGCACATAAATGAGAACATTTTCCAATTTAAATGATCAAGAATAAAATGTTGGCAAACTTTAGTGTTACAGTATGACAAAATACTAGGTTAGTATATTTTAAAGGCAGAAATATGTTGCAATAGTATAATACAGTGGTCGGCAAACTGCGGCCCCTTGAGTGTGGCTCTTCCACAAAATACCACATGCGGGCGTGCACAGTACAGTGCGATTGAAACTTCGTGGCCAAACTCAAGGG
>NW_005871065.1:8332868-8389514 GCF_000147115.1 Myotis lucifugus | reverse complement strand
CTTGAAACTTTGTATAACATGTGATTATGTTAGCTGTGCAGTCAAACACACACACACACACACAGATAAATACAAATATTTTGGAAGTGTAGATAATGTCTACTTCAAAATGTTTCTATTCAGATTTTTATATATATAGTATATATAGTAAATATTCTATATAATAAAGAGGTAATATGCAAATTGACCCTCACGCCATAACGCCATCACAAGATGGCGGCACACACAGCGGGTGCAGGGCAGCGGGGTGGGGCCAGAGGCCGCTCCGCGTGGCTTCCGCCAGGGTTCCTGCAGCCCTGCGGGAGCACAGGGGTCCCGGCGGCCACTTCATGCAACTTCTACTGGGGTTTCTGCGGCCCCACCTGCGGGCTGCGAGGGCGGGGCCCGGCAGCTGCTGTGCACTGCCCAGAGGCGGGGCATCGGGGCGGCACTCCAGGACTCAGGGCTGTCCTGCGGCATGCCGGCCATGCAGGGCGGGACTCCAGGACTTAGGTGGTCCCATGGCATGGGGTGGGGGGGAGGGTCCCAGGTCTCGTGCGATTTTGCACAATGGGTCACTAGTAATAAATAAATTTAAATCAAATAATGCTAAGCCTTTCATCTTGCAAATTCCAATAGCATTTACAGTTTCAATTCCTCATTTTCATTCATTCAACAAGAATTAGTTGGGCAATGGTGATGGATCAAAGCTAAACGGTATATACATGAACTCTCCCTAGCACAGGGCCTGGGGAATAGTAGACCTTCAAAGAAGGCTAGTTACTATCTTCCTTTTGCAATGTTTTCATATGTGACACCCACACCACACTATCTTGCATCTAATATGAACTGGCTCTAAGAACACAATTAGCTATAGAGAAATATCTGGGGAAGGGGACTAAATCAGGCAAAAAGCTAAAAGGATTCCAGAACTTTGTGTAGTGTCTCTGGACAAAGCCTTAAGCCGACATCAGCTTTCAAATGACTGCAGGATGATAGGCCTTCATCTCCTAGTGCGTGGCCTTAGACTACCTTACTGATGAACATGGACTAAGAATAACCTATTTCCAGAAAGTGTTCTCTCATTACCTTTTAAAAGCATGAATCAGAACCTGAAAAGGCCTAGTTTCATTACTTTAAAATAACCACGTGAAGGTACCCAGGGCCACATGTCCAGGCCTAATGGATTCTGTCCCTGAAAGAGGCATAATTTTGTACTCTTATTCCAGTTACCTGTTGAGTTTCCATGGGAACAAATGTCTGGGGGAGAACTCTACTCATCTCTGGGCTGGGAAGCTCTATGGATGAGTAAAAGGAGATAAAATCTGTCCCTTTTGGGAGCTGATTGGCTTTATCAACAAGGATAAATTAGGCCATAACTGAGAAGTGGGAGAGTCTAAAGCAGTGGTTCTCAACCTTCCTAATGCTGCGACCCTTCAATACAGTTCCTCATGTTGTGGTGGCCCCCAATTTCATTGTTACAAATTGAACATAATTAAAGCATAGTGATTAATCACAAAAACAATATGCAATTATATATGTGTTTTCCGATGGTCTTAGGCCACCCCTGTGAAAGGGTCGTTCGACCCCCAAAGGGGTCGCGACCCACAGGTTGAGAACCACTGGAAAGTGGCATGGGATTTTAAGGCCAGAGCAGTGAAAGCTTCACAGAAGTGTGACATCTCTAGCACCTAAGGGGAGATCTGAGCAAAAGTAATTAATAGACAGAGAATAAATGTTCCAGTTTCAGGGAACATGTATCAAGGCCCTAGGGTCAGATTAAAGTAACCCAAAGAAATTCGGTATGATTGCAATGCTAAGAGAAAAAATTCAGGAGATTAGTGGGAGACTGGAAAATAAAAGTTCAAATATTCATATTTGCATCCTACTCCTGCAGTCATTGAAGGATTTCACACAGAGAGGCGATATGATCAGATTTTTGGTTTGAAAAGATTAGCCTGACTTCAGAGCAGAGAATGGATGGGATGGACCCAGGAAAAAAATATCGGTATGGCTATTAGGACCCTGGCTGTTGTCATAATCTAGATGGCAGATGGTGGTGGGATGCCTTACATTAGAAGCATTGAACAAAGAAAAAAAAATGATTTGCGAGCTATTTAGGAGGTAAAATAAATGGTCCTTGGTGATGGATTAGACACAGTAGTTAAGGAGAAGAAATTCCCTGGAGTAGTGCCTGGCATTAGTAGCTTTAAAATAAATGTTTACAGTGTAACATGTTAAATGAAAAAGAAATCTTGAACATTATGTAGTGTATAATATTTTTTTATTTTTAAATATATATATGAACCAAAGTACAGTTCCAGTTCTTCCACTTACTAAGTAACTTTGATCAAATCATTTAATGTCTATGTGACTAAATTTCTTCCTCCATAAAATAGGAGCCCTACTTGGTTTAACTGAGTGGATAGACCATCAGCCTGTGGACTGAAGGGTCCTGGGTTCCATTCTGGTCAAGGACATATGCCTTGGTTGAGGGCTCAATCCCCAATAGAGGGCATGCAGGAGGCAACTGATCAATGATTTTTCTCTCATCATTGATGTTTTTATCTCTCCCTCCTCTCCCTTCCTCTGGGAAATCAATAAAAATATTTTATTTTTAAAAATGGGAGAAAAATTCATAGTCAAAACCTCATATGGCATTGTTATGAGGATTAAATGTGAAAATTCAAATGAAACATGTAGCACAGTCATTAATATATAGTAAATATTCAATATATGTGAGCTTTAAAATATGTATATAATTGCTATATATTATTATAAACATGGGCAACAATACATTAAGGGTATAAATCAGATTTTAAAAAGGGATTATTTTGGTGGGTATATGAAGAAAAGAGAGAGGGGTGTGGAGCCAAAAAGATGTAAACGAAGTGGAAAATCAATGGACAGAATATGACCACATTTATGAATTGTTGTACAATTATGTGTTTACATATACATTTAGAGATAAGTTTTTCATGTTTTCAATAAAAATAACCATCTAATTTATAAGTTTATCTCCTTTATATATCACATTTAAAATTTTTTCTGCAATGAATATATAAGTTGCTTAAAATAAAAAATTAATTTGCAAGTATAAAAAGCTCTAGAGTATTCTTTTTTTTTAATTTAGTGATTTTGAAGTTATATTATCTTAAAGCCTAATCCAGCCATTGGTATCATCTTGTAATTAAAAAGTAATTTCCCTAGGTTTCAGGGCACTAAATTTTCCCCATAATTTGGCCTATATTTGTGCTTTAAACATTCAAGAGCTAAAACGCACTTCAAATATGTATATGCGTCCAACCATAATGAAAGAAATATAATATTACTGTACACAATGGCCAAGAAAACTAATAAAATAAAGCAGACCTTGGTATTTAGGCAGTGCAAATTCAGAGTCAATGGCTCATAACAGTCCTAAAAAGGGATTTATGTGATTAAATAAGAAATAATCTGTAATAATTATCCCTGTTATTTAATTATATAAATCAAAAGTACTCAAACAAAACTTCCCCCAAACACAATGGAAGCTTTCTTTAATATTCAATTAAATGGACATGCAGAGGGAGGAGAAAATTAGGAAACATACAATATTGAAAACTTTGTGTTATTTCCCAAAGCAGAGAAGTCTTAGGTTCATGAAGGCTTAGCTAAAGATTAAGTGCAAACAAGCAATCTGATTACAGAAAAAATTTGGAAGAAAGAAAGCTGAAGGACAGAAATATCCTAAACCAAATGAAGGTCAAGAGAGGCTAGAATAAAATTAACAGGCTTTTGAGCTAAAAAAAAATTATTTGAATAATAACTATATTCTAAATACTGTATTAAATACATTTATAAATGTTATCTCGCTCAGTCCTCCCAAGCAACCCTTTCCATTTCACTATAAAGGAATCTGGAGACAAAGAAGGGTTAAATGACAGGTGAATTACTCTAACTGCTTGAACTTTTTCTTTGCTCCCATGGTGTGGGGATTGGGAAAGAGGAACAAAATTTCAGATTTCACTTGAGAAAAATCTATGCTTGAGTGTAAAGGCAGAATTCTAAAGTGGCATTTAAAAGTGTCTGCCTATCCCTTAACACCAGATGACTTTTGTATGACTTTTGTATGACTTTTTTGTTAAAGGAAAAGATTTATATAATAATTCTAGCATGATAAAGCTTGAACTCTCACGGATATTTGAGCACGTTGGTTGTATCAAAAGTGCCAATGTAACATCAAAATCTGTACAAACTGTTGAGTTTGTTACTGATGACATATGCTAGGGAGCAAGATCTCAAACGCTCTGCAGAACGGCAGCTTGGCAGGTTCTTTCCATTTGAAATGAAGGAGGAAATGTAAGGGAGATTACCTGAGGGTGAGAGGGAGCTAGGCAGGGACTGGATTACATGATTATGCACTTTCTTGAGGGTAGCTATGCCTTGGAGGGGTATTACCTCTGGCATCTCAAAGGTGTGTTAACCCAGATGCACAAAAGCAATGAAGGGAAGGAACTTTCACTGAAGAGATTACAGGCCTGGAGTGTGACTACCCACCATGACCTGCCCAGTTAGGAATTTATGATTTATTACAGCTTTTGTTTACACCGGAAAGGCTCAAAGGGCTTAAATGAAGAGGATAAATAAAGAGGCTATTTCCAGAGGTGAGGGCGGAGTTAAAGGAAACCAAGAAATGCTGGTGAGGACCCCAGCCCTGTAGGCACCTCAGGGGTGCCTGAGAGGTCCAGGCCTGCCGCAGGCGGAGCAGGAGGATGCTGACCTCCGCCCTCCCTGAGCCAAACCCAACACACGTGTGTACAGGTAGCAATTATCCTGCAAAACAGGCGCTGAAACAGCACAACTTCTGACACCAAACAAGAGAAGGAGACCAGTGGACCCTTGGGGAGCTGCAGGGACCCTCCCGGCTCCTGGCGCATCCTTGTCACTTTGGCAGGGCGGCGGGAGCTCCATTAGGGGGCTTTGGCCTACCTGCGAGGTCACCGCAACACGTTCACAGCTCCGTGGCCTCTGCCTTTTGCCTCCGAACCGAGGGAGCAAGCAGGAACCACAGGGCTGGGCACTCCACCCGGCCTCCTGCAAGGGCGCTCCTCCCCGCAGGCTGCGCCCAGGGCGCCAGAGCGCATGCTCCGCTCCAAGTGGCTGCACCTGGCTAAGCTGCAGTAGAGCCACACAGTCTTTCTATGCAGGATCACTTCCTGTGCAACAAACGGGAGACAGACGGTATAGAGAAGACTGGAGAGCCCCAGGGCACCCCCGGCCTGCGGGAATTCTCCGGGATTAGAGGGGCCAGTGCGCCACTGTTTATATGTCCCTCCGCCTCCATAGGGTGGGCAGTAGCTCTGTACAGGTATCTGGTCTACCTGCACTGTTCCTGGACACATCTCCAGAGCCCATGGCGGTAGGAAGAAAGGGAGCAAATAGCATCCTCAGGGCATTACTACACACAGCGGGCCTCCCATTGGAGCTGCTCCTGCAGGGTAGGCCAGTGCCGGATTGCCTCAAGTGCTGCTCCACTCCTACCAGCATGCCAAAACTACCCTGCACACACAGTCTACACGGAGCCCATGAAAATATGCCTAGCATTCATCATTAAAGAAAAGCAAACCAAAATCACGAGATGCCATTACACACCATTAGAATGGCATATTCATAACATCCCATCAACATCTGAATAACTAAACATACAATGAAATACAACTCAGCAATAAAAAGAAATGAACTACTGATAAAAGCAATAACATGACTATATCTCAAGAATATCTTGCTACCCTAGCCAATTTGGCTCAGTGGGTAGAGCGTCGGCCTGCAGACTGAAGAGTCCCAGGTTCGATTCTGGTCAAGGATACATGCTTGGGTTGTGGGCTCGATCCCCAGTAGGGGGCAAGCAGGAGGCAGCCAATCAATGATTCTCTCTCATCATTGATTTTTCTATCTCTCTTTCCCTCTCGCTTCTGAAATCAATAAAAATATATTTAAAGAAAAAGAACATCTTGCTAATTAAAACAATCCAGACACAAAAGACTATATACTATATGATTTAATTCATGTAAAATCTTAGAGAAGCCAAAACTATAGTAAAAAAATCGATAGTTGCCAAAAACCAAGTTTGGAAGAGGGGATTGACTTTATAGGAATGTAAAGGAACTTTTTAGGGGGATGAAAATATCATGATTACTGTAGAGGTTACAGAACTGCACACAATTATCAATACTCAACAAATTTTACACTTAAAATTAGTGAATTTTATTGTGTGTGAATTACATTTCAATAATGCCGATTTTTGGAAACAAATTTCAGAAAAGAACAAAAATTACCTGCAGCCCTAGTGATTTAATTGTCAATGGAAACATTTTGCTGGTAGAATTTAATTGCCAATGGAATCGTCTTAACTATGAGAATGTAATCTTTTGCTGACTACTGAGTTACATGCAACCTGAAAC
The DNA here is from genome assembly GCF_000147115.1 of Myotis lucifugus. Lineage (NCBI taxonomy): Eukaryota > Metazoa > Chordata > Mammalia > Chiroptera > Vespertilionidae > Myotis > Myotis lucifugus. The sequence continues at coordinate 8,383,092 of NW_005871065.1, read as the reverse complement.
ATGGTATGACCATAAAACAATGTTCAAAATACAGATTATTCAAAATAGCCAAGGTAAGACCAAGTATCATTGAGGGCAGCAACTAGAATTCTCATACACTCCTCCTGTTTTCAAAAGCAAACTATTTTGCATTATCTTAACCTTAAACATACTAACCACCTATAGACCTAGCAGTTCCATGTGTGGGTATCTGATAAAAATAAGTTCTATGTCCATCAAATGAACTACACAAGAATTGCAAAGATGCATTATTCATAATATTTCTAAATGGGAAACACATCAAATGCTCAAAAACAAACATGGAAAAATAAATTTTAGTATATATTTTTCAAAATTGTAGTACAGTATAGTCACAAAATGGAATACCACTCAGCAATAAAAATTGAACTACTGTGACCCACAACAATATAGATAAATCTCATAGACAACACTGAACAAAAAAATACCAGACACCATATTCCATTCAAATAAAGTTGAGAATATACAAAACAAATCTAAGTTGGTATAAATCAGAATGGTCCTATTTATTTGGGGGGGGGGTATATTCTGAGAGGGGGCATAAGGGAGCCTTCTGGAGTGCTGAAATAGTCTATCTTGATCTGGGTGGTGGAACATGGCTATATATATAATATAAATCCATTAAAGTACACAACTAAAATTGGTGCACTTCACTATATGTGCATTACACTATGATTTTAAAATTCTTACTACTAAAAGTTTAAGTCATGCTTTAAAACAGAAAAAAAAATGATGATATATCACATACTAAATACTATTCTTGTTCTGTGGCTAAGGGGCTGGGGGAAGACTGCTTTTGGAACATGCTCTTTATAAAAATCCCTCTGAGAGAGTATTAGGAAATTCCCAGGATCAGATAAGATCAGCCTTCAAGTCATAGGAGAAAAAAAGCAAGCTCTCGGTTCCTTTAATTAAAATGTCAACACTTTCCTTACTCCTCCAGTGGCCATTTATTTTTAGTGTCCCATAAAGGTTGGCCATGGACAGACCTGGCCTGACTGGGAATGCACAGGTTTGCACTAAGTCCCCTCTGCTTCTGAGTAGTGGTGTAGACTTGGAGTCAGTTACCTTCCTTGTGCTATCAGATCCATGTGATAAAAAATGTATTACTAGCAATATTGAAATACCTTCTGTTTACTGAATATTTGTTATGAGCTGGACACTGTGCCGGCCACTTCGCACACAGTTCTCCAACCTTGTATGGAAGATTGTTTTATTGAGAGGCAATATAAGAGTGTTCTCTGGAGTCAGATTTCCTAAGTTAAAAACCTGGTTCTGCTTCTCAGATGTGCCAACTTGGGCCTTGGTATCTTCATCTGTAAAATGGGAGTGAAAAAATCACCTTTCTCCCAGGACGGTTGCTAGGATAAGCAAGATAATATATATAAAGCATTGAGACTATGTCTGGAACATACAAAGGAATATAAATGCATTTGCTAAATAAAATGACAAAAATCATTTTAAAGATGGGAAAATACAAGTTCACAACAGCAATGGCCTACCAGGGGTGGGGCAGTGAGGTGCTGTATTCCAGGTATAGAAAACAGGGGATTGCATTGTATGTTGGAATATTTTTTAATAAGAAAAATAAGACTTTTGATTATCATCATACCCTGGCAATTCAAAACAATGTTAGAAATACAATACTACCCTCCAACTATTTCCAGGCCCCACCCACTTTGGACATCTCTGCATCAATGTTAAGTAAGTTGTCCAAAGTCACACAATGTCAGGTGGTGAAGCTGAGATTCAAACATAAATATATCAAATGTCAAATTCTATACTGACCCAACCTCCTCTAAGGGCCATTCTTGTTATTAGAATACATATCTTACAATCCCTATCTGCTGTGTATAGTATCCATGTCTTCTTCTTTGAAACACCTTCTATTCAATAAATAAATAGTAGCCCTAGCTAGTTTGGTTCAGTGAATACATCGTCGACCTGTGGACTGAAGGGTCTTGGGTTCGATTCCGGTCAAGGGCACATGTCCCGGTTGCAGGCTTGATCCCCAGTAGGAGGCATGCAGGAGGCAGCCGATCAATGATTCTCTCTCATCATTGATGTTTCTAATTCTCTCTCCCTCTCCCTTCCTCTCTGAAATCAATAAAAATATAAAAATAAAACAAAATAAATAGTAGTACCTACCATGTACTGGATTTTCTTCTAGCCACTGAGTGTAGGACAGTGAACAAGACAATGTTCTTTCTTAGAGCTTACATTCTAGTAGGGTGAGATAAAACAAATAAGAAAACAAATACAAACATTATTTTCAGATGACAATAAGTAATTAAAATAAACCAGGGTGATGGGCCAGAGCTGTGCTAACCAACATAGTAACTAACCACTAGCCACATGGGGCTCTTGAGAACTTAGGATGTAGTTAATCCAAATTGAAATGTGATAGTAAGTGTAAAACACACATGTATTTCAGACTTAGTACTAAAAAAAAGGAGTGTAAAATATCTCATTAATAATTTTTATACATTTATCTCATGTTGGTAAGGAAAGGAGCCTTTTTTGTATAAAACAACACATTTACCATATCCAGTGTTCTTTTTTGTTTCAAGTTTTCATCTGCTATTTTTTTCCACATAAAACTTCTTTCAATTTTTTTAAAAGTACAAATCTGCTGGTGATGAATTCTCTCAGATTTCATTCATCTGAAAGAGTCTTTAGTTCTCTTTTATTTTAAAAGCTATTTTCACTGAATAGAGAATTCTAGGTTGATAGCTTTTTTTACTTCAGCATTTGGAAGATGTCATTCTATTTTTGAAGATGTCTTCTGGCCTTCGTTGTTTCTGATTAGAAGTCCACAGACTTATCTTTCACTCTACATAGAATGTGTATTCTGCTTTTAAGATTTACTGTTAATCACAGGTTTTCAAAAATTATATGGTAATATGTTAGGTTTTCTTTGCTTATCCTGCTTGGGGTGCTGTCAAGGATCTTGAATATGTAGATTCATAGGTTTCATCAAATTTGCAAAAACATTTGCCAGTGTTTCTTCAAATAATTTTCTGGTTTTCTTCACTCCTCTTTTGACAAAACTCTAATTGATATTGTCCTCTGGGCACTATGAATCTGTTCTTTTTGCCTTTTTGCCCTCTGTGCTTCAGTTTGCATAGTTTCCATTGCTATGCTTCCAAATTCAGTGATTTTTTTTTCCTTCTTAGTGTCTAATCAGTTGTTAATCCCTTCCAATGAAATTTTCCATTTCAGGCATTGTTTCATTTCTAAAAACTCAATTAAAAAAAATCCTTAATTCCTCTCCTCATTAGACTTATGTTTCCCATTAAATCCTTGAAGGTATTTATATTAGCTGTTTTAATATCCTTTTGTGCTAATCCCATTACCTTTATCATGTTTAATTTGGTTTATAATGATTGATGCTTCTCTTTGTAGAAAGTTGTATTTTTTTCTTCTTCACATATCTAGTATTTTTTATTAAGGCCTAGACATTTTGCATTTTACAATGTAGTGTTATATTTTCCTTTTTAAAATACATTTCTTTAAAAGCTATTGGACTTTATTTGGGCAGACACTTAATTCACCTGTTATTTAGCTTGAGCTTTTCAATGTCTTTTTAAATGAGCTTTTTAGGGCAAGTTTTGAGTATCCTTGATTCTAGGGCTAGTTTATTCTCTCTGGTAAGGCATGAGCCTCAAATGTCTCCACTGAATACCACAGGGCTTCAACAAGAACTCTTTACTATGGTTGATCAAGACTCAAACGTTTCCCAGCTCTGTGTTTGTCCTAGGAACTCTTCAGTTAACAGTGCCTTGGTTGTTTTTGCCCAGCCTCATGGAGTCTCACTTTTACATCTATAGTTTAGCATTCAACATTATACTCATAAGGGGGCCTTATGAAGATTTGGGAGCTCTTTCTTAGGCAGTTCCCTCCTCTCCAGTACTCTGACCCTCCACTGAGCACAGCGAGAAAACCAGGAGAAAATAAAAACTTTCACATTCCAGATACCCCACTCTTCCAAAATTCCAGACTCTGACTCCTTCTATGTTCTGCTTAAGTTTCTCCTCCCTGTGCTTCCAGACAAAAAGCCCAGATGAACATAAAGTTCACATTGTTTACTTCCCTTCCCTCAAGAACCACCGTCCTGCATTGCCTATTGTCTAATGTCCAGAAATAGTGGCCTCATATCTTATCCAGTTTTCTCATTGTATTCCATGAGAGGCTATGTCCCATCACAGCCAGAAGCAAAAGTAAACCTTTGTGCCCTGGCCAGTTAGCTCAGTTGGTAAGAGCATCCTCTTGATACGCCAAGGTCTCAGGTTTGATCCCTGGTCAGGGCATCTACAAGAAGCAACCAATGGATGCATCAGAAGTGAGTGGAAAACAAGTTGATTCTCTCTCTCTCTCTCTCTCTCTCTCTCTCTCTCTCAATTAAAAAAAATAAGCCTGTGTGAAAATCAGAAATTTATAAACATAAAAATGTTTAATTTTTTAAAAAGTAAATGGATTCCAAGGACATCTCATCATAAGAAACATCTAATCTAGTACACTGATTTTCAAACTTGGTTGCACATTGGAATAGCCTGAAGTATCACTCCTAGAGTTTCTGATTTAAGTGGTCTGGAATGTCACTCGGGCATGAGAAATTTTTAAGGACACCTTGGTGATTCTACTAAGCAGCCAAGCTTTTTACAGTAATACTTGGCAACCACTGATTTGGTACACTGAAGTATTTAGTGATGGAAATTACACTACAAAGAGGTATATGCAGTGTGTATGGGTGTTCATACCCACACACAACTGAATATGCATATATATGTAAAGTAAACCCTCCACCTAGCTTTCTAGATCAGTAGTTCTCAAACATTACTGAAAAAATATTGCTCAAGAGAAATGCCTAGGAAAAAAATATATTTTTACAGCTCAGGTGGTGCCTAGCCAGCCTAAGAAAAGAGTGGAAAATGCGGTTCAAGTGGTTGAAGGAGGAGTTGGGGTTTTTTTGTTTGTTTTTTTGTTTTTAAATATATTTTATTGATTTTTTACAGAGAGGAAGGGAGAGGGATAGAGAGAAAGAAACATCGATGAGAGAGTAACATCGATTCAGCTGCCTCCTGCACACTCCCTACTGGGGATGTGCCCACAACCCAGGTACATACCCTTGACCAGAATCAAACCTGGGACCCTTCAGTCCACAGGCCGACGCTCTATCCACTGAGCCAAACGGGTTAGGGCAGGAGCAGCTGTTTGTTAATGGGTAATGACCTTTATTTCATGGATTAACAACTTCATCATCTGCTCATTAACGTGAGTCAGAATGGCTACACTGAATCCTCACAGAGGAGGTATCTGTTTGAATGCCAGGGGCAGAGTAGAGCTTATACCCCTCTCCTCCATTCTCCAGTTACTACAGTTTTTCATACCATGATTCTTAGGCAATTATTGAAGGATAATCTATCTCTACTGAATCAGGGATTGAATTGAAAAAAACTTCATAGCCTAAATTAGGTTTTCTTCTCTGGATATACTAAAAAAGAATGAATATAAAGGAAAAATACATTTATTGACAGTCAGGTATTTTATATGTACAATCCCAATAATAGACCAATTACCTTATGGGATAGGATAGCTTCATTTAAAGGAAAGTATTAAGATCATCTCTCTCATGTTTTTTTTTCAGTGAGCACAGAGAGAAAAAAAGAAACAAATGATGAAACTTATTAAAGTATATCAGCTTTCACCCTGGCTGGTTTGGCTCAGTGGACAGAATGTCGACCTGGGAACTGAAGGGACCCGGGTTGGATTCCAGTCATGGGCACATGCCTGGGTTGCTGGCTCGGTTCCCAGTAGAGGGCATGCAGGAGGCATCTGATCAATGATTCTCATCATTGATGTTTCATTCTCTCCCCCTCTTCCTTCCTCTCTGAAATCAATAAAAAATAAATAAAATAAATAAAAAATAAAGTGTATCAGCTTCCAATGAAGTAGATGCGGTGTTCTAAGGGTAGCCTGATTGATATTTCTTTTGCTCTTGATGGAATCCCAGATGCATTTATGTAGAACTGTTGGAGTTGCAGGGAGCACAGCGAGAAAACCAGGAGAAAATAAAAACTTTTAAAACGTATCTTTACAACATACACAAATTGCCCTGGATAGTGTGGCTCAGTTGGTTGGGCGTTGTCCTATGCACTGAAAGGTTGCTGGTTCAATTCCCCATCAGAGCACATACCTGGGTTGTGGGGTCAATTCCCAGGAGGGTGCATGCAGGAGGCAGCTAGTCAATGTTATACGCTCACATCAATGTTCTTCTCCCTTCCTCTCTTTCTAAAAATTAATAAAATATTCTTTAAAACAATACACGAGTCAACACCACCATATAGAGATTCATTTGAAAACCCACTATTGGAAGACTTCTGTTTTCACTAGGGCATTCCTAGCATTTTGAAAGGTTTCTGGCTCATATTAGTCACTCAGTAAGTGTTTGGGTAGTGGGGGTTCAAAGACAAATGTGATGGGTCATTCTATCTAAAGGTCTTGGGGAAGCTATGAGAAAGCCTTTGTTTAGATTCCTGCATCCTTTTCCCCACTCAGTATCCTGAATATCTTCCATCTCTCTTTGTATACAAGGCTAAGTGTGAAGCCAAATGTGCCAAGACTCCTAGTGAGGTGTACTGGAACCCACCTTAAAGGAGGACAGTGGAGAGGCTGACAACTCCAGAATTAAACAAAGAATATATTAAGAACTTATGAACAGAATCAGAGTAGATCTCCACACCCAAAAGGGAGCAGGAATGGGGGTTTGATATGTATAGATCCTGCAAGAACACCAGTGGTTTGTGGCCAAGTGGTTTGTGCTTGTTAAGAGCCGTATATGCCAAGGCAGTAAACAACTTACTGGGCCTACTTATGATGTAAGAACATTCCTTTCAGGTGATGCAGGCCCTGTGTGAATTAGCAGTCACTGAGAGTAACTTGCTTTTCAAGATGGCATTGGTTACGCCAAGTGCTAGAAACCATTTTGCCTAACACCTAGTGAAAGGTTGTTAGGAGGCTTGGCTATTTATCAGGATAATCCACGGGTTTATGTCTTCTTGTTGGTAGGCCTGGTTTATTCTACTAATATGTGATAAGCACTTTTTATCAGTCACTTCCTATCATATAAGATTATGATCATAGTCAAACCTCACAAGATAAATTATGCCCTAATATCATTCCCATTTTACAAATCAGAAAACTAAGGCTCAGAAAGTTAAGTAATTTTTTTAAAATGCATACAAAAAAATAATAGAACAAAGATTCCAACCAAAACATCCATCTTTCATATATTCTTTTTTAAAATATATTTTATTGATTTTTTTTACAGAGAGGAAGGGAGAGGGATAGAGAGTTAGAAACATCGATCAGCTGTCTCCTGCACACTCCCTACCTGGGATGTGCCCACAACCAAGATACATGCCCTTGACTGGAATTGAACCTGGGACCCTTCAGTCTGCAGGCCAACTCTCTATCCACTGAGGCAAACCGGTTAGGGCCACCTTTTATATAATCTAATGTTCATATTACAGGCACAACAGAAGTAGCTTTCCAGAGAACTTCTGGACTTGGGGTCCAGGTATGGATCTTAAGATTTAGACCAGGCCTCCAAGACCTCTTCAGCTTATGTTAGTCCTGATGCCAAACTAGGTGACTAAGATAGCCATGGTCAGGGCAGAGCTTACTAGAGTATTAGCAACCAATCAAATCCCATGGGGGAGAACCTAATGTAATGGAAAGAACACTGTCTTTGAAGTTCAACTCCTGCTTTTTAGACCCAACTGTATTAATTAGTGTGAAATAGTGGTACAACTACTATTATTACACTTGGTGGGAAGCTCACACAAGATAATGTAGAATGAATTACAATAACTACATAGTTAATTCCTTTATAAACAAAAGAAAAAGTGATAGAAGTTTAAAGAAGGTGCTCTTTAGCCTTTTAGGGAAAGGTTTGGTGACAGAAGAATTTCAGACCATTGATTACAGTGAGAATTTTTATCTATCTCCAGTTTTCATTTACTCTGGCCTTTTCCCCCTATCCTCATTAACATGAGTTGTTAAGGTCAGTTCAAGGTCTTGTACAAGCTTGCAAATTCAATATGATCAAAACTGTGTTAAAAAAATAAATGATTCATTAGAAAAATAGAAACTGGAAAGAAATACACTCAAATCTAGCACTGATTACCACTGAGTGATGATAATATAGCTGATTTTTTTCTTTTCATAAGAGCATTCTTTTTATAATGAGAACATAGTATTTTTTGAGTGAAAAAAAATAATACCTTCTCATTTTAATTCCTGTAACACTCACCCAAATGTGTACTTTGAAATAAACAACAATGAAGTAATTCAACAAGTAAAGAGTATATCAAAAAGTTTTATCCATGAACATATGATCTACTTAAAGATAAATAAAAAAATGAAGGAGACAAGAATATTCTGCAAAATGTAACACAAATTTTTATAATCATGACTATATTTATGCAAGCAATATAATTTGGGGACAGTACCAATCCTTGAGTGTGAAGGCAGAGACTTCTCCATAAGATATTTCAACACTGTAACGTCTCAAACTATTACCTACACAGAATTGTGGCCACAGAAAAAGAATAACCTACAAACTATGAACTACTCAGTGGAAACATGAATATCTAACCTAGCCTGGGTTTTCTTGTGGGTTTTTACTGAGCTGGGCAATATCAAGTTGGAAAAGCACATGTTTGAAAGCTCCATGTACATATTTCATTTTCCTGGAATAGAGGAAAGTATCCAAAATCCAATCAGGTGGACTAAGTTCAAAGTGCCCGCCCCCGAGCACACACACACACACCATTGCTTTAAATATACCCTATCTTGTTGAAGGCTAGCGGAGGTTCTTCATCTACTCACCACTCCTCTATCAACTTCAAATATTTATTCAGCTGCTACCTTCCAGCTTAAGCCATTTTTCCAGGAAAAAAAAAAGATAGAAGTACTTGGATTTAAACCTAATTGTCAAATGTTCTGGACACTGTAGTGGCCTAAATAAAATAAAACCCTAAAGATGGGTAGTCACAGGTGATTGGGAACATGCTTCAGTGATGCCACCATATTTGTAGACTATTTACCTTTCAACTGGAAATTTAGTGTCAACTCATCATTACTTTAGGAGACACAAAGGGGTGTCACAATCACTTGTCAATCTTGCTGTCTAGCAATTGGCTTATTACTTACCCTCTGTCTCTGTTATGTTCTTCCTGATGGAGTGAAGTATCTTTTCTCAGCAACTGTTTTGAACAAAGCACTGTCATCTGTTGTGGTAAAGAGAATGAATGCTAATCCGTTGGTACTTCTTTCTTTGCTTCAGCCTTGCAAGAGAATGTGAAGTATGTATGATTCCTCTTTTAGAAGGTTTGCTTTACTTGTTATTGCTACAGTCCACTCCTATCATTTCTTAATAATGACAATGATATAAAAGATTTTTAAATGCTTTCCATAATTTTCTCATGTAATACCCATAGGATTATTAAAGCTTATGTTTTATGATGTAGAGATATTATAGATGCCCAGATCAGGTCTATATTTTTCATTCATTCTAAAAAATATAAAATATTGGAGATTCAAAACCCTAGAAGATAATCCTTGACCAATAAGAGACAGGAAACAAGAAGGAACCTTGTCTAAATTTATTCCATGCTCATGTAGTGGGCACTGTACCTGCTTCATGATATTACATGAACCTTTGACATAGGCCATATAGTCTTGTTTCTTTTTTTTAAATATTTTATTGATTTTTTACAGAGAGGAAGGGAGAGAGATAGAGAGTTAGAAACATTGATGAGAGAGAAACATCAATCAGCTGCCTTCTGCACACCCCAAACTGGGGATGTGCCCGCAACCAAGGTACATGCCCTTGACCGGAATCGAACCTGGGACCTTTCAGATCGCAGGCCGACGCTCTATCCATGGAGCCAAACCGGTTAGGGCTAGTCTTATTTCTTTTTATAGTGAAAATAAGTTTATTTTTTCTCCTTTATCCTGGAAGCTACTTGAAAACTGTAGTGAAAAGAATTAAAATAAAAAGGTATGTGTGTACAATGTCTTTCAAAAACAGCTATTTCTCTTATGGTAACAAGTCTTGGAAATATTGCTTAAAGCTACATGACTCTTCAAGTAAACAAGATCTCATTTTCACATAATGACAATACCTGGTGAAAAAGAAACATTAGAGATTAAGTGGATTACAATGGTTGGGAACATTTCTAAAAATTATGAAGCAACACAGAGGTGCCGAATTTCTAACTTTTTGTTTCCAATGAGAGCATTCAAAAGTAAACTCCAACCACTCTTGCCATAATTCTATTACAAAGAACATTTTGACTTCAGTAAGAATGAAATGTTTTCAGAATTCTAACATTGTTATAAACTTGACTTTATGAAAAGTTAATTAAATATTCTTATTGTTCTCATTTCACTCCCACTCTAGCTGCCCTGACACTAGACCTTCCCATAAGGCCTTAACATCTGAGCTTTGTCATAGATTCTGTTTTCTAAGAAACCCATGCTGAGACAATGCTGTTCCTTTATCCTCGTTTTAGAGACTAAGATAAATGAGACTTAAGCAAGATTGTCTAAGCCAGTAAACTGCATAATTGGGATTCAACTCCAATTTGCCCAATTTGTTTGGTAATTATGCTATTTCTCAATACCTCAATCTATTGGTTCTAATAATAAATAACAATGGCTTATAAGTATTTATTTCTTTTTTGAGTAATTGTGAATTTTGATAAATATCTCAGAAATCAAATGTGTTAAAATCAAAAGGAAAATTATGGCAGACACCACTAGATATCTAACCTGTATCTAGTTTCCCCTTCTTGAGTAAAAGATCCATGATTTGCTTTAGAGTGGTTGAGTAGTTTTCCGCTTCCTTTGCAGCTAGCGGTGGCTATGTGATATAGTTGTGATTGAGGGGATTAATTGAAAATCACTAGGAAGGGATTCTGGGAAAGCTCTTTAAAAGGGGACTTATTCAGCTAAAATGTGCGTTTTGGCCTTTTATCTTTCCCCTTCATTCCATTTAGATTGTTAACTTAAAGCTGGAAAAGGAGCATTCCTCTTGCGACTACAAAACAACATTTTTGAAAATGAAAACTACATGCCATAGAAGCCTTTGTGGAAACACAGGAGAAACCTGGGAAGCCAATAGTGCCATTTAGCTGCCAAATTAGGTCTGACTGCCTACATTAGGTCTTCTTGTTAGGTGAAAAAAATAAATCCTCATTGCTAAAGAACAATTTTTTTCTCATTCTTATTATATGTAGCAAAACTCAATCTCTAATTAATCAATAAGACAGACAAGCATTTAAAAAAATAAATGGGTTGAAAATGTGGCTGTATATTCAGTAATTATAAGAATATCAAGTAAAAAATTTTGATGCTCAAAATTGTCAAGGGATGTAAGTAGGATGCCTTCCAAGGTAGAATCATGGAACAATAGAGGGAGAAGAAAAGAAAAAGATGCATTTGAGTGGGAAAAAGGTCAATAGTTGGACCAGATGGTAAATATTAAAAGCTGAAAAAACAGAAACTCAGCTATCAATGCATTCAAGGTGTAAGTTCAAGTAGCATGGGCTCCTGAGTTCAAGGGCAGACGGAGGCTACCCACCCAAGCTAATCCTAATGGGATAGCATGAACTCAACTGATTCTACAATTTAATAATGTATGGTATTCCAAACTTCTGCTCACACTGCTGTAAAGGTTAAGTATGAACAAAACCTTCTGTACAGCTATTGTGAAATACAAAGATTGGGTCTGAAGTTACCAATGAAGATATTAGAGAGTGGGTGGGATCAAAAGCTGGCAGTACTCAAGGCTCCTTCAGCCTTCCTTTAGGAGTTCATGCCTTTGTTTATTCTTCACACAGTGTTGAATAACAACCCTGTGGTGAGTATCTAATATGTACTAGGCATTGCAGGGAAAAATGGACATCTCAAAACATTGTCAAAGTATGATTTTCAAAAAGTAAAAAAATGACACATGTAACCAATTTAACTAATTTAGTATAGAACGATCAATTTATTTAACTAATACAGAATGTCCAATTTATTTACTAATTTAAGAGGGATCAGCAGAATCATAACACATTAGCAAAGAACATTTGAGGAACTGATCAATTTTAGGGGTTAAAGAAAGAATATTTTAGTAAGATTGCTAGGTTAGATATACAATGAAGAAACTGTCCTCTGCAGTTAAATTTTCTACTAGGCAGAAATTATTCACATCCCAGGACAAAAATCTGCAAGTTGAAATGTAATATCACAGAGTCAAGGCTCTGATCCCAGGCATTTTCTCTCGGATATTAAATGGTCCTTGGATAGATCTACTAGACCAGTGGTTCTCAACCTGTGGGTCGCGACCCCTTTCGCGGTTGAAGGACCCTTTCACAGGGGTCGCCTAAGACCATCCTGCATATCAGATATTTACATTATGATTCATAACAGTAGCAACATTACAGCTATGAAGTAGCAAAGAAAATAATTTTATGGTTGGGTCACAACATGAGGAACTGTATTTAAAGGGCCAGAAGTTTGAGAACCACTGTACTAGACAATGCTTCAGAAGGGCTCTGGAATGACATGCAGTCCTCTTTGCCTTACTACTAGGTATCAGATAATTCTGAGAATAAGAAGCAGATTCCCTGGGCTGATCCATGACAACTATACTTCTCCAACTTCAGGGGGAAAAAGGAGGGGAGGGGGAGAGGGGGATGAAAGAGAATTAAGTTCTTTCTTTAGATATTTTATGAAAAATTAGAGGCCCAATGCACAAAATTCATGCACAGGTAGGGTCCCTAGGCCTGGCCAGCGATCAGGGCCAATCAGGGCCTTCCTTCCCCTGGCTGCTGGCTGCAGGCCGGGGCCTTCCTTCATTCCAAGAAGCCACCTGGTGGTCACCGCACGTCATAGAGAGCGGTCAAACTCCAGAGGGAATAGGGCATATTAGCCTTTTATTATATAGGATATTTGGAACTTACATATAACATTTCATTTAATTCTCACACAACTGAGCAAAGTGGTTATTAGTAAGCAAATTATGATATGAAAAAATTGAGACAGAAAACATTGCTATCACACAATAAGGGAAGCAGCAGATATAAAACCCATACATGTCTTTTCACTAGGTCACATGGGCACTCATGAAATTCACATATCTGTTGAGCCATCCACTCATTGGTTAATTTGATAATAATTACTGATCACCTCCTACACATTCAGCACTCTTTGTGGCCATGACCCTGTAGTAGTGAACTAACTAGGCTCTATCTTCATTTAGTATCTGCATCAAGCAGCTCATATACTAAAGGGGCTTTATACCTTCATTTTAGCCAGTTGTCAACATAAGCATTTTCCTCTGACATATTTTTTATATGTATATTTTATTGATTTTTCACAGAGAGGAAGGGAGAGGGATAGAGAGCCAGAAACATCAGTGAGAGAGAAACATTGATCAGCTGCCTTCTGCACGCCCCCCACTGGGGACGTGCCCGCAACCAAGGTACCTGCCCTTGACTGGAATCGAACCCGGGACCCTTGAGTCCGCAGGCTGACGCTCTATCCACTGAGCCAAATCGGTTCTGGCTCCTCTGACATATTAAAAAAAAAAAATTCCCTACTAATTTGAAGTGGTTCCTCTTTCTTTTTAGAAGTGTGTTCCTATTTATGCTATCACAGCCCACAGATGCCGGCCCCTTTGAATCCAGCAGCCTCAACCATTTCTAGCTCCCATTCATCTTTTCCTTCCAAAACCATTTCACTCTGAGTTACAGCTGCAGACCTTCTCAGAGTGTAAGTCAGACAGACACCTCATATGCTCTAGTTAAAGCTTTCAGATGCCTCAGTGACTAGCAGCTGCTCTTGGGAAACCTGACCCAGAAGTCCTTTCAAGCCCTGGGCTTCGTGAACGTCCCTCCCCTCTGGTGACCAGTGCTGGGCCTGAGATGGAGAGAAAGTCAGCCTAGGCTAGAGCTCAACTTTCCCTTGGGACATATGTCTGAAGAAGTTCGCAGGCCTCTTACAAAATGTCACAGCTATCTATGTGTCTGGTATGAGTCGCTCTCTTGGTAGTCACTCACAATGGATTAGGTCATTGGTAACACAGAACCTAAAGACACCCCCCGCCCCAGTGGTTCAGGCATGGAAGGGCCCATTTGGCAATCAGCAAGAAAGCGAACAGCAAAGAGTAGGCATACCTTTACAGCTCACACAGACCATTTCCTTACTTCCTTGGAACCTGTGGTAAAACTCATTTCCTGACTTTGAGCTGCAGGGAAGAGGGGCGGAAGCACAGACCTTCTCCCTCAATTGACCATTCCAATGTTTGAGGATCCTCAACAGCCAAACACTTGTTTCCTGGGGTATAAATGGAATCCCTCAAACTATAGCTTAATAGTTTCTCCTCTCTCTTCTTCTCTATTTGTGGAGATGGCATGAGACTGGTCACAGCCACTGAAGTATAACCCACTACAACACTTATACACAAACTTCCCTAAATGTTCTCAATCCCCAAATGTCTGGAATTACGTGGCTGTTAGAGATGAGCCATGAAGTTGAACTAAAGTGTGGGGGACCTGTCTCAGTGAGCTCCCTGGGGGTCTGAAACTGGAGGCTGTAACTCACCTGTGGGAAGTCATAGGACAGACAGGGCCAGGGCCACTCGTTATTCCCAAACCGAAGGCGGGGAGGCAAGTGGAGGCCCACACAATATATATCAATATACTTAGAAGGTATAAACCAAGCTAACAAACTGCTCGTTAAAATACGTTCTACCCTTCTTTCTTGAAAAGTATCCCTTCATAATGACAACATTAAATGGCATTTCTAATACTGTTTATTTTAAATTGTTTAAGTCAGCATAATATCAAAGATAATTTAATTCAAGTTGGGATGTTCTTTTGGTAATCTGCCAATAGCAAAATGAGTTCTAAAAGGCAAGAACATACAATTCATAAACTATATTTTTTTCATAAAAATATTTTCTTGCCTTGATTTCAGCACATCACTAATTACATTGTTAAAGGTTTTTCACATGCTTTGGGTTCTACTGACAGCAAAAGCTAAATTAGACACATTTCCTTGAGTCATTGTAGTTCTTGGTTTTTTAAATTAATTTCAATTTAAACAATTTTTTCTCTTCTGAGGCAATAGCAGTTGGAATTGTCAACAAATTCTTTAAGGAATATTTGATTCTGAAATTAACCATAATTTTACATGTCATGTAAAAACATTTTAATATGGTTGCATATAATATATTATCATCACAAAACTGTCATAAAATATCTTAATTTTATCACCTAATGCACACTTGCATTGTAATTTTATCATCTTTTTATGAAGTATTCAAATTCATCAGATCTGTGTTTCACTTATGTCTTCTAGTGATTTCATATATTATCTAAATTTAATTTAGTTGCTTTAACAGCATTTAGTCATTATTCTCAGCATGTATCTGAGAGTAGTTATGGCATCAGGGTTGATAGGTATTTTATCAAGATATCTCCCTTGACTAGATCCAAAAAGCATATTTAATCTCAAAATTGTTCCTCATGTCATTGCTATAAGCATCATTAAGACCATTCTCTTAGTAACAAATTCAAAATATATATTTACATGGCACACAAAATGTTTCTCTATTCAGCAAACTTTGCACACTTTTTATCCTACCCACAAAATCATTATCCTAGGCCTTTCCTCAGTATTCTTTTAATTATTTAAATATCTTGTATATTTTTGAGAATTTGTTAAATTGTATTAAATATTTCTATAAAAATAAAAACTATATGCCTGACCTAGTATTGTTGAGTGGTTGAGCTTCGACCTCTGAACCAGGAGGTCACAGTTTAATTCTCAGTCAGGGCATATGCCTGGGTAGGGGGGGGGGAGGGGTGAAGGTGGCAGCTGATCAATGATTCTCTCTCATTATTGATGTTCCTATCTTTCTCTCCCTCTTCCTTTTTCTCTGAAATCAATAAAAATATATTTAAAATAAATAAAAATTTAAAAAATAAAATTATTTGAAATCCTAGCTTCAGTACCAATCTAAATACAATGATAAGGAATCAGTATTATGCTCCATATTAGTTCCATCTGGACCAGTGCTATCCAATGGAAATTACTGCAGTGATGAAAATGTTCTATACCCGAACTGTTCAATATGGTAGCCAGACTCCTTGGGCGGTTATTGAGCACTTGAAATGTGGTGAATGCAATGGAAGACCTGGATTTTTAATTATGTTTAATTTCAGTTCATTTAGATTTTAAATAGCCACATGAGACTGTTGAGCACCATAGGAAACAGCACAGATCTTGACCTACATATAAATAATTTTAAAAGTAATATGAATTTGTCATATAGCAAAATATTTCTCAGTTGCCAATATTGTGCTGATTAATGAAAGCCTCCTTATCCCTACTTCATTTCATTACGCAAAATCTATTAACTTCATGCTCTCTGAGAAATTTATCTCTTTTACTTCAGAGTTCTGCTACTCAAATTATTCCCATACTCTAATATAGCGGTCATCTCTATTATATTGTCAGAGGTGTGAAGGAGTGTTTTACTGGGGCCTGAACTGTTTTTAGTTAGTTAGTTAGTTAGTTAGTTAGTTAGTTTTGTGCTATGTGAGACCTAAAAAAGAGTCCAGGTCAAAGGCTCCTCTTGACCAAATCTAGAGTGAAGTAAGTGGATGAAAAGGAAAATCTTGAGTTGAAGAAGGAGGTGCGGAGAAGAGGGAAAAGAATAGGTCACAGAGATTGGTTTTTCCTGCCCCACCCTAACCCTTGCTTTCTCTACCCAGGATGCCTACAGGTGGAGATAAATGGTAGTTGACAGCTTCTGATCACAACTTTCTTTCCCTGACATTGTTTCTTATTTTGAGGAGGCCAGGACTTTGTATAATCAACATTCAATAAGTAATGGTTCATTAAATAAATGAACAAAGTCCACTTCCATTACACCATCCCCACCAACACTAGGGGGTGCTTTGCCATCAGCACTCTCTGGGGTCCAATAAATTGACATATTTAGCTATAGTCCTAAGAAGGCCATGGCAAACTACATCGGCTCCTTGGGAGTTACTCTTATGTTTAAATCAAGACATTTGCATATTGGGGAAAATAACTCATCTTCCTGATCTTCACCAAGATGTTATGTTCATTGTCTGGACTTCTAACAGAATCATTGGATGTTACATTAAATGATTGCAAAAAAAATGGTACATCTAGGCATTCCTCGTTATAGGAATGCCATTTCAGGGGCATTGTTAGGGCTGCCTTAATAAAGTACCATAAACCGAATGCTGTATTATTTTTTCTTTTTTTCAAATATATTTTTATTGATTTCAGAGAGGAAGAGAGAGGAAAACAGAGGTAAAAACATCAATGATGAGAGAGAATCATTGATAGGTTGCCTCCTGCATGCCCTCCCCTGGGGATTGAGCCTGCAACTTCGGAATGTGCCATTGATAGGAATCAAACCCAGGACCCTTCAGTTCGCAGGCCAATGCTCTGTCCAATGAGCCAAACCAGCCAGGGCTAACCTGAATGCTTTAAATAAAAGAAATTTATTGTTTTACAGGTCCAGAGGCTGGAAATCCAAGATCAAGGTGTTGATAGGACTATGCTCCCTCTTAAGGCACTAGACCAGTGGTCGGCAAACTCATTAGTCAACAGAGCCAAATATCAACAGTACAACGACTGAAATTTCTTTCGAGAGCCAAATTTTTTAAACTTAAACTATATAGGTAGGTATATTGTTATTAACTTAATTAGGGTACTCCTAAGGCTTAGGAAGAGCCACACTCAAGGGGCCAAAGAGCCGCATGTAGCTCGCGAGCCGCAGTTTGCTGACCACGGCACTAGGGAATGATCTGCTACCAGTCTTCTCCCTCCCAGTGTCTGGAAGTTCCTTGGCTTGTGGCAACATAACACGAATCTTCACTTGGTGTTCTGTGTGTGTGCATGTATGTGTCTGCATCCAAATTCCTTTTCCTTTGTCTGAGGACACCAGTCATCATGACACCTACCTACTCCATTAAAATCTTATTTTAACTCATTACCTCTACAGTGACCCTATTTCCAAACAAGGCCATATTTTTAGGTTCTGGGAGTTAGGACTTCAACATATAAATTTGGGAGGGACACAATAAAACCCAGAACACACACATCCCAGGTTCATCTATTTTAGATATATTGGTATGCTGCATTCAACATAGTATGAATAGTATTTTTTCTTTTCCAAAAACTTCATATATTTTCCAGGCAGATTGTGTATCATTTTCTAGACATGAGGTAAGAGGAGCATAAAGAAAGTAACTGACATTCCTAAATTTACACAATTGTTTTCCACACTAGTTTCCAAGTATTCTGACTTCCAGGCCAGTTGCCTCTTCTCCATATTTGATTTATTTTTCTAAAGCCACCTTTATTGCTATTGCTCTAATTCCTATCCAAACTGATTGTTTAAAAGCCACTGAGTCTTGCCTGTTTTTTTGCACCCATAAAAATTCCAACTTGATCCTTTGTTTTGTCTTTGGCCTAAAGAACAAGATAAACTTTTCAGGGAGATTGTGTTCTGAAAGTATATCAGCTGGCTTATGACTCTAACCCTCAAGGCAAACCATGGTTTCTCAGAGTCAGGGGGTACAAGAAAGCATTCAACTTTCAACATTCAGTCATTCAACAAATACATAGGGTTTACATACTGTGTATTAGGCACTGTTCTAGATACTTGAGATCCAGACAAAATCCAGAGAGATCTTATCCTTTATGAGGTGCTGGGCGAGGGTGGGGGCGGTGATGAAAATAAATCAAGGGTAAGGAACAACCAATGGAGTGGGAAGTATGGCGCAAGTTTGGACAGGAAAACGCTCACTGAAGATACAAGAGCTGTTTGGGGAAAGCCACGAAAGTCCAAATTCAAGATTGATTATTGATTAAAAGGCTACTAACCTGTAGCCTTATTCAAATTCCTAAGAGCTTTAATAGGAAAAACTTACATTACCCGTTCTCAGGACAGAGTCTCTATTTTATAGGGGGTTAATAGTAAAACCTTGTGGTTGGTGGGAAGTCACATAGACCTTCTGAAAGAACAATGCATTCCTAAATAAACAGATAGCATCAGGCAGTCATCACACTCTATACATTCACTAACCTCCTTCCTGGGGGCATGGCATTTATCTTTGGGCTGCGTTAAGGGTTTTCTGGTTAGTCAGCCAAGCCTGAGGCTACAGAGTTAAGAGTCCAACATTTCCCAGATGCCTTTGCTGCTGCAGCCATATTACATTTGAAGTGAGTTCCCCTACAAGAGCTAAGCCCTGAAGTGGGGGAGGACGAGAGCCTTGGGCATTTACTTAAAGAACTTTTCCAGCAATGGGAGCAGCAAGAACTGATGGCCAAATTTTTCAAGAAATCTAGAGAATTAACTATCCTCAGAACTCGATTATTTGATTAAAGAATCAATGTATTCTCTTCAACTCTGATGAATCATTTATTCATCAAAATTATTTGGAAATGGAAAATCTGAGAAGCTGTTTAACTATAGTAAAGCTTGAATATGGGGCACACAGCTTTGGTGAAGAATTGGTTCTATCAATAAGACCCTTCTTACCCTTTTTAGCAATAAAGAAGAGAGAGGAAGCTTTTCAGGCGAATACTCCAAAAGCATAAGTTGAGCCACTGTGGGGCTTCAGTCTCCAAAGGGCAAATTCCTAGACAAGAAGCTCAAGGGCAGAACAGCGACCAGGCAGCGAAGCTGCTCAGCTCCATGCTGATTTTCAGCGCTGTGATGTGATTCCCCTTTTATCATTTTTGGACCAGTCCCCTTCCCAATTAGGGATCACAGCTGCTAAGAATAAAGTGGTGTCTGTTTAACTGGCAGAAGGCACAATGGCCCACTCATGCCCTCAATAGGAGTCATTGTTCGGAAAATATTGCCATTGAGTTTTTAAAATGCTAATGAAATTAATTGCTCTTTCAATGCTGATTGTCACCCAGTTCCTTTTTTTGTTGTTGTTCTTTTTTTTTAAATGCAGGAAGACCTTTTTTATTTTTATTTTTTAGTTGTAGTGTATTGAAAACATTTCTCATGAAAATACAAATTCATAATTTTAAAACGTGGAGGAACCTTTGATAGTATTTATTTAGTCGACTCATTTATAAAGAAGGCTGCAGCCCAGAAAGGCTGCATAACTTGGTTAAAGCAACACCACTACTCACTGGCAGGCTTGGAACTAGGAGCAGTTCTCGTCACTCCCCACCCAACATCCCTTCACTCTGTGGGCTGTGCCATCAGAAATATTTTTGTTAGAGATCCACCATCACATTTTCGTTGCTATGAATAAGTATCAAATAAGCATCTTCTCCCAGCATTTTTTACTTACTAGGCACTCAAATATGAAGTCCAGTCAAATGTCGCATGGCTTTCTTGCTGAATCAATGCTGTCTTGTCCACTCAAGGAAAGGAAATCCTTGTACAATGTACCACCTGGGGAATCAAAGGGATGTGTTCCTCTTTCAGATACAGGCATGCGGCACCTTCTGTGGCTTGTGTGGACTTCAGATATCAAGGGTTTGTCCCCTCAGGTGACCTGATCAGCAGATTGTTGTTGGCAAATCACTCTTTTTTTTATATGTATATATTTTTATTGATTTCAGAGAGGAAGGGAGAGGGAGATAGAGATAGAAACATCAATGATGAGAGAGAATTATCAATTGGCTGCCTCCTGCATGCCCCCTACTGGGGATCGAGCCTGAAACCCGAGCATGTGCCCTTGACTGGAACCGAACCCCGGGACCCTCCAGTCCCCAGGCCAAGGGTCTATCCACTGAGCCAAACCAGGTAGGGCGGTAAACCAGGTAGGGCGATAAATCACTATTTTCAGTGTTTCTACCATCTGAATGCAGTGCACTCAAGATGGTGCACTTCACCAGACTCTTTTAAAAAAGGGATTCCTCTAACATTCTTAAAAATACAAGTGTGACTCAGTTCATACTTATACTGAGTTCTACTTTATCTGCCTATCTATAACTCTGCTGTCATTAGCAAAACATAGACCCTGGTTTAGATATGCAGCTTCAAGCACAATAAACATAGCGATGAACTTGGAGTTCAGAGGATTTTTGCTTCAGGTACTTCATTCAATCATTTATTCAACAAAAACGTTATTAAGACCTACTAAGAGTCAAGCTATTTACTATGTTAAAATGTTATTCATGATGTTTGTTAAAGGTAGAAGGCTGACCTCATTCCAAGGGAGCTTTGGAGATAGACACAGGGACCACTGTAGTAGGGTCTTTTCATGGGGGAGAGAGATTGGGCTCAACTCCCCATACAGCCTGAGCGAGTGGGAATTTATACCCAAGGAGCAGGGTGGGGGATAGTAGATAGTGTGGGGATTAATGGACTGAAACCTCATTTATTTATTTAGAACACTTTTTAAAAATTTATCTTTATTGTTGAAAGTAAAACAGATGTATCCTTTTTTCCCCCCCCATTGACCCCTTCTAGCCCACCCCCTACCCCCTACCCCAGGTCTTCACCACACCATTGTCCATGGGTTATGCATATGTACATGTAAATTCTTTGGTTAATCTCTTCCCACCCACCCACTCATCCCCACCTTCCCTCTGAGATTCATCAGTCTGTTCCATGTCAAAAACCTCATTTAAATCAAAATTGAGAGGCCCCATAAAGGGGAGCTTTCACACCCTATGTTGATCCCAGAACCCAAATGGAAGAATTCTTTGTTTATAATCATTCTCCCAACTTCCTCTTCTCTATAAAAAAGCAGCCTCTCCTGTTTTCCAGAAAGTGTGTGTGGTTTACCGTTAGACCACATGTCACAAATTGCAATTTTTATGACTCCTGCATAAACCCATTTTTGCTGAAGGACTATCTGGCTATTTGTTTAAGGTCAACCATGAAAAATTACTAAGAAACATCAAGGGAAGGGGAAATTCTTGCTCAACCAACCTAACGGAATTCTTGCTGAAGGCAGGTCATGGTGATAAGATATATCTGAGAGATGATGGAAGATAAGCAACCTAGTTAGATATTAAGGATGATCAGATATTGAGGATGGAGGATTCTGGCTAAACCTAGCTAGCAGGATTCTTGCTAAAATTGAACAATGAAGAAGCAAACGTGGAAATCCAAAAGTTGAGATCTAGCTGAAAAAGAGGTCAGGAGCACCTGCGTAGAGTTTGGTGAGGAGGATCATTGTTTGAGGCAAAAGAGGATAATATTGAGGTAGGGCAATCCCCCTACTCTGTTCTGATTTGCAATGTGACCTTTGAAAAATCCACTTTCCATCTCTCCGCCTCAGTTTTCTTATCTTTAAAATGAGAACTTTCATTACTTGTCCTGAGATCTTCTCACACAAAATATCAACTTTACAAAATGTGAATCACGTTTCAAATGCAAATAAAGATTTTAAAGACAGTCCTTCTGGGGGATGCTACTTAATAACAATAATGTGTCAGGCACTGTACTAGGGTCATCTAATCGATGCAGCATCCTGCCAGCTACACAGCCTTACTTCCTTACAACCAGCAGTAACAGAGGTACACGAAGTGAAGTGTTTGCCCAAGTTCTCAAGGCCCAGCGTGTCCAGGATTCAAACCCTATACAGGTTCTGAAGTGAAGGCCATGCGTACGTGACTTCCACAAAACAGGCCTGACATCAATTTAGCAAGAAAAAAACCTAAAGGCTGTAAAGCTCTTAGAGTAAACTAACCAAACGGGTTTGCAAAATTTCATGCACTTATAATGACATATATCCCCTGCAGTGAGCAATAGAAATTGCCTCCTGGAGCCAAACATCTTATCTCCCAATACAAATTCCAGAACCATCGAAAGCAATAATTGAAATCATATTTCCAGGTCCATCAGTCTACAAATTTGATGGCTTAATCAAGAGATAAGTGGTCTCTCCACTGTCAAAAAAGGTGGTGTGGGGGGTGGGGTTGTGTGTGTGTGTGTGTGTGTTGTTTTTTGTGTGTTTGTTTGTTTTTGTATCTAGGCCTAGACAATTTCAGTATGATAAACTCAGATAAAGTTTACTTAGGGCTCATACAAAAAAATCAAAAAATCAGGAACTGACCTTTGCAAGCCTAGATACTTTTTTTTTAAAGCACAAGTAAAAACTCAAAATTGAAACAAAACAAGTAAGCCTGAAATGCTGACAACAAAAATTTCTAATTCAATAACTGTTCTTTAGAAGATTAAACATTGAAGTGGTTCAGAGCAGGCCTCCCAGGATGTGCTACTTTGGTATGTGGATTGCTTTGAGCTGAATGCAATTGAGACCCTCCAGGCTCATAAGAAACCCTTACCTCTCCTTTAAAGAATGTAAATTTGGGGACTGGCTCATAATGAGTTATCACTAGAAATAACTTCTAGTGACCTATCTATAGGCCAGAGAAAATGTCTAATTACTGCACATCTGCTCTTCTTATCCTCTGAATTCTCCTCCTTCCTTCTGAAGCCCCAGGATGCCTCACCTCATCCCTAGCTCAGAATGGCACATAGACCTCATTTTCCATTTCTGTCTCTGAACCTCTCATGTAAGTGGGGTCTCTGACTTTCTCAAGTATGTAGGGTTCCGGTATGTATGTACATAATTAAATGTGGTTATTTTTTCTTGTTAATCTGTCTCATGTCAAGGTCATTATTACACTAGCAGGAAGAATCTAGAAGGGTAGAGGAAAATTTCTTCCTCACCCAAACATCCAGGAGGAATGATCAGTAAACAAAACATTTTGCGTGTTTGCCCTCATCTTTCCTTTAAGGTGTCACCAGTAATGCTACATGCAAAAGCCAGCTGAAATCAACCTCATAAGCAGCCTCAGCTGAAGTCAGGGAGATGTTCCTTTCCATCATTACCTGGCATATTTGAAGCCATATTCCTGCTCCCAAGCAATAATCCAAATCCTAACCTTTGACAACCTTGAAATGTTCATTCCAGTGTCTCTTAGGTAGAAAAGAGGGTGTTGGGGAAGAGAATTCAACTCATCAAATGTAATTCTCTGGCAATTGGTTTCCTCTGGGTGCCAGAAACATGTTTGTAAAGTTAAGAACACACCAGATGAAAAGAAAAATTAGCAAAGAAAGACCTAAGCTGAGGGCCAAGGCCATAGGGCAATAGTTGAACTGTCCTGAACCAATGTTAACTCAGAAAACAGCTTTTATTTATATCTCTGAAATAAGCAAATCGTACTATTTGTAAAATTCTTATTTCTGAGATTTTTTTTTCCTGTGCTTTGTGTAGTCCATCTGCCAAGCTTCAGAGAGAATACTCACTTAGACACAAATCCTTACTTGGACCATACAGATGCTTCATGTGTGTTATATTTATCACACCACATAGTCCAAAGTTGGATATAAATGTGATACATGACTGTGTGTGTGCTATAGCAACATCTGTATTGCTTTTCATTTATAGAAAACCCCTTACACGTCTCATCTCTTTCTGGTTAGCCCTGAAACGATTCTGCAAAGTAACTGAAAAAGTCACTCTTATTTTACAGATTAAAAAAAACCCCTAAGACTCCAAGGGCTTAAGGGACTCACATGATAAAGCCTAATAGATTCAATGTGATGCTGTAGGAAGAACATGGACCCCGAAGCTGAGCACACCTACCACCTGTGCTTACCATTTGGTTTCCCTCCCTCTCTTCATCCATCCTTCCCTTCTCTCCTTTCTCTCAGTAGTCAATAAAACTACTGAGCTCCCTGAATTCAGCCAGGCAGACATTTGGTTCAGTCATTGATTGCCAAATTTGTGGTCATATTCCCATTCCAATAATCCAAAGGATTAACATCAAACCTAACCTGTGCCATTTTTGTTGGTCAATATGGATAAACATGTTTACTCTCTAATGGTGCACATAATTTTCACCACAACTCTGTCTTCTGTGATCATATAAGTAGTCTTTTGTCTCCAAGTATTCTTGAGAACAATGAGTTAAGGCAACAACGTTTGGCGTAACGAAAAACTGAGCAGACTTCCATATATGAGAACTCACTGGAGGCTTAAGGAAGGAAGAGTGTTCACCCTCTTGTCTCCATTCCTTTAAATGCCCTCACAATGCTGGTACTATTTTTTGTTTTCAGCAATAATGCAGAGTCATTATCAGTGTCCTTAATCACATGACCTCAGGCAAGCTTCTGACCTCTTGGTCCTTTATTCATGAAGACACACACCAATTGCTTCATTGTTAAATTTGAATGAGACTATCTGAAGGCAATCAGCATTTTTATGATTCATATAGTTAGTAGAGGTCAGTGGGCTGTGGAAATGGAATGGGGAGAGGGAAAGGAGACAGACAAAGGAGAAGCATTCTCATGGGAAAACCATAAAAATATAGTTGGAAGTCAAATACTGATTTCCCCATTTTGTTCCTTCTTGAAGGGAGAAAAATTAGTCTTTCTCAGAGTATGTGTAAAGATGTGATGTAACAAGCTTTAGCACAAACACACACACACACACACACACACATACACACTAGGATGGATAGGAGGTCTTATAGTCAATACTGGGCTAACAAAAATTTGAAGTTTTCTATGTTTATGAACTTTAACATGGAATGGGAATTATAACACAAGTAGAGAATGTGTTGGATTTACCAAATTTATGTAATTGTGGAAATGTTTTCTCACAGTTTATGTCACAGAATGTTCTGTGGAACACACTTTGGTCAATAGTACTGAAACTGGACAACCAATGGGTCTGTCACTACTTGAGCCAATGAAGCAGAGAGAGTTGAATCTTATACGGGCCTTTATTCTGATAATGCTGGCAGTATGGGAGGGCAGCAGGTCATCCACAAAAATCTGCTCTGCCACCCTCCATAAGCCAGCTGCTTATATTGTGTAGGACAGTGATGGCGAATCTTTTGAGCTCGGCGTGTCAGCATTTTGAAAAACCCTAACTTAACTCTGGTGCTGTGTCACATATAGAAATTTTTTGATATTTGCAACCATAGTAAAACAAAGACTTATATTTTTGATATTTATTTTATATATTTAAATGCCATTTAACAAAGAAAAATCAACCAAAAAAATGAGTTCGCATGTCACCTCTGACACGCATGTCATAGGTTCGCCATCACTGGTGTAGGACAAAGATTACATGGGAAGTAAGCAAAAGGAGTAAGTATAGCTCATAGCAGCACAATTTACAATAGTTGAGATTTAGAAACAGCCTAAGTTCCCATCAGCAGATGAGTGGATTAAAAAACAGTGGTAAACATCTCACGCCTGCCAGAATGGCTATCATCAACAAACGACAAGTGCTGGAGAGGAAGCAGAGAAAAAGGAATCCTCGTGCAGTGCTGGTGGGAATGCAAACTGGTGCAGCCATCATGGAAAACAGAATAGCATTTCCGCAAAAAATTAAAAATGGAACTTCCATTTGACCCAGTAATCCTACTTCTAGGAATAATCCCAAGAAAACAGAAACACCAATCAGAATGGATATATGCACCCCTATGTTCATAGCAGCACAATTTACAATAGCTAAGATTTGGAAACAGCCTAAGTGCCCATCAGCAGATGAGTGGATTAGAAAACAGTGATACATCTACACAATGGAATACTATGCTGCTGTAAAAAAGAAGGAACTCTTGCCATTTGCAACAGCATGGATGGAACTGGAGAGCATATGCTAAGCCAGTCGGAGAAAGATAAATATCACATGATCGCACTCATTTGTGGAATATAATGAACAACATAAAATGATGAACCAAAATAGATCCAGTGACAGGGAAACACCGAACAGACCATCAAACCTCAGAAGGAAGGCAGAGGGGAGTGGTTGGGGAGGGGTCAATGGGGTAAAAGGAGACATGTATAATACTTGAAACAATACAAAATTAATTAATTAATTTTTAAAAAAGAGTCAGTATAAAAAAATGGGTATTATAGGCACGGGGAAGTAGGCAATGGGGGCTGGGGTAGAACTCCATAATTTGGGGACCAAAGTTATTAATCTTTCTATGATAATAGGCAATTTTTGAATGAGAATGGACACATTCCAAGGTTGAATCTCAGGTCCAAGGCTGACTCTCAAGTCCCACGGGTATACAACTCCCAGCCAGGTTAAAAATGTCCTTTCTTTAATGAGAACAAGGCAATCATGGTTAACAAAGCATAATTAATATTTCTTAAAACTATAGCTAGCCCCCAATATTCTGTTTTTGACCCTAACAGTACTTGTAAAAATAAGAGATAAGAACTCCAGATAAAATATAGTTGAATTTCTCACATTCACATAATAACTTACAGTTTATCAAACACTTAAGTCACATAATCTCAACATATGATGTTTTGATTTCACCTCCCCCTTGAATTTTACTTTATTTCATATGGCCCTCATGACCATAATTAAGACAGCTCATGACCACGTTAACAACTGCAGAATTTTTTTCTCAGTCTCCCTCCAATGTCTTCCATTTTTTCCATACCTATGTTTTCTCAATACTGGATACTGGGCCAAGGGAAAGCCATCTCCTTCCTCCTGAACTCCAAGTCCAGCAGTTTCTTCTCTCCCAGTAGGATCCTAAATAAAAGAGGGGTGCTAGGAGTGCACCTAGTTATTAGTTCAACCTTTGCTGAGTATACACCATGTTATCATGTTATTAGTGATTAGTTGCTGATTTCAAAGATGTACCATCCTCCCAGCACTTGGAAATGCTTGGGGGGAAAGAAAAACAAATCAGGGCTACTTATAAAGGTCAATTCAAATTAGATTAATATCTCAGCTTCACTGCTATTGTTGAACAATAAAAGGAGAAAAAAGAGAAGTTGTTTTTTGCCACTTTACATTGTATGTAATGCTAGTCCCTGGTTCCCCTGATTAAAGATAAAGCAGGTAAAAATAATTATCTGATAACCTCTGCATCAGTTTTACTAACCTGGCAACTGCAAGAGACAGTTGGTATTACTTATTTATTAAGCTTCTCACAGCATCTCTTTCTTTTATAGAATCATGCCTTCTTCCAACTCTTGGTCCATATGGTATGGAAAGGATGAATTCCATCCCTCTGATTCAGGGCAGACATATGGCCAGAGAACTATGTCCTTTGGCCAAAGGGATACAGTGAGGGATGGGCACATGATGTCAGCAGGTCAATTAGTGTTAACCCTCAGGACTTTTGCTGAAACTCTCAGGAAAGGGAAGTTCTTTGTTGTCTGATTGCTAGCTAGGAGAATGATGTAAGCCTGGTAATTCGGGTGGACATTTTAACCATCACATTAGAATAATTTCATGAGAATAAATCCAAAACTGAGGAAGGCAGGGGAGAGAGAGAGAGAGAGAGAGAGAGAGAATAAGGCAAGTTATAATGGCATTATTTGAGCCACTGGATCCAGCCCTCCAGAAGTTAGAACACTTCTGAAGTTCTAGTTTAATGAGCCAATAAATTCCTTTTTACCTAGAGAAGTTTGGTTTGAGATTGCAACTAAATGCAATCTCAAATTTTGAATTTCTATAAAGAAACTGATATATATATATATATATATATATATATATATATATTTATATCTTTGTTTTCCCTTAATTATTGATAATCCAAGCTATGCATTCAAAAGGATGCTGTCCATATTTTAACTGGCATTTTTGTTAGGAGTTTCGGGTTATCTATTCCATCATATTTTCAAATATAAAAGTATGACCATTGTTTTAAAATGTTTCCCATAATAAAATGTAGACTGCCTTCATTCTGACATAAACAGTTGTAAAAAAGCTGTATTGCAACCGGCATTACAGCTGGCAAAGGAGAAACGTGATTTTCCTATTGATCATTCTTTCTTTCGCAAAGTGCTCCTATTGAACTAAAAGCCTAAGAGCACAGAACATATTTTTGTTTCAGTCTATTGAGTTATATTAATTAGTCAATGTTTTCAAAGTGCTTTTTGAAATGAAACCATTATTCATCAGCAATCCAAGTTTTTTGTTATAATGACGGCTCCTTTTAAAGATGTAAATTGGCCCACCTGCCATGAAAGAACAATTTCACCTTTGCATTAATGACTGAAAACAACATACCTAGACATCCCATTTATGAATTCATAAGTGAAGACTTCATAGGCAAATATATACGTGTATATTTTACTGTTACAATAGCAATGAAAATTCACTGCAATGAAAGTGAACATTTTGACAATTCTCTGTACCTCCTGAAAATAGAATGTTGCTTGTATGGGAGCCACAAGAGAAAAGCTATTATTCTCATTGTTTCCATATCATTGTTTCTATATATACATAGGAGAAATATTTCCATATTTCTCAGCAAACTAAACCTTATTGGAGTAGTCCATTCTCAACATCTGGCCTATGAATATTGTTTTATGCTATTTCTATCCTCTTTCTGTAGAGGTGGAAGAATTATTAAATTATATTTTCAGTATTGAAATGAAAATAACAGTAATGAGTAACTAAGCAGTAACAAGAAGACTTATCTCCAGTTCTTTTCTAAAATGCAAAGAGAGAATATTATGCCCTTTATAATATTATCCAAATATTCCTTGACTTCCCTCCCCCCGAAATTATATTTTTATCCACACTGTATTTTATTAAATAGCAAGTGTTTGATATGGCATTTGAACTGACTTAATTTTTTTTCCAAAGGCCAAAATAATTCTTATAAACCTTCCCTAGGGAATCAAAACTATTTGGAAAGCAACATAAATAGCCCTCTCATCTGAAAAAGTGAGAGGCCTATAAAAATCTAGCATAGAGAGCCAAGTACACTACAGCTCTTATAAACCTTACATCTAAAAATAAACCTTTTCATGACACTTGTTTGAAAAAAAGAGTTATTCTAAGAGAATATTCTAGAAATAAATTTAATCCAAATGTCTTCTTTTTTAAAAATTAGTTTTAAAGCCTTTGTTCCATAATAAAAAAGCCCAACAGAGGAGCAATTTGCTAATTGTAAAGTAGGCATGTGGGGCTGTTGGGTTAACTCTTTCATCGACCCAGGTGCCCTCTAATGGACTGAAGTACCCATTTATTAAAGGGCACCCCAGGGCCCGAAGAGCTAAGGGAGCAATGAAAAGCACCAAAATTATTGTCATCAACCAGATTCTATCCTGAGATCATCTATCTGGTCCACATAAAAAAATGAATACAACTGACAGTTTTGAAAATCTGATATGTAATGTTGAGAACCTTTATTTCAAAAATTGATTTGACAATTCCCTAGTAGACAAGTTTCGCTGTGTCTAAATAAAGAATTTAAAATAGCTGGCAAAGAAACTCTACCATCAGGGAAGCTAATTAGATGAATTTTAGGTTGACTGTAATTTAAAATTTGGAAGTTTACCTTTACATATTGTACTGGTCATTGGATGAGGAAAAGACAAATATAACACAGCCTTTGCTGTCAATAGTCCCACGGCCTAAGGGGGTACAGACACTTAAATTTGCAGTTATAAAACAATGTAATAAGCACAATGACTGAGCACACTTCTAAGTGCCTTGATGGCAAAAAGGAAGGAGTAATCGATTTCACTTGGGAAGCTCAGAGATTTCCAGAGAAG
This sequence comes from Myotis lucifugus, assembly GCF_000147115.1. Lineage (NCBI taxonomy): Eukaryota > Metazoa > Chordata > Mammalia > Chiroptera > Vespertilionidae > Myotis > Myotis lucifugus. The sequence continues at coordinate 8,352,491 of NW_005871065.1, read as the reverse complement.
GTATTTGCACTAAGATTGAAAGCTAAGGAGGAGTTCTCTAGGTAGACTAGGGGAGTAAGAGTCATCTAAGCAAAGCTATGAAATATGATGACAGGTCTGGAGAATTGTATCAGTTCAGTATGATTCGAACATTAAGTATTCCAGGAGAACAGTGGGAATTGAGGTTCTGAAGACATACATATACGTATATTTACACTTTAATATTTCAGCCTTTTTAAAAAATATATTTTTATTAATTTCAGAGAGGGAGGGACAGGGAGCGAGAGATAGAAACATCAATGAAACCTTAGCTGGTTTGGCTCAGTGGATAGAGCATTGGCCTGCAGATTGAAGGGTCCCAGATTCTATTCTGGTCAAGGGCACATGCCCAGGTTGTGGGTTCAATCCCCAGTGGGGGGTGTGCAGGAGGCAGCCAATCAATGGTTCTCTCTCATCATTGATGTTTCTTTTCTTTAAAAAAATATTTTTATTGATTTTTATTGATGTTTCTATCTCTTTCTCCCTCTCCCTTCCTCCCTGAAACCTAGAGTTCAAGGCCATAGTAGCCTCTGGCCTCTAATGTGCCTCTCATGGTGTCTGGAAACTCTTTATAAAGCAAAGAACCTTCACAGTATAGCTCCCACCTCTCTCAGAATTCATCAAGTAGTAACTTATAAGTTCTTGTCTCCTCTTCCAGGGCAGCTACAGAGAAATATATAGAATATAAATCCCCACTGGTTTGAGGACACATAAATCTCACTCATTTTCCCTATTCAGAACAATCTCTCTCCATTTCCTTGCCCTCACTCTTCCATCTCTTTCTCTGGGACACAATAATTTTCAATACCCATAGGATTTTATAAGAGACAGAAAGAGTTCTTGACTTCAGGTTTCTTTTACTAAGGCTCAGGCTGCTACATGGTACAAGTGGGAAGATGAGGCACAATTAGGAATAATGGAAAATACAAAGAGAAAAAGCCATAAATGAATGTTTTAACCAATTAACCAATTAACCTGGAACACATACTGTGGAAAACATAGATGTAGACAATGGCTTCTTTGTGTTTTGTTTTGTTTTTTTGTAACCTGTCTCTAGTAACTAGTATAGTACTTGGCTCAATACATATAGATTATGTAAAAGAATGAATGAATAAATGCATGAAGAGTATTCAATCAGTTATATTTCATCCACCTTTGTTTAGGTCTGCCAAATGTAAGCTATCTCCATCACTTTCTCAGGCTGCCCACATAAATTGGTATATCGATATGGCAACTATCTGAAGAGCAAAGAAAAACTTCAAAGTCATCATGGTCTGAATTTTCAATGTGCACACATCAGACAACCAGAATGCAATCCAGGACATTTCAAACATCCTTTTATCAAGCAAAAAGTTCAAGGGCCTATTTTCTTTCTCTGGTATAAGGATCGTTGATGGCAACACTGCTAAAACCTGTACCAATTTTGATGTGGAAAAAGTGTGCAAATTACTGCTAGGCCAACAAGCCCTGCAAAATCAGTGTCCATTTAAAGAAAAATAAATACAAAGATGAGACAGAGCGTGGATGAGACTATGGTGCTCTCAACATGTCTCCAGGTGGACAGAACTCTGTTTGCTTCACCCACTAAAAAATGATCTGTATCATCTGAACCCTTTGCTACCATTCCTCCATTGATGCTCATCAGTATGAAAAATGTCCCCCTCCTTTTTTTTTAAAGCAAATCTCTCTGACTATGCTTGGGATATGTATGAGTTGGCTTTGCTGTAATAACAAAATCCCAAATCTCAGGGGCTTGCATCAGAGGTGTACTTCTGTCACATTATGTGTTATCAGGGGACCGACTGCAGTTCATTCTAGGTGATAGGCCTTACTCTACAAGTCCAGGATGTAGGCGGAAAGAGCAGACCTCATACAATACCTCATTTTCATGGTAAAAAGGAGAATTAAGAGAATTGAAGATGTATGTCAAGTCCACTCACAGCCTACTAACCAAAGCATGTCAGGTGCCCAAACCCAATCAGTGGAATAGGGATATATAAGTATCTTATAGAGAAGGGGGTTAATAATGCAATCTGAATAACAATACAATTTATCATAGGATCCCTGTTGCTTCCTCATGGAGTTTTCTCCATTGATGATCCCCTTACTCTCCCATATCTTCAACCTTTCTCTCTACTCACCCCTTTCTCTGCATTTAAGCAAACTTAAGTCCTTTCCATTAAAAGAAACAGCAAATCATCCTGCAAATCTGATACCTTTTATCTACCATCTAATCACTCTTCTTTTCCCTAAGATCCTTATAACAGGAATCAAACTCTGCTGTTCTTTTTACTCTTCAACCCACTATATTCTGATATTTCCTACCCTACCCACAAAACCTTGATGTGGCTGTTGCCAAGGTTACTAATACCCTCCTAGTTGCTAATATCAATGAGTGCATTTTCAGTCTTTATCTGACTTGACCTCTTGGCCAGGATAGAGCACTATTGACCACTGTTGAGGTTCTCACTGCACTTAGTCATTCCGATACATGCTTTCCTGGTGTTCCTCCTATCCTTCTGGCCATTAACTCTAATTATCTTTTGAGAGCTCCTTCTCCTCTTATATGTCTGTGAAGGCTCAGTAATTAGTTCACCCTCTTCCTGCATCTTTTTGGAACCAACTGGGAGATAGGCAGGGAAGTCAAGCAGGTAGAGATAAAAAGGCAAGCTACATGTATTAATGAAAACTATACTAGTGATATGGTTTAGATGTACAACAATAATGAGCTTCCTAGAACTGAAACTCAGGGGTAGATAGATTTACCCACTCGGTCCCAGGCAGTGATGGACACTCACAGGCCTACCCGCAGGGGCAGGCTTTTTTATTGCTTTTCAGAGGACTGTCTGATACTAAAGCAGAAAGGGAAGAAATGAGTTTTCCTCATTCAGTACTTCCTTTTAAAGCCACCAATTAGATAAGTCACTCCTCTACCCTCTAATCGACAGGGAAGTGAGAGGTCAAGCTTGTTACTCTAATCAAAGTCCCTCAATATAGAAATAGAAGCCAGGAGGAAAGAGGTGCTTTCGCATGTTACCCAAGGAACCACTAGCACCCATTTCTTTAACATCAGTATTCCCCGAGATATTATCCACCATTTTCTTCTCAATCACCTCTATGTGTTCTTTGCATTATCTAATCTACTCAATTGATTTCAACTCTCACCTGCACACTTATAATTCTAATGATATAGAATTATTCACTTTGGGGGTCGGAGGTGTTTAAGAAAAAAGAATATAAGAAGGTACTTACTAGTATAGGGGGAAAAAGACAGTAGAGGGAACAGTGGACTGTCTTATATCCAATCCAACACCATGCACTTGGCCTAAGCCCTAAGAATTTGGATCACTTTTTCAAGAATTTGTACAAAGCTCTGTGTTGTGAAACAAGTGTATATAACATTCTCCAGAGGCTCCTTAAGCTGTCCTTTATCATCCCCTAGGAAAAGGCATGGTGCAACCAATATTTCCTTAATCCAGGGAGCCCCTTTCCTCTTGTTCCACAGATGTTGCAAAATCTTGCTTTTCATCCCCTCCAGGGAGTACCTGAACTGAGGAAGTTAGGGCACTTGGCATAAGCAACAAATTGCCCTTCAGAACAAAGAGGCACAGTTATAAATCCAAGAACACACCGTGCTAACGAATAGCTCTCCAGCTAGGTAAACCACCTGAACTCTGAGAGTGACTTTGCACCAGGGGCCTCTCACCAATCACCCATCCACTACTCATGCTTTATCAACCCACCCATACCCCCCTCACCACCACAAGGTCTGCACCAATCCATGCTCACCATTTCTTTTAAGTTCTAACTCAACACTCACTTGTCTGGCTCTGCCCTTTTCTGAAGATGCCCACCTTCCACATTTCCCTGACCACTGAAGTGTTCAGTCCCCAACACAATGGGCTCCTATGTGTGTTCAGGGAGTCAGAATAGCGCGGTGAAACTCTCCAGGACGGGCATCTGACAGAAGTGCGGAAGGATCCCAGCTCTGGCTTTAGCCAGCTATGACCTTGGGCAAGTTGCTTAATAGTTTCCTCCACTGTCAGATGGATAATGGCAGTTGCCTTGGAGAGTTGTTCCAAGGATTAAATCAGATAATATGTGTAAAGTGCTTAGCTCTGTGCTTGACTCATGCTGGGAGACCTATTATTCTTAGTTTTAGCTCTATTTTCTGGTAGTTTTATGTAATTCCTTCCTTTAAAATCCAACTTGTCCATCCCTTGAGATCAGAAACCAAGTCTTATGCTTTTTAATGCCATAAAGTGTCTAGAACAGGCTGTTTATGGATTAATAAATGATTGTTTCTGAAATTATCGGAATTTTTACATAATATTGAGGTCAAAGGTGAGAGGGACATGTGAATCAGATTTGAAAGTTGGTGGCCTCAACAGAATTGGCCCAGTAATGTATAGAGCAGTGATTTCTCCAGATTCTGGAGTAAAAGGCACTCTAGTTTGACTCACAGAACCTGAGGTATGATAACCTTGCTAAAGTAACACATTGGTAAGTTTTTGTGTCCTGATCAATAAGTGATCTTAACCATAGCTGACCTGTCTACCTTTCCAGGACATTTTAAGGATCAATATAAAAACATGTCTAAACAGTAATATAATGTAAAAATGAAAGACCTAAGAATGGTTGGGCAAACAGAACTTCTTATGATTACCTGGGAAAGGAATAGGTAGGCTGTTTCTCCTGGGAACCATCCAATCTCTGACCATCATTTGAATTTGCAGCCTTGAAATATGGACATGATTTGATCTTCCCCTGGATGAGGGAGAAGCAGGCTTTATTTCACAAGACTGCTCAGAAACAGATCTGCTAACTCCTTAAATTCTGCCCTTGCACCTGGGTTAGAAGCCTATGGTTGCTAAAGCTAAATTCTAAAATATTTATGAAGAGCAAAGTCCAGGAATTTATCAAGAAACATTCTCTGGGCTATGATTATAGAGAATACAGAGAATCCTGGAACTCCTATAGATTCAAACAATTTCAAACTTCAGCTCCATACTAGTTCCATTTTTAGCACTTTTTAGATAATGTTGTTTTGGTTTCTTTTCATTTGTTTTTGCTGCAAGTTTGTGGAATTGTTTGCCTCTTGATAACTGGGAGTTGGGAAACGGACGGAAAATCACTATCTGATAGCTGTTCTGTGCCTTTTTCTTCAGGAACCTAATATGAAAGCATCCGGTCTGGTGTTGAGCCATACAATGGAAAACAGAATGTCTAACCCCTTATTTCTGTCGTTTTGGGGGCACGGATGGAGATTGGCAGAATACATCATGTCATGGAAGAAAGGCCAGTGGGCTAGTTGCCAAAAATATCCTATGTTGTAACAATTATATTTATTGTAAGAATGGGATGGGTAGTCTTTGGAGCTCAGAGATTTGATTCTATGAGAACATGAAATTGTATCAATGTACTAAAGATAGGCTTACCAAAAGCAAACTTCTCAGAGACTGATAAAGAAATCCATATCTTCCAATTCAGTTACTTTCTTTGGGAATTACAAAGTCATGATCTAAAAAACAAATCCAGCCTGTGTGAGTCTTTCATTTGCTTATCTTTTATTTTATTTATGGAACCAAATGATATTTTATGTAAATATGAGTCAAAGTATTTTCAGCTTCATTGAGATATAATCTATAATAATAAAAGTATAATATGCAAATAGACCAAACGATCAAACAGCAGAATGACCGTCCAGACGACCTTCTGGACGACCATGCTATGACACACACTGGTGCCAGGCCAACCAAGGCGGGTGCGATGCGATTGGTTGGGGGCCCCACCATCACCCCCTGATCACCCCGCAGAAGGAGGCCCAGGCCACCAGCTAGCAATGTTGTGGTGGGTGTGCGGGGTTGGCCAGCGATTGCCCTGCAGAGGGAGGCCCAGGCCAGCCAAGCGATCACACCCCACGGCTGTCACCCACAGAGGGAGGCAACAGGTGGTGGGGGAGGGGGAACAGTGCCACACAGATGGCAAGCAGTCAGCGGTGGGGGCAGGGCCAGCTGCCGGCAGCTGGGGGAAGGAAAGCCCCGATAGGCCCTGATCGCAGGCCAGGCCTAGGGACCCTACCTGAGGGGTCCTGGATTGCGAGAGGGTGCAGGTCGGGCTGAGGGACACTCCCCCCCACCTCCCCCCTGTGCATGAATTTCATGCACTGGGCCTCTAGTAGATATATAACATTGTGTAAATTTAAGATGTACAACACATTGATATATGTACTACTATATATTATAAAATGATTATCACAATACAGGTAGATAACACATCCATCACTTTACATAGTTATCTCTTGTTTATGCTGAGAACTTTAAGACCTACTCTCTTAGCAACCTTTGAATATAAAATATAGTATTGCTACCTATAGTCACCATGCTACATCTTAGATTCCCAGAACTTGTTCATCTTATAACTGAAAGTTTGTACCCTTTGACTACCTTCCCCTACTCCCCACTCCCAACACAGGCAACCACCAATCTATTCTTTGTTTCTATGAGTTTGTTTGTTTTTAGATGCTATAAGAGAGATCATGCAGTATTTGTCTTTCTTTGTCTGACTTATTTCACTTAGCATAATGCCCTCATGTTGTCACAAGTGGCAGAATTTCCTTCTTTTTATGACTGAATAATATTGCGTTACATTTATATATTCCACAATTTCTTTAATCCTTTCATTGGTGGACACTTGTTTCCATATCTTAGCTACTGTGAATAATGCTGAATATGGAAGGTCAGATATCTCAGATACCTCTTCTAGATCCTGATTTTGTTTTCTTCAGATAAATACCCAGAAGCAAGATTACTGGATCAAATGGTAATTCTATTGATAATATTTTTTGCGGAATCACTATACTGTTCAGTAGAATTTTACATTCCCACCAACAATGCACAAGGATTCCCTTTTCTCCACATCCTCACCAGCACTTGTTAGCTCTTGCCTTTTTGATAATAGCACTTCTAATAGACTAAGCCAAATTTTAAAAGTCATTTATAAGTATACTCCTTGATTATCTTGGAAAACTGGAAGATCTGGTCCTTATGCTTTCCTAAATGCCAGCAATCATTGGCTGGTGCTGAGTAGTGCTGGCCCTTTACAGGAAGTCTGTGTACTCTAGGTCCATCTGTTTCTCACCACTGATTATTCCCCAGCACTGGGGCCATTTATCATGGTACCTGTGTACTTTTTCTTTCTTTCTCTCTTCTCTCTCTCTCTCTCTCTCTCTCTCTCTCTCTCTCTCTCTCTCTCTTTTTGTAATAGAGAAATATCACTTGTATACTTATGTCTCTATCATAATTTGGAAAATGGAATAGAAAACTAGACACTGGAGAATTTCCAGAAAATTCATGTATCATCATAATCTTTATCATCATTGACCTACTGTCACAGCTACTCTCTTCTGTAAAGGAAGAACACAATAACATTAGCTTTGAAAAAATTTCAGAACTCCCTAATTATAATGGGCTTTTTATGACACAATATAAGTTTACTCTAAGTAGATTCTATTGAGAAAGAAAGAGAGAAAAAAAGAAAGAAAGAAAGAAAGAAAGAAAGAAAGAAAGAAAGAAAGAAAGAAAGAAAGAACTAAAAATAAAATTTTTCAGTTGCTTGACTTTCCAGAAAGAAAATAAATGGCAATAAAGTGTTTTTACATTCGTGAAAAATAGGACTCCCTTACTCTGACTGAAGCCACCTTTTACTTGGGGCCATTGGTATTGGTGACACTGAGAGGAACAACCACGGTGTTTTAACCTTTCAGAAAGCCTGGGGGACAGAGTTTCAAACATAGCAATGTTAGGGCTGCCAAAGTTCGCTCTTTGGAAGACAGGTTGATCCTCCCGGGGGCTTCCCTTTACAAATGATTTTAAAGGCTCTCACTCAGAGGACCACGGGATGTAAAATCTGAGTTCAATCAACTGAAGCCTAAAATGTGGCGAAGGTGGCAGGGTGACCCAGAGGAAAGGGACATAGTGTGGAATTTGTTAAACTTAAGTCTGAATTCCAATCCCTCCGCCCCAAACCCCTGTGTCCTTGGGTGGGTTTCCTTATTTCTCTGTGTTCCAAGTTTCCATTTTTGAAACTTGGATGACGTCTGCCTCACAGAGTGAATATTGCATGAGAAAATGTAAACCGACCCTTTGTAAGCACTTTTGAATAATGTTGGTTCTGATTCTTTTTCGTTTGTTTCCTTTATCTATAATGATGAGAGCTACCATGAATTAGAATGCTTATTTGTCAGACCATTGCCCCTTAACTTGACTTCAATGTTCATGTTTTTAAGACCCTCCCAATACTTTCCCTAGCACTTTAATACACTAGACCAGGAATCATCCTTTTTCTGTAAAGGGCCAAGTTAGAAATATTTTGACATTTTTGACTATTGCTATAATCAAAAGGCTCAAAGTTCAGAGGGTTCTAAAGTCTCTGTCATGATTAGTCAACTCTGCCTTCCAATGTAGTATATAAAAACTGCAATAGACAATATATAGACAAACGTGTGTGGTTGTGTTCCAATAAAACTTTATTTACAAAAGCAAACAGCTAGATCAGGGACCATAGTTTGCCAATCCTTGCACTTGACTATGAATCTTCAGCATCCTATACATAAATCTTGTTATCCTAAGGCAGTGATGGCAAACCTCTGACACGCGAACTCATTTTTTTGGTTGATTTTTCTTTGTTAAATGGCATTTAAATATATAAAATAAATATCAAAAATATAAGTCTTTGTTTTACTATGGTTGCAAATATCAAAAAATTTCTATATGTGACACGGCACCAGAGTTAAGTTAGGGTTTTTCAAAATGCTGACACGCCGAGCTCAAAAGGTTGGCCATCACTGTCCTAAGGCATAGTTAAAATTCCAATTTGTTTTAGGAATGAGGGAGAGAGGCAAAGAGGAAAGGAGGAAAGAAATAGCAAGGGAATGCAAAATGAATTTATATGCTGTATACTGTTATATTTAACTAGTTGCAGAGAAGTTTCTTTTTCTTGTCTTAAGCTACACACCTTAACTGGAACATTTAGCACTTTTTAGCTCTGTCACAACTAGTTAATGTTTATCGATCACTTTTTTTACTCAGTGTGGGCTTTGTGTCAAGTGCTTTACATGCACTATTTTATTTACTTCTTGCAATAATGTTCTGAGATAAAATAATTTTTAAACATATTTTATAGGGAGTTAAACTGAAGCTTCAAAATGTTAAATACTTTCCCTGGTGTCCCAGAGCCAACAAATTAGCTGGGATTTAAATCTAGACATTTTGACCTTACAATTGCTTACCCTGTTTGCCTCAGTTTCTTATACATAAAAAAAAATGGATTACCCCTTTACACTTTGCTTCATTGGAAAGATTACAACAGTGAAAGCATCTGAAAGTGCCTGGGTCAGCATCAGAAAGCACCGAATCAGTTCCTTTTTCTCTCTCTACCCTGCCATTCGTGATTACCCAGTAACTATTAAATATTTATTGAGTTCCCACTATTTTCTTGGTTTGACTGGTCTAGAGCCACCAATGTCTAGGAAAAATAATTTTAGTCTTGGCTTTCCCCCCAAGGATATGTGGCCCTAGAAAGTGTTTGGCTTTTGATTTCCACATCTATAAAATGTCAAGTATCTGCTTGGCCTTTCGCCTTTCTTTTTTTAATCCTCACCTGAGGATATGTATTTATTGATTTTTGGAGAGAGAAGAAGGGAGAGAGAGAGAGAGAGAGAGAGAGAGAGAGAGAGAGAGAGAGAAACATGAATGTGAGAGAGAAACAACCATCATCACTCGGTTGCCTCCCTTATGTGCCCTGACCGGAAATGAAACCTGCAACCTTTTGGTGAATGGCACAATGCTCCAACCAAGTGAGCCATCCAGCCAGGGCTCTGCCATTCTTAAAATGTGCTTTATTTGAGTTAGAACCCCCTTGATACAATGTACACTTCCAGACCTCTCCCAAGACCAAAATCCTCAAAATCTTTTGGGGCAAAGCTTGGGTTTCTGCATTATTATCTCTAATTCTATTTTGAAACAAAAGTATTAAACCTATCAAGAATCATACAACAAACCCCCATCTACCATCCACTAGATTAATTTATTAATCTTTCCATAAATGCTTCAAAGTTTGTTCTTTCTTGCTCTCTCTTTTTCACTCCATATTTTGAAAGTCACTTCATAGTTTACACATTTTCTTGATAATTCCCTCGTTCTTCATTTGAAAGTCAGTTACAAACATAATTTCATTCCTCACTAAACATATCAGTACATATCCTCTAAGAAAAAGGATATTCTACAACCATAGTGCCATTATCACAGCCAAGGAATTTCACTGACATTGATACAATTATATTACCACATACACGGTCTACATTTATGTCTTGAATTGCCACACAAAAAATGCCCTATAATTTCTCTTTGACGATCCAATCCAAGATCTTGCATTTTATTTTGTTTTCGTGTCTCTTTAGCTTCCTTTCCTTTAGAAAATTCCACTCTGCTTTTTGTTTTACATGACTTGACATTTTTGAGGTGCATAGGCCACTTGCTTTGTAGAATTCGGCACCATCTGGATCTGCCTGCTTTCCCGTATCTAGATATTTGCATGGCAGATTAGATCAGGCATCTACATGGTACTCTGTGCACCTTTATTGGAATATTATCTAAGGACAAAACAAATTGCAAAGACATTTTGAACTTACTAAGTAGGGTTGTTGTTGGTATTCCTATTGCAATAGTAATTCTGAGACAATTCCTTTCTATATTGTAGGATACAGAAAAATGAATATATTGACATTTTTGAAAATGAGATTTCTCACATTGAGAGACAAATATAGATTAAGGGAAAGTAAGGAAGTACCTCATGGTGTTGGATTTTAATTGGAACGTGAATATGAATTCTATCTTTTATAATAGTAGAAATAAGCATATTTAGTCTTCAGATCTTGGTTTTTAAATAATACCTTACACTGAAAGGAGCTAGGGATCCTTAAGGAATGGTTGATCCAGGGCTAGGCAGATAAAATACAAGTGGATCCTGGAATAGCCAGAAAACAAAAGAAAAAGAAAAATGTGCTTAAAGATAATAGGGACCTTTCAAGAGAAACAGCAGTGAGCTTGAAGAGGTTCATATTGGCCAAATTTGTTATATCTGAGCAGAAAACAAAAATAATGATACTAATGGATTATAGCATTTTAAGTAAGAATCTATTTTATAGTGAAATCAAAAGAACAGCAACAAAAATAATTATATAGAGAACTTTAGAAGCATGTCTGCCAATAAATATAGAAGGAATTGTTGAATTCAATACCTATCTTTTTAACATGCTCCCTAGATGGTTCTAATTCCCTCCAGAATTTGGGAACAACTGTCAGATGTTACCTTGAAGCTCTTTAAGTCCATACCTGCCATAAAATCTTAAACATAGTCCCTGCCCTGAAGAAACTAATACTTAACTGAACTATATGAAAAATGAAATTCTAGTCGGCCTGTGAAGATGTGTTTCCTCCTTTCAAATACTTCTGAAAGTCTTTTTTTTTTCACTGTTTTCTGCACCCAGCCTTCGGGTTACTCCTGCATCTTGCCATTCTATTCTAGTGTGGTCCTGAGAGAATTCCTTCCCCCTCGTTGCCAGGGTCATTCCCTGCCCCTGCAGTGCAAAGCCTTTACACCCATGGGGATGGGCAAAGGCTGCCTGGGACTGGCTCCAGGCCCTGCCTTTTGATGGCTCCAGCTTCTTTGTTCTTTCAGCAGGCAGACCAGAGCTTTGAGGCATCGAGTGCCTCCTCGGAGTGTAGTCCAGTGGACACTGTATGTACACACAATGTCTTGTGATGCCTCGGAGGGCTTGATTTTTCATTTCATAAGTAGGCCAGTAGCCCTTTGACTTTAAATGTGTGTTCTGCCTCTGGGCTCCCAAGTTTTGCAGTTAATTGGGGCTATTTTTATACAGTTCTAGTTAATTATGCAAAGAAGCAATTCAAAAGTTCGCAGAGTTGTGAAGTACTCTCTCCATAGTCAAGCTGGCCTTTGCTCTCCACATCCAAATCTATTGCCGAGCCTTGTCAATTCTTCTTTCAACATTTCACAAGCATCATTCTTTGACTTTTCATTTTCTTGCTATCATTACCAAGGAGCCATGACTGAGTTCTCCCTAACATTTCTCCCTTGATCACATTAGGCTCTAATTTAAGCAAATGACTCCAAAATGTCCTTATCCAGGCCCTGGACTTCAGTGCTTTAGGATACTACTTGTTACTTGCTCTACTATTCCCTCAATCTCAACAAGTCTAAAAGGAGCCAATGCCACCTCTGGATGAGTTCTGTCACCCTCTTCCTGGCCACCTAAGCTCATGCCTAGTTTCTCATAACAATTAAAAAGCATGAGTTTCAGAGTCAAACAGAACTAAGTTAACATCAGGCTTGAATTGCAACTTATCAACAGTGTTACTTGTTGGACTCAACATTCTCATCTGTAACCTGGGGATAACCTTACCTATGTCAAATGATTGTAGTATGTAACCTATGACATATGTTATGCTCATACAGGGCTTAACATAGTGCAAAGATTTAATGAAATCCAATTATTAATTCATTGGTTTCTCCTCCTCTTCCTAGTTCTCTATCCAGTAAATTATCACAATCTGTTCAACCTTTCTTTAAACTATCTCTTTTATTTCCACACAAATATCCCTGCCTAGGCTATTGAACAATCTTTCTATTTTCCTGTCTTCAATACCCCCAAAGACTTGTGTCCTTTTTTTGTTTAATTTAAATTATTTATTGTTTAAAGTATTACATATGTCTCTTATGTCTCTCCCCCCTCCCATTGACCTCTCCCTGACTGTTCCCATCCCCCAGCACATGCCCTCATCCCCTTACCTGTGTCCTTGGGTTATGCTTATATCCTGCATACAAGTCCTTTGGTTGATCTCTTAGCAGCACCCCCCCCCCCTCAATTTGTGTTCTTATGTATGCAATAAATCATGCTGAAGCACTTCAATCCTTCCCACATAACCTATTCCTCATTCTGTCAAAAGATTTATCTTCCCCGGTATCTTTTTTTCATTATACCTCCCCTTTGATTGGGAAGAATCAGTGGCTTCCCAGTACCTTTAGTATAAATTCCACAGATAGAGTAGAAGAGTAGATAGGTTCCAACCTACCTATAGTGGAGAGCTAGCATGTGGTCTGGCCCAACCCTCCTGCCTGCCTTCTTCTAGTAATTGTATCTCTTTCTTTTGGTGAATTCTTTATCATTCCCATTCCAATCACGGGGCTCTACTGCGGACTGCCAATCACAGTATCTATCTGGGGCCACCAGGGTAGATATGTGACCTAAGCTGAGCCATCTGAGTTCTTTCTTCCTTTGGATCCTTTTCTAATTGAGATGAGGAGAAAAGAGCTCTTTTCTTCCTAGAAGCCAAGCTGCCAGTGGTCATGGTTTGGCCTTGTGCACTGAGAGGATCAAGTATGCTAGAATCAATTCCAGCTGCTCTTGAGGTTAGCCTTTCTCTCACCATTAGTGGATTGGCAATGTGAGCCAGTGTATTTTCTCCTGGTGATTAATGTCATTTGAGATTTTATCATTTGGAGCCAAACATTCTGATTAATAATACTATCTTTTCACCAGATCCCTGTCTTACTTCTTTCCCATACCCATCCATGCCGATCAACCCACTGCTCAATAAAGATAATCTGTACCTCACTTTCTTCCTGCTTTGACCAAGTTGTTTCTCCTGCTAGGAATGGTTGTTCTCTCTTATCTCATCCTCCAAAGTCTGCATTTCCTTAGGACTCAGCTCAAAGCCTTCCTCTTTCATGAAGCCCAGTTTTTCCGCCACAAACAAGCTTCCTTAGCTTCACATTTAAACTCTAGATCCTAAAACCTAAAGTCATCTGATATTTATTTACTAATTGGGTCATTATTCCTTGCTATTTCCTATCAATCTACCAAATTAGATAAAAGTTCCAGAATCAACTGAGATCTAGAAGTGAAGAGACTAGTTCCAAATCACAAACCCAATTAGAAGCAGAATACATTGAAGTGCCCTTAAAAATACTCATGTCTGACTGATGATAGCAGAGGAATACATTGAAAAGGAAAAAACAAGAGCCAGGAGCTTAAATTACCCCCAAATTTCTAAATTTCCATAGGTTTTGAGGAAAAGATAGACCATAAATTGAAGAAAGTACTAGAATGTGCTAAATGATGAAAAATAGAAGACCATAAACATTCCATGATCTGGAAGTATTACTAGGCATCAAAAATGTTGGTGTAACCTTCACAAGACCTACAGGGCAGTCAAAGAGGTAAGACTCTTGCCAGAGAATGCAGAAGGGTAGGAAGTGTGGTATTTGGGAACAACTGGAGTTAGGAAATAGAAGGAATAGATGAGAATTCAATCCAGGAGAAAAGAGGATCTATATGCAGCCATATTGGTGGACTAAGAGTTTAGTACAAAGGGTTAATGGAGAGATTACATGGAGGGATTTCACAGCAGTGGGAGGGAATACATTGGGTGATGAAAGATAATGGGCTATCAGGTTGGGAGGTAGAGTACAGGAAGAAGTTTCTTGTAGATCAAGGGAGAGTGCACAGGAATGAGTCCATAGGAAGTGGAGATGGTGTGGGAAAGTTAGACAGTTTCCCTCACATATAGACCTCTGTTTCCAAAGGTTCCAAAAGTAAGTTAATAATCTGCCTCTTTTGAAGTTTGAAGGGTAGTCTAGCAAGATCCTGAAATATTTATTGAAATTTCATTTACTATGTTTTTAAAGCTGTGTATGGGAGAAACTTCAATTTCTTATACCTCTTCACTTTTGTACCAGGACATCTTGTATGCCTATTTAGGCCAAGTTGCCAGAAAGTTCCTAGAATATGTTCAATGTCTTTAATATGGGATCTAACCTAGCATTCTACAGTTTTAAAAAAATAATCAAAGGTATGAACCCTTAGAAAAAATGATAAATTTATATAACATATATTAAAAGACTTGGTAGAAGATTTGTTTCAACAGCAGGTTGTTGTGAAGGAAGGAAAGGGAGTAGAACTCAATAAGAGAAGGTGGAGGACAAACACCGAAGTACTTTAAATTCAGCCTTGGGCTAGTCTGGTCCTGGAAAAGTCCCCTCTGCAACATTCTAAACACAGTGAGCAATCAAATAACTCTCACCTGAATGACTGGCTGGATGATAGTATAGGTTGTGGTCTATCTGGTTTACCAAGGATCCGCCCAGGTAAGTGCCAGGCATTTGCAATACAGAGTATTTGCCAACCCATTTAATATTGATGATGTACCTGTTAGCACACCAGAGAAGAAGGAACCTGCTCAGCTTTCTGGTCCTGGGTCATCCCTCAATCTCAGTGCTTCATCTTTAAAATAAGAATATCTCACTAACCATGCATTATGATTTTATAAGAGTAGGTAGTCAATTCAACATGTGTTTATATAGGTCAGACTCACTTTAAGAGATGTACTTTTCTAGCACCTCTCCTGCTCCTCTCTCATTCTGTTCTTTAATTTATCCCCAGATATTCAGGAGCTCTCCACTTCTTTCTCACTATTTACCTTGTTTCCACTGTTCATCCTGTATATTGGATAATTGCCCTAAAGATGCTCCACCTACTATTTGGACCATGTGCTCTAACCAGTAGAAGTTTACTCAGTAGTCAATGGGAAGTATTTAAAGTCAAGATTCTCCCTGATATTCCAAAATGCATGGTTGTTGAACCTCAAAGAAGACAAGGAGGATGGCCTGTGTCTCAATCCTCTGGAGCCTTACCTGGAATCTGGTCCAGCCTATCTCCCTGATCTTCTCTCCTACCTCTCTCTTCCTCCCATGGGTTGCCCAAGCACCCTGACCTGCTTTTGGTCCCTTGAACCAGACAAGCTTGGTTCTGTCTCAGGTGCTTTGCACTGGTTCTTCCTTCTCCCTGGAACCTCTTTTCTAGGTCTTTGCAAGACTCTTCTTATCATCTATGTATCAGCCTCAAAATCACCTTCTCACAGGGGCTTTTCTTAACAGCCATCGTCCCCAAGGTGTCCCTTGCCCCTAGTCATTCTTGATCCTACTACTCTTTTTTAATTTCTTCCTAGCACTTACTTCTCCAGGGAAGTATCTTATGTTTGCAGTCTCTCTCTGTCTCCCACTTACTACCCACTACAGTGTAAGTCTCAGAGGGTACATCTTTGCCACTTTGTCGGCTCCCATTACTGTAGTACCTAGAACAGTGCCTGGGACATGGTAGTAGAAGCACAATGACGCTTTGTGGAATGAATGGATGGACACAGCTCTTTCCCGCTCATACGGCTGGAGGCAGGGGCATGTATCCTCGGCTCTGTGGAGCTGAGGATTGTGTGACTTGTTCTTGCAAGTCCAAGTCCACCCAAACATCTGTAGAAAATGCACCTCTCATGGGAAAGAGGCATACACTGAAGGATCCCAATTTAGGACAGAAGGAGGAAACAGAACAAGAGACAGAGCTAAGCAAAAGAAATCTGGTTAAAAGTGGAGTGGAGTAGGGCTTCAGGTGTAATCCTATATAATAAAAGTCTAATATGCTAAGTGTCCAGTCAACCGGTCAGCTGTTCAACCAATCAAAGCGTAATATGCTAATGATATGCTAAGGCCGCTCAACAGCTCACTATAATGTGCACTGACCACCAGGGGGCAGATGCTCTAACCAGTAGGTTAGCTTGCTGCTGGGGTCTGGCCAATCGGGACTGAGCAAGATGGGCCTGACATGCCCTGGACCCTCCCGCGGCCCCTCCCCGGCTGGCCAACCCTCCCCATCCTGCAACCCTCCCCCTCCTGCATCCTTCCCCAGCTCTGATCGTGCACTGGTGGCGTCTCTGGCCTGGCCTGCACCCTCTCTCAATATGTGACCTCTTAGGGGATGTCAGAAAGCAGGTTTTAGCCTGATCCCGCAGGCCAGGCCCAGGGACCCCACTGGTACACGAATTCGTGCACCAGGCCTCTAGTGTATAGAATATTGAAGTTGAACAGGTAGCCATGGTAATGCAGTTGTGACTTTGCCACAAACTCCCTAAGTGGCCTTGGGTCTCCCATTGCTCTACTCTGAGCCACACTTACAAAAAAGGAAGCTGGAAATCTCTTTGGTCCTTTCTAGTGGCAATTCATTATAAAAGGAGACCTAGGAGAGTATACTCGGTGCTACTGGTGAGTATTAAGGGACTGCCGTGTGGTAGTTCCACCCAGAACTAAGAAATGAAGTCAATAAGGTTTACCTTTAAGAATCAGTATCACTACTCAGAGGCCAGATATGCTGAGCTATCTGAGGGGTAAGCTGGAGTTTCTAGGCCAGCAAACCCCCAGCAGTCGCCAGTTTCAACACATTAACATGTCTGAAGTAAAAAAAAGTGTCAATTAGGGGAGTGCAGGGTATTCTCTAACCTTGGAAAGGAGAGGCCAGGACTGGCTGGGCCCTCCTACATGTGGTCAAGGAGAAGGGCCTTCACCCTCAGAGCTTCCCTCCCCAGAGGAAGGCTGGCCGCAGTGCCAGATGGGCACAGTAGCTAACGGGCTCTGAGTATTTTCAGAAGAGTGGAGGACAGTGGCTGAATCAGACTGTTCATTGCTGGCTTCAAACCTTGACTACCACTTGCTAGCTGCATGACTAGCATTATAGGAGGCAAGTTCTTAAAGAAGTATCCCCCGTTTCTTACTGTGTACCGGGAGTGATGATAATGGCAAGTATCCCCAAAAATTTCTGGAAGGATTATGTTACTATGTGTAAAGCACTTAGAACAGGGGTCTGTTATTATACTTTCATTGGCAAAGCCATCCTCTGGCTATCACGCTCGTCGCCGGTTTAATATCAAATATCTGTCTTCCCTCCTTCTGATGCTACTTTCAACAAGCAACCTACTCCTTCCCATGTGGGTTTGCTTACACAGAAAAAAAGTGCTTATCACAGAGCTTCTGAGAAATTCCCGTTGCAGAGCCTGCAATATCTTATGGCAGAACTGATACATTATCTCTAGTTATGCCTGGGCCTCGCAATTTGCTGGACCACAGAGGCAAAAGGCACAGGGTATGATGCGAATGGAGGGTTTGGGGCCAGAGGCAGATCAGTGTTGATTTCTAAGCCATCCCACTGGCATTCTGGTACCCACCTCCACCTTAGTCTGCTGGGGTTAGAACGCAAACACTCTGATTTCCTGGAGAGTGATGCGTGTGACTCCTCAGTCCCCAAGGCAGAGGACAGTCCTTGCTGCTTTCCCACCCAGCAGTGGTGTCACCTGTATCAGCTCCCTGTCTGATCCTGTGCACAGAAGCTGCAGGCCCTGCCTTGGGAACCTTCATAGATGAGAATAAAAAAGCTTTTGGGAAAACTGGTGGGTGAAAACTATAGAAAAGAAGAAGCATAATCCAAGGGCCCCACTGATCTGACTTTCCCTGCTCCTCCTTGTCCAAAAAAAAAAAAAAAAAAATCCAAATGTTTTCATTTCCTTCGGGACCCCTCCTGGAATACCATCCACCCTTTAGGGGTTTGTCTGAGTTTTTAAGCGTTCTCCATTAAAAGTGTGAGTCATTCTGGAAGGGTTAGAGAACTTTCAGTGATGATACACATCAGTGGAAATGTGTTCAATATTTCTTTCCTCCTGACACCTTGCTGGATTGGGTTTACCTTTAGGAATTCGCAGCTTTTTGAGTTTGTTTATGGAGAGAGGGGAGAGGGAGGTGAGAAGGGGAGGTAAAGGAGAAGTGAAATCCTTGGAGAGGCCCAGGAGATCTGCTCAGTGTGGGGATAGACCTGAGAGGCTGAAGGACCAGGAGGACTCTGGGAGGTTGAGCTATGACACGGGTTATGTTGGCATTTATGAATCGACCTGGGAAGGTAACCAACAATTATAATATTGTTCCCCTGGAAAATGCAGCTTGAGCTCTAAATAAGCAACTCAGAAAGGAACTTCTGAGATACAACCCACTGCACCTGAGTTCTTAAAAGGGGGCTTCCTAGCATAAATCTTGGGAAGAAAGTCCAGGAAGCACGCGGTGTGACATTAGGGGCTGGGGGTGAAGGCTAGGCGATAGGCACCGAGCACATAATGTGTGAGAAGCTGGAAGAATATTTGTCCCTGGGTCTGGGGCAGGCCATGACCTGCTGAACAACCCGGCCAGCAGATACCTCTCCAGAGACCCGGCAGGAGGATGTCCTGCATTGAAGGAGAGGAAGTTTGGGGGAATTGGGTTATGCTGACGTTTCATTCTGGGTTCTTGGGACAGCCTTCCCTCTCCACTCTCAGAGGACTCCTCTGCCTGAGTCTACCTGGGATCCCTGAGAAGGAGTGACAGGTAAGAACTCAGCGGGAGAAAGCATGCCTTGGTTTGAGGGTTGGGACTGAGGGACAATGCCAGGGAGGGTGTGAAAGGGCAGGGGGCTCAGGCACATCCAGCGAGGGGACCACGGCGGGACACGCAGACCCAGCAAAAGTGCGGGTGGGAGCCCGCGGGGAAGGGCGAGTCCAGAGGAGAGGGCTGCGCGGGGTGGAGACCAGGCGCCAGGGAAGCTGTCCCTGCGGCGACGTGCGCTCGGAGGAGGGAGGCGGGGAGGGTCGGAGCCCACGGGCTCCGGTGACAGGTGAACGC
>NW_005871065.1:8324789-8332701 GCF_000147115.1 Myotis lucifugus | reverse complement strand
TTTCTCCTCCCCCATCACCTTTCTCTCCCTCCCCTCGTTCAGGCTCTCCTTCTTTAGGGTGCTCCACCCCGCCCAGGATCCGGCGAGGGGGAACCGGCTGGGCTGCGGCTGGCAACTCGCGCCCAGCGCGTCCGCGAACGCCCCGGAGCCCGAGTCCCGCGCGCTGCCTCCTCCCCGCCGGGCGCCTGCTCCTCGCGCCCCGGGCCCCGCGGCCTCCCCGCGCAACCCTTCCCCACTTTCCCCCCGGTTTTGCAATCACATGGCATTTTAAGAATGCCGGAAAGATGGCGGTAGCGGCGGCGGCAGCGGCGGGGCCGGCGGGCGGGGGCGGCGGCCGGGCGCAGCGGAGCGGGCTGCTGGAAGTTTTGGTGCGGGATCGCTGGCACAAAGTTCTGGTGAACTTGAGCGAGGACGCCCTGGTTCTGAGCTGCGAGGAGGGGCGCCGCGGCGTACAACGGCGTCGGGACCGCCACCAATGGCTCGTTCTGCAGGGGCCCCGGGCACCCCAGCACGGGCGGCGCGCAGCCCCCCGACTCGCCGGCCGGGGTGCGCACCGCCTTCACCGACCTGCCCGAGCAGGTGCCCGAGTCCATCTCGAACCAGAAGCGTGGCGTGAAGGTGCTGAAGCAGGAGCTGGGCGGGCTGGGCATCAGCATCAAGGGGGGCAAGGAGAACAAGATGCCCATCCTCATCAGCAAGATCTTCAAGGGGCTGGCGGGCGGGCCCAGAACCAAGCCCTGTACGTGGGCGACGCCATCCTGTCGGTGAACGGCGCGGACCTGCGGGACGCCACCCACGACGAGGCGGTGCAGGCGCTGAAGCGCGCGGGCAAGGAGGTGCTGCTGGAAGGTAAGGGGTTAACGCGGCGCGCGGGCCGTGCCAGGCGCGCACACCCACTCCCGCTCCCAGGGCGCCCACACTGGCACCCGCAGGCTGTCACACCCCAGGGGGCCCGGGTGCTGTAGGTGACCTGGAGTTTTAACAACTTTTACCCACACGGGGGCAACTGGTCCCCTCCCTAGAATCGTTCCAGGCTTTGACCCGGCAGGGGTGTGTGAAATGCCAATGTTTCTTGAACTTCTACTACGCGCCAAGCACCGGATCCCATGCTGAGTGCACCTCGCCTCATTGTAATCTGCAGATAATCCACGTGGAGTGCAGGGACTGGGAAGTGGCGCTGGCAAGGAAGGGCAGACGGAGAGAGTCACCATCCACGCTAGGAAGCTGGCTCACTGAGTAATCACAGCTCTGATAGTTTTCCTCTTTGGCAGCTTCCTCCTCAGAAGCCTGGACAGCCCAGCGTAAAGGCTGAATCATCAAGGGGCCGGAGAGGGGTGGCAGCGTTTGAATGCTGGAACTCCCACCACCCTTCTCCACTGCCCTGCTTCCAACGTGGGAACTGGGGTTCTGGCTGGGGAGGTGCGCCAGGGGCTGGGAAGTGGGTTGCAGCTTTATGCAAAAGTTCACCTCTGCTGCCAGGTGTTTGGCAGGTCAGTCTGGATTCGGGGTTGTGCTGGGTGGAGGGCTGGTGAAGTGGGTTTTCTGCCTGCATTTTCCCGGGATTTTTCCAGAGGGAGGTGGAAACAACTTCGCATTTGTAAACAGTTTCCCCTGCCCGTGAGGCATCTTAGAAACCACTCTGTTGAGCTGTGATGTCTCCAGCTCATCATTGAATGTGAATAAAATAGCTAGTGTGTTTGTACCCATTTGCGGTTCTGTGGTGGTGGTGTGGGGGGAGGGGGAAGGTGGAGAAGGGCAGTAGGGTAGTAAGCAGATAATGCGTCCCCTTTCCCGCCACAGCTGCATTTCTCACTGATCTCCGCCTCTCTGCCACTTAGCTGGCTTTGCCCATGCCTCTGTCAGCACCCACGTTGTGTAATTATTTTACCTTTTTACCCAGCTTCTAACTGCAGATTGAGTTGTCTGGGGTCTCTCACTAAGTCATGGCCTAAATAAGTACATTTAGTGTGGACTTAAGTAAACATTCTGTTCACCAACTGTGGTGCTGGTGTGTGAAACTGAGAAAGTTCCCAGTTGGGAAACCAACTTTGGTACATGTGACAGCTGATGCAATCCCTGCCCACCTCCTGGCCTAGACTACTGAGGGTTTTCCCCCTCTTATTTGTCTAGAGGAGCCGTGAGATGTCTTCATATTTAATTGCTACCCTGGATCCAGAAAGTGGAAGGCTGTTTGCTTTGGCTTGATGATTAACATAAGTAAACAGAAAAAAGTTTTCTCCAGTGTGTGTTGGTTTGTGTGACAAGGGGCAGGTGGGACCTGGCACAGGTGTAGTTTGGACTCTAAACCGCTGGACACCTGCTCGGCTTGCAGTATTTACTGTAAAACATCAGGGGGACAAAGTCAGGTCATTCCTATTTCACTGCCCTTCGTTGTGGCCCTTCTTCTTCTTGCTTTCCATTTAATGAATATGACTTAGCTAATAGGTAAAAAAGTCTCTCACCCCAAAAGAGGAAGGAAAGGTGACTCCCTGCAGTTGAAAATAAACATAAACAAAGAAAAAACAAGGTCAAGCAGTTATGTGACTTTTACTGATGCAGCAACTGAAAAGTGAGTTTTGTCAAAACTTCTAACATGACATTTTTACAACACGTTGTCATGTGTTGCAGGCAGGGCCTGTGGGGAAGACCTCTGGGCCTTCTTGACAAGAACCACCTGGGCTCAGGGCAATGGTCTTATTGCCAGTCCAAGTTTTCAGAAATTGACTCCTATTAAGAGAACAAGTAGAGGCCCCATTTAAATGAGTGTCTCTTATTCTAAGGCAATGTGTTGGTCCTAGATGCGGTGGGAGTGATCATATACCATCAAGTCAGCTAGCACACGACCTCTCTTTGTAGCTCGTACAGAAATCCCCAGCTGAAGGGGCTTGTCACAACCACTGGGAGGGCTTGCCCACATTCTGAAATGCCATCTTGATTCCAGAATTTCTACCTAGAAAAAGCTTTGCAGGTGTAACATCGCGGGACGAGAGGGCTAAAGGAGATATTTTAAAGATATATTCACATGGCAAATACACTTTTTAATTTAGATTTCTTTTTTTGCTTTGTTTATTGGGGGAGCTGATAAAAATTAGTGTAATCCCTCAATGGCTGCCAGTATGCACCCCATTACATGACATGCGCCCCCTAGTGGAGAGTCACTGCCTCTACTAGTGGGACACCCTGTGAAATGGAATGCTGAACAGCAAGTTTTAATGCCTGCCTCCTAGTCTGACATTCTGCCACAGAATCATCTTAACCTCCCTGAGCCTCAGTGTCTTCGGAAGATTGGGAATAAAGATACCCGGCGGGGCATGCTTACTTTACAGGGCTGCTGTATGGAAGAGCACTCTGAGAATAAAAGGGAAAACAACAACATGTATCAAATGCCTGCTGTGATTAGTTATCTTTACAATTCAAATGAAATGAAGATGCAATAGCCTCTTCTAAGAGATAATCCTTCCTTTTTTATTTACTAGATTTTATATTTCTTATTTTCATTCTACTTTATTTGTAGAATATGAAATTCTACAAAGTTGTCATATACAGAAGACCACTCTTCGGGGGAAAGAATCGTTCCAGTACTAATATTTCTTAAGCACTTACTATGTGTCAGGCTTCACTTGCATTTGTTCATGTTACCTTCTAGTAACTCCATGAGGCTCGGACTCTTGTTCCTTTTACTGATGAGAAAGCTAACACTTACAGACAGTAGGTTATTTGCTTAAAGTAACATAGCTGAGAGGGCTCCAGGTCTGACATAAAAGCTCATACTTGTAACCTCTGAAACTGATGCTCTGAGCTTCTGGGTGGAACTATGAACTTGGGTCAGTGGGAGCCTCATCAGTGATTGGGTCAGGGTATCTTCCCCACTCCTCAAATATGCTCAAGTGCTTGGAACAGTCCTGAACAGGAAATAGAAATTGTGTGGGCTACTCAAAAAAGGAGGGACAGCAAAGAGAATTGAGCCTTAAAACCCTAATGCACCAAGTCTCTCTGGCTATGAAAATGGAGCTGCTTCTGTGTGACCCAACTTGACAATGAGACAGGGCCTCCATCATCGAACACAGGGCCAGCAAGGAGACTAGACAATAATTCAAACTTAAAATAGTGAATGAACTGTGCCAGTTAAGTCAGTGTTTAACTGAATATTCAACAACATTAGTATCAAACATCTTCACACTATGAACTCATTTCCCATGTCAGGGAGTGGGAGCAGGCACCCTGCATGTAGCCATACAGATATTGAACCCCTTGACTCCAGGGGTTACCATACACATAAGCTACCATGTGAATGGCACCCTCTGGGTTGGGCAGGGCACACCGACATAAACAGCCTCAGCAGCTCTGCATAGGGAAGGTAGGAGGTGTTGTTTCCCCCCCTTAGAATATTAATAAAATAGGAATTTGAAACATGTCAACCTGTTTGTAACTGAAGTTACAACAAAATTAGTTTCTCCATAACTATGCCAAGATGAGGAGTACAGAATATTCTGTAAGATTCATATTGGGATGTGGAGATTGGTTGGGGGTGGACAGAATCATCTCTGGGCCCAAAAGGTCTCTTTTGGAACTAACCCAGAAAAAGTGGAAAGTCAAAGGAGAAAGTCAGAGACAATTGTTGACCATAACCCTGTACATCAAATCTTTCCCCCGAGACTGCTCCCGGGAATGCTTGGCATTTGAGCTGATGTAAGGTGTCTTTCACAATCACTTCCTCCAGTGGTGGAAGTGGGGATGGTGGGGCAGGGATGTGGGGTTCAAGGAAAGGGCAGTGATTTTGCCGGCATAAACCTCAGGATGGGATGAGAATTTGATCTTTAAAGAATCTTACTTTGTATGGGATGTACAGATTCTTTTTTTGTTTTTGTAGGATGTACAGATTCTTAAAGAACACCCAAGAACTCCGGAATTAGAGTCTTGAAACTTGGATTATTTATCTTTTAACTAACAGTTACTCTTTTTACAAGATGCTGTATGTCTTTAGGCCTTGATTTTCTTCATTAGAAAGCGAGGTGGCTGGGGTAAGCCACATGTAAACCTTATTTCACCTCAAACCCTATCAGTTCATACCCAGAATATATATTTTTTTCCATTTTAGAATTTCACAAATCACATAAGCTAACTCTAATTTAAATTTAAAAACCAATGTAATGCCCTATTACTATTATACTTTTAACATGAACATGATGGAGAAACTATTGTTCGAAAAGCTTTAGTAGAAAAATGCATGACACAACTACACCAGAGGTCATAGTGAAGGAGACAGATGCTAGTCCTTGTTTGTAAAATCACCATCAATGCGCGCGGCTACAGATGAAGATGGCTAGGAGGCTGTGCTGTCATTTGGGATCTGGTAAAAGCTTGCACTGTTAAGTGACTGCCCCTGATGTTGCAAGATGTCTAGAATTCCTGGCTCCTATCACTAAATGCTAGTAGTATACCAACCTCCCATCCCCTTACCCTCTAAAGTGCTTCCGCAAATTTCTGAACTGCTAGTGGAGAGGGGTGGATTGGCCCTTCACCCTCTTGAGAATCAGTGTTCTATAAGAATGCTGATATTACCTTGCCAGTTCATTATGCCTAACTTTTTGCAAACTCTTTTTTTACATACATAATAATAGCTAACACTTACCTAATACTGACATTGTGCCAAATGCCGTTCCAAGCACTTTACATAGATAAATCAGGGGTCCTCAAACTATGGCCTGCGGGCCACATGCAAATACAAATGTTGTATTTGTTCCCATTTTGTTTTTTTACTTCAAAATAAGATATGTGCAATGTGCACAGGAATTTGTTCAGTTTTTTTTTTTAAACTATAGTCCGGCCCTCCAACGGTCTGAGGGACATTGAACTGGCCCCTGTTTAAAAAGTTTGAGGACCCCTGGACTAAATCATTGATTCTCACAATGACCCAACACTATCAGTATGTCTATTTTACAGATGAGAAAACTGAGGCACTGATTGGTTAAGTCACTTGCCAAAGAAACACAATGCAGAGGCTGAGAGTCAAACACAGCCCGTGTGGCTTTCGAGCCTCATAAACAGCCGTATAAAAGAAGCAGATCAGGGATCCTTACCCTCGGTGAGGATTAGGAGAGTGAAGCGCCTAGAGGGGCAATGGTTTGTCTCAATTAGGTCTTCTACTTTCTTGTCTGGAATCTTAGTTTACGATTGCCGTTATAACAAATTACAGTAGTCCTCCCTTATCTACAGTTTCACTTTCTATGGTTTCAGTAACCGACAGTCAGCCATGGTTTGAAAGTATTAAGTGGAAAATTCCAGAAATAACAATGCACGAGTTTTAAATTGCACACCATTCTGAGTAGCATAAATGACAACTACTAACATCAGGATTGACAAGCCACTTTTACAATGATGCGCTGGTAACCCTGTGAAGGTCATTATTATCACCTTCATTATAATCATCATCACTTTTATCATCATCATCATCATCATCATCATCCCTATCTTATAGGGAATAAAGAAGTTTTAGGCTCATAGATATTAAGTGACCTACTTGTGGGCAGTGTATGTATGAGTCAAGACTTTTAGTTGTGTTTGACAGTAACCCAACTCAAAAGGAGGAACCTAGGAGAAAAGTTCAAGGACCCCCCTGAGTGTCAGGGACAGCTGGGTCCAGGTGTCTCATCACCTTTGTTTCTCTCCCCTCTTAATGGGAGATGCCCAGCAGCAGGGTTAGTATGTCTAATAGAAAAAACAGGAGTTCCCTTATCTGCAGTTTCCCATTCCTCAGTTTTAGTTACCCATGGTCAACCATGGTCCAGAAATATTAAATGGAAAATACCAGATGAGAACAATTCATCCATTTTAAATTGTGCGTCATTCTGAGTAGCGTGATAAGATCTCTCCTCTGTCCAACCGGGTATGTGAGTCATCCCTTGATCCAGCATCTCCGAGCTGTAGGTGCTCCCACCCATTAGTCACTTAGTACTTAGATTAGTCTTGGTTATCAAATCCACTATCATGGTATTACAGTCCTTGTCACCCTTATTTTACTTAATCATGGCCCCAGAGTGTAAGAATAGTGATGCAGGCCATTCTTGGATATGCTAACAAGAAGCCACAAAGTGTTTCCTTTAAGTGAAAAGGTGAAAGTTCTTGACTTAATAATGAAAGAAAAAAAATCATATGCTGAGGTGGGTAAGAACGAATCTTCTATCTATGAAATTGTGAGGAAGGACAAAGAAATTCATGCTAGTTTGCTCTCACACTGCAAACTGCAAAGGTTATGGCCACAGGACACGATAAATACTTAAGATGGAAAAGGCATTAAATTTGTGGGTGGAAGACATGACATTGTCATGCTCGATGATCCGCCCTCTGATATCACAGTGCCACGAGGGCAGTGCACGTGTCACGCTGTGGCTATAACGTAGTGTGGCTATACGGGCAGAAGGTGACCTTCAGAGCTTGCCGAGGGGCAAGGCTCTTGTCAAATGACCCAGCTCCCTGTGCCCACTCAGCTGCCCTGCTACTCAGCCCCTTGACCATGAATTATACTTAGGAGTGCCTTCCTGAGCTAGACTTAGGTTTGTAGAGTGGCTTCACTGGCATTAGATTTTTGTCACAGTGGTCCCTTCTTTCTCCGTGGGTGGTTCCACTGGTATTGTGATCTCCCTTTTGTACAGGAGGAAATGGAAGTGCTAGAGTTTAGGGGATTTATCTGCAGTTACCTTGTGAATGAGGGAGCTGGACGTTAGATTATCTCACACCCCATCAAGCTCTTCCTGCCACATACTACACAAATGCAAGAATCATGCCGTGGACAGAAAGGAAGTCTAGAAGGTACCAGGCGTGGCCTCTGATTTCAGGGAGCTTCCAGTCAGTCAATCACGAGGTGGGGCTTATAAGGCTCATTCAGACTACTTCGATTAGTAATACAAATAGT
>NW_005871065.1:8232194-8324689 GCF_000147115.1 Myotis lucifugus | reverse complement strand
GACAGAAGGAGGAAGGAAGGAAGGAAGGAAGGAAGGAAGGAAGGAAGGAAGGAAGGGAGGGAGGGAGGGAGGGAGGGAGGGAGGGAGGAAAGAAGGAAAGAAGGGAAAGAGAGAGGGAGGGAGGGAGGGAGGGAATTGTAGCATTGAATGACCCTTTTTTTATGACTTCCCACCCTGCACCACTCATACTGTTGGACGATGGTGATAAACCCTAATGAAAATGGTACCTTGCTCCAGAGAGAAGAGAAATAAAGAAGTGAGTTTATAGACCTAGGAAGCACTTCCTTAACATAGACCAGTCTTGAAAGACAGTTGACAGAAGAGAGTCAGACATGAATTTAAAAGTTAAGGGAAAAGCTAATTATCCTTTTAATGGTATATGTAGAACCACCTTTCCTTTGCCCCCCTGAGGCTCAGGGACCTACAAGTCTGACCATGTAAGAACGCTTTCTACTCGAGGAGATGGAAACTGTCTGCTTAGATATTTTAATTGTTTCTTTTCCAGGGTTAGGTATCAGCCTGAGAATTCAGACCATATTCCTTAAGTGAAGGTGATGTGTTCAATTCTGTTTCCGCCGTGGTGGGTAATGCTCTTCCCGTTCAGTGGTGCGTTTTAGCTGTCACCCCGTAGAGTATGTATTAAAAATAACTCGCTACACGGGGCTCCGCATTTGTGAAAGGCGTCAAGCTACCAGTGGTCTGTTCAGGGGAGGGAAATTATTCTTCAGGAGCTAGTAGCCTACTAAGAATTCTATTTCAAATGATGCGTTTCCAAGCAGTTAATGTTAAAGAAAAGCCAGAATTTCCTCTGCATTTATACCAAGTGTTTTATATACCAAACCTCATTACCCACTTCACTGGTTTTGATCTATAATAAGGCTTGCCTTCAGCTCTGGCCTGCAGAGTGGGACTTAAGAGAAAATATGGAATATACACCACGAAGTACGTGTCCTCACAGACCCGGGCAAATGAGCCCCACTCCCAAAGAGAGATGAGGGAAAAAGTTAACGATTAATGGTTATTATCATGGAAGTGAAAAAGATGACCCATACTTTTGTTGTTTAAAACTACCTCTTCCTGCGGTTTGAAGCATCTTTCTTAGCATGTGGATAAATGTGCAAAGATCTATCTCAGCTTGGACGGGTTGCTGAGCATCAATGCAATCGACATATCTAGTGTGTTCGCATTGCTGTTCACATTGTTTCTTCCCATGGCATTTTTTTTTTAAATCAAAGCAGTATTGTGCAGTGGTTTAGAGAATGGGCCTTGCAGTTACTTTGTCTGGGCTTAAATTCTTGTTCTAGCTCTTTCTATCTGTGTGATCTGTGCAAGGTCCTTAAATTACAAGCCTCAATTTCTTAATCAGTAGGCTCATTCTGAGTAGTGATTATGTATGTAAAGTGGTTAGCTCATTGCCTGGAACACAGTAAGCACTCAATAATTACTATATAATATGTCACATCTTATGCTTAGCTAAGTATTATTTTCAGAGAGAGGGTTCAACCGTATGTTATAGGAAGTCTATTGGGGGTGCAAGGGACGGTTTGGGAATTGCTATATTAGGGAGCCAAATGATATAACTCATGGCCTGGTTCTTCTGCCTATAGGGGTAAATTATGATCTAACAAGGGTGTATTTCATTGATGATCTTTAGGAGCATCAGATGTTTTCCATCAACCCAACCACAGTGTAGGCTGCTGTGGCTTTTGGTGGGCAAATGTGAACTATGTCTTAAAGTGCTGATATGCAGGAACATACCGAAAACTGTTTTGTGAAGGGAAAGCCGGTGGGTCAGGATTTAACCTACACAGCAAAATTCAAAATTCTCCGAAACATTTGCTAGTAATTGTAGGAATGTGGATATCTTATTAGCCAAAAGAAGCCCAATGCTTCTTTTATTAAAAATGTAAAATATTGACATAACTGTTACTAAGCCAGCATTAAATTGTCGTTTTTTAATTCTATTAATTAGTATTGTATTTCATGGAACCTTGGAGGCCATCCGATGGAAGATAGATCATTGTTCATGTAACCTTAAGAAAGCAAAAGGTCTAAGATGGAGAATCACATAGGAAACCTGCTTACATTTGGGAGACCCAAAGGCTGTCTCTTCTGTGCAGGAATAAATGAAAAATAAACCCATCACACATAAAGGAATAGCAAACAAACTCACACCTCTCAAATTTGCTACTGGTAAAAGGAAGAAAAATGATATTGTCCAAGATTTTGAATTGCAAGTTGGTTCTAATAAATATTTAGGTCTGAATTTCCAATGTCAGTGTGAATTTGAAAAAATACTTAGGCAGATAATTCAATCTAAAGTGTTCTCAGGTTAGGAGGGCCCAGATGAACAATAGGACCAGTTGTAAAGACTTTCTGCAAGAACTCGGCTTCCATCCAAGCCTGCAGCGATTATAAGACACATTTCCCACATCAGAGAAGATAAAATATTAAATAAACAGGCAGTTTGAGTGGATGAGATACGGTGTACCATAATGACACAAGTAGTCATTGAAATACATTTTCTTTTAAGTGTTTGTAAGGTCGAATCTTATTGGTACAAGGAAGCAAGAGTTACAGAGGAATGAGATGAATCTCTTGCTCTTCTAAAATAGAATAGTCCAGAGGGGAGGCAGGTGTAGAGTAATAAAGTACTTTTATGTAAAATACCAATCAATTTTATTGCAACAATAATAATAGTAACAGTAAGTTATAAAGGAGCAAATGCTGTAACAGAACTTTTGGAATACTAAGGATATATGAGATAGAAAGGAATGCTCCACAGAAGAGTGACTTACGCAGTAGGATTACATAAGCAAAGTGAAATTTAAAATTTAGGTAGTTATTTGGCTATTTCAGGGCCTGCATTTCAAATGCTTTCATCTGAAACATCCTTTCATCGGCAAGATTATCAAGGTTAATGACTTCACATTTTGCTTGCAATATTCATATATTGTCCTCTGTTTTCTACTTCATTTTAGAATTTGCCTAAATCAAAATAATATATGCTTATAGCATTCCTTTGCCTGACCTTCCCCATACCATTTCTCCTGCTTCACATAATGTTAAATTGTATATTCTAATATTAAAATAGATATTTTCATATTAAAATATTATAATGGTAGTATAGGTATATTATTTATATTAAATATATATCTACATATCACTTATATATATATATTATAATATATATTCTAATATTCTAAATAATATGCCTATACTGCTATCTTGATATATCAATGCCAGCCATTATTAACCAAATCAGCCCATGTTGATAAAATTATGATTATGTCAGTATCATTCCATTTTTCAGCCAAGTAATATTCTATGATCAGGTTTCTTGCATTTACTAATAGCTTCTCTTTTTTTCTATGTGCTTAATTTTCTTATACCTATCTCAAGTTTGTTTTTTCAAAGTGCAGTATCAGATTTATCAAGTCTCTAAAAATAATGTTTTTTTCAAATGCTCACACATAACAAATAATCTACCCATTCTATTTTTTTTTCTTGGAATCCTGCCACTCTGAACTGGTTCACTCCTGGCCTGGTGCATAGCCATTTTTCTCAGGTTGCCCTTGGCTTTCTCCTGGGTCTCTTTTCCTAGACTCACTGTCACCTTTACTTTTGGTTTACTCCCTCATTTTGCTGGAGCACATTCTTTTTTTAAAATATATTTTTATTGATTTCAGAGAGGAAGGAAGAGGGAGAGAGAGATAGAAACATCAATGCTGAGAGAGAATCATTGATCGGCTGCCTCCTGCACACCCCCTACTGGGGATCGAGTCTGCAACCTGGGCATGTGCCCTTGACCGGAATCAAACCTGGGACCCTTTAGTCCGCAGGCTGACGTTCTATCCACTGGAGCACATTTTTGAGTAGCTTCCTGAGAAAGAATATTTGGGAGGTGAGTGTCTGAAGCTATCTATTCTCTCATTGGATTGATACTTTGGGGATGATGGTCTAAGTTTGCTATCATTTTCCCTCAGCAGTTTTCAGAGTTGCTGGGGCCATGGTGCACTGGAGTGAGCAGAGATTATCTAAGGTGGGCAACTGAAGTTCTTGTTGCCATTCGGAAGAGATCTCTTTCCTGTTTTGCCTGGAGTCTCTGGGTCTTGTGGACTGATTTCCCTCTATCGGGGCTTTGGAGCACACAGAACACATGAACAGCACACCTCTCTTTTCATAACACTATTTCTGTTATGGCAACAAAGAAACCATCGAGTCACAAAGTGACAGTCCAGAGCTTGGACTGGGCATGAGCAAAGTAGACAAACCAGCTTTGTGACCTTGGGCAAGAGGCTTATGGTGAAGAATTCCATTGTATCACTGGTAATATGAGGATAACAGTGTACTTCCATAAAGGGTTTAGGTGAGAATTAAAAGAGTTAATACAGAACCTGATACAGTATCTGGCACAAAGAGTTTAAAGTGTGTTGGTTGTTATATTTGTCTTCCTGCACTAGACAAAATGATGCTAAGAAACGAAATTAGGTCTTACTCATCTTAACATCTTCAGTAAACAGAACAGAATTGACCCATTAGCAATTGTTTGTACTGACTGTAAAGTAATAGACATGGCATTGGGTAAACAAATACTTAAGAATGTCTCCTGACCATCGGCCTTTATTATATCAGTCCTGGTTGAAACAGGGCCTAAATGAACAACGCCCACTGTGCCATCTGATCCTTACTTTGAACACTTGGAAAACGGAATTTTGAAATGGATTTACTGGGTTTCAAATATCTTACACATTTTACAATTTTTATACGGGTACATTTTCTTTTAAATTATAACTTGTGTCCCATAATCATTATCCCTCATTTTGACGGAAAATGTCCTCCAAAAATTCCTCTTTGCCTCAATAATTATAAGATGCCAGAAGACCACATTCCCAGTATGGTACACTTATCATCTGTATTTATCTGGGGGAGGGGGGGGATGAGTATGACTTTATAACTGTTTAAAGTACTAAATTGTGTGTCCTCTGAAAATGAGAATTATCTGAAAGAAGAAACTTTTTAAAGAATGTATCTCAGACACTGATTTTTAAAATTCCATTCTCAGCAACTTAATTTTTCAGGTGTGTTTATGTTTATCTATTTGTGTGCACGTAATGTAAACCATGCACACAAAATATACTTTGGGAACATCGAAAGTTTACCTGATACAGTGGTAAAGACAGAACACACATAAAAAACACAAAAATGGAAAACACATACATGGAAAACACATACATGAAAAACACATACATGGAAAACGCACAGGACACGATAGGACAGCTTTGCTGAATGAGTGTTAGAGATAGTTTGTGCTACACATACAATGAGGGAGGAAGCTGAAAGCTGGGGTCAGTGAGGAATGCTTTTGCAGAGCCAGGGCCTGAACTGGACCCAGAGTAACTCATTCTTGTCTGCCACAGCCTACTTCCACGCCAGCCCTTCCCACCAGGGGGAACAGTCAGATTCTTGGGGGCAGGTCCCACTGGAGCTCCCACTTCACATGTTTTCCTGCCCATGCTTCATATTGAGAGCTGTTTTGTTGATTTTTTTTCCTCCTCTACAGTCTTTCTACCACAGTTACAGATTTCACCCCTTGTTTTACGTTGAATGTGCCCCCTCCCAATTCACAAGTTGAAGTCCTAACCTCCAATAATTCAGAATGTGACATTTGGAAATAGGGTTGCTGCAGATGTCAGTAGTCACGATGAGGTCAAAGTAGAGTAGGGTGAGCCCCCTATTCCAGTATGAGCTGTACTCTTATGGAAACGGGAAATTTGGATACACAGACACACACACACACACACACACACACACACACACACACACACACACACGCACACACACGCACACACACCACCTTTTGAACACGAAGGCAGAGATCTTAATGATGCTTCAACAAGCCTAGGAACTCCGAAGGTTGCCAGCAAACCACCAGCAGTTGGAGAGAGAGGCACAGGACAGATCCTTCCATACAGTTCTCAGAAGGAACCAGCCCTGCTGACACCTTGATTTCAGACTCTGGCCTCCAGAACTGGGAGAGAAGGGCTTTCTGTTGTTTAAGCCGCCCAGCGTGTAGTGTTTGTTATGGCAGCTCTAGCAAATGCATACACTTTCTATAGCAGGTTTTAGGATAAACTTGATGGAGATTTAGCAAGGAGTTTAAGGGGTGAGTGCATAGTAATTGAATTCTAGCACATTTTTCTTTGTCAAATGTCTAATGACACCATTTGACCTTCCTAAGTGTTAAGATAAATTCCTCATCACCTCTGGGCATGTGAGTCAGCACCAAAGAGGGCTGGGCCATGACTAGGGTATTGCTGTTTGATCTGTGTTCATGAAATAGGTGGGGATTAAGCTCTCTGTTATGTTACATAGACTTGCTATACAGACTGTTACTTGGGAGCAATTTCTCTACTTTCGGGATGAGTCAAACCCTGATATCCATGCTACTGAAATCATTAATGTAGTTCCCTCAAATCTTCACATGTAGGGCTGCTGGATATATTACAGTTATTTGATACAATAATTGTTCTCAGTGGAAGTATGTCCAACATATTTCATGAGACATACTTATGCTAAAAAAAAAAATCTGCTGCTAATCGCTAATCTAAAAGTCAAATTTAACTGGGCATCCTATGCTCTTATTTGCCAAAGCTGACAACCATATTTCCATGGCTTTCGAAATTGTAGCCCGCAGACAGCCAGCGACAGAACCACCAGTCACTAGAGATAGACTAATCAGGGGCTGAATCATTGGAAAATAGTTTTAGAGAGATAAAAATAAATCCAGAAGTGGCCCTGGACAGATAGTCCAGTTGGTTAGAGCATCATCCTAATACACCAAGGTTACAGGTTCAATCCTAGTCAGGGCACATACAAGAATCAACTAATGAATGCGCCAAAACCGGTTTGGCTCAGTGGATAGAGCGTCGGCCTGTGGACTGAAAGGTCCCAGGTTCCATTCCGGTCAAGGGCATGTACCTGGGTTGCGGGCACATCCCCAGTGGGAGGTGTGCAGGAGGCAGCTGATCGATGTTTCTCTCTCATCGATGTTTCTAACTCTCCTTATCTCTCTCCCTTCCTCTCTGTAAAAAATCAATAAAATATATATTAAAAAAAACTAATGAATGCATAAATAAGTGGAACAACAAATTGATATTTCTCTCTCTCTCTAAAAATCAACATATAAAAATTTTAAAATAAATAAATAGAGAAGCTGATCAGAAGTTGTGGCTGTGGTCCTTTACGGGCCCTTCTCAGGAGGAGACAAGAGCAGCGGATGGAGGGTGTGATTCCTTATCTGAAACTTTTGCTCCTCATTCCCAGTGTTGGAGGGACCAGAGTTTGAAGCAGCAACTAAGAAATGGGGGTAAGGGGCACGGAATAAGATGACTGTCAACCTAGAATCAGCACTGACTAAGTCATTAATAAGAACTAGTATTACCAACGTGACCTGGAGTAGTTATCTGCAATGGAAGAATTGATATTTTGACGCTGTAGTTGTAAAACCAATGAACAAGATTGTTATTAATAACAACTCCCCCTGTATATGTTTATCCTGATGACTTTCTTGCACATCATTGCAGATATTTATTATATTCTCTCTAGTGTACAGGGTGGGCAAAAGGAGGTTTACAGTTGTTCATATGGAAAACCACAAATTAAAAAATAATAATACAAGAATAAACTGTTTTGTGTACCACAACTGTAAACCTCCTCTTGCCCACCCCTGTATATTATAGCGCATATACTATGTATTATTTATTGGATTCTTGTCGGTTTCTCTCTTTTTGAAACTATATTCTCAATGCCTAGAGGATTACCTGGAATTTAGTGGGTACCTGGAATTCAATGGGCACTCATTAGATACTAGCTGAATGAATGAATGAATGACTAATTTTCTGTAAGTAACCTAAGGCTTTACAGAAGACCCTCTATTTGAAACAAAGGCCTTACCCTCTGAGCTTTCTATGTGAAGTTTTGGGAAATTTCTGTTATACATTAACTTGGGCTGGTGGGGGCTGAGTGCAGTGGTGGGAGAAGTTTAGAGTAGGAAAAATCCTTTTTTCAAAAGTTTCCAACATTCTGTTCTAAGTGATTGAATGGGGTCAGGCATCAGGACATCGTACGGTCTAAAGAACTTCTGGAACACTCTAGTTTCTTGCTCACTGGTAGTGAAATTTGCCTTCTTAATACTGAATTCACCGACTGTTTGCTCATTCTTCCACTTGGATTCCTGAAGGGGAATGGAGAACACGGGCAGAGCTTCACTTCCGGAATAGTACTCTCCTATGGTCATAATGAAGCCAGCTGCAGGATTTCCATTTTCCTATCCACAGCATCAAAATAATTTATCATCCTTGACCTCCATGAAAAATAAGTTGAAGCATGTATTTATCATTGAGAAAGATGCTGTGAGCTAATCACACTTACTGAAGTTCTTTCAAACTTCAAACAAGTGCTTCAAACAACAAATACATGAAGAGGGGGGAAAAAAACCCTAATAATTTTTTTTGTTCTTTGGCAGCAGCATTAAAATTCAGAGTAAATCTTTGATTGTTAGTGTGTTCTCTAGAATCTTGTAATTAGGATTGTTTTAATCACCGCAGAAATATCTGTATTTGACACTTTAAAACAAAATAGGGTTTGAAGTTAAATAGGCTGATCTGCAGTTGCACAACCTCTTGGCCCCGAACCACCCAAATCTTGATCATCCCAGTTCTTAGAAGAAGCCCAGACTCTGGAAGGAAAAAGGTTTGGGCCCTGGAGGTGGCCCTTGAGCGGAATCCTTGCTAGATTGTACGCTGATAGCTTACATTTGGGAACAGCTTTCCTTCGAGGGCAGCCTGTGCCCCCTTCTTTGCTAGGTCTCAGCTTGCCTTGGCTTTTCAGCAGCATGATTAGAAGTGGTTGCTGCAATATCTGTGGAAAAATTTACCAGGAGGTTATCATATTTAATGTGTTTTGAAAAACTTTCTTTGGAAGGTGATAACAGTGTTTCTCAATCGCTGTGCCGTTGGGCAAGCACAGGTGTGTTGCACACCGTTAAATCACCCACTCCTTGGGACATAATGTGACTCTTTGAAAGTATTTGGCTCTCATTCCATCTCTTCTGCACCCACCCCTCTTCTATGCAAAGAAGGCACATTTCCCAGACTTACTCCTCCAACACCCAGCAAGGTACTCTTTCATAAATCTTTTTTTAAAATATATTTTATTGATTTTTTACAGAGAGGAAGGGAGAGGGATAGAGAATTAGAAACATCCACTGTAGAGAGAAACATCGATCAGCTGCCTCCTGCACACTCCCCACTGGGGATGTGCCCTTGACCGGAATCGAACCTGGGGCCCTTGAGTCCGCAGGCTGACGCTCTATCCACTGAGCCAAACCAGTTAGGGCTCTTTCATAAGTCTTGAGTGATTTTTTTTGACTCCTTTCATCCTGGTTGCCTCTCCAAGCTCCTGATGCATTTTTCCCTTTCAGTTCTGATCTACACATTTTGTACAGTTCCTATGAACTGAGTGTTCCAGAGATTGAAGCATATTAACAAAGCACCGTTCTCAAGGTGCTTACAGTCCACTGGGGGAAAAGCCCTACAGAGTGGCCACATTCTCTTTTTTTCTGTTAGAGTTTGCCTTGCATTGAGTCAGGGCGAATCAAGGTATAACAGATAGTTCAATCCCAGTAATAAGAAGGGTGGGTTGGAATTGTATTTCAGTCAGGTCTGGTTACATGCAAAGTATGAGTCTTGAAAAGCACTTGATGGAGAAGCAGAGGACGTCTTGATGTGAAACATTTTATAAGACCAGCTACCTTTTCATTTGAACCGCGGGATAAAACCTCAGAGCATTGGTCTGCCATTTGAACCTGCTACGATGTTAGCTTCAGCCTACTTTTCTTCTTCCCCTGTGAACACTATGCTTCAGCTAAATTATTCCAATAGTTACATCTTGAAAATACTGTACAATATAGGACTTGCCATGTACTTGGCTAGCAGAAGGCGATGCAGAAATCTTTGGTGAATGAATGAATGTATTATGAATGTATGTATTTCCTCATTTATGCTATTTTTAACACCATTTTTCACAGCCTTTTACACCAAGCATATTCCAATTTCAAGTTTCTGAGTGAGAGGGAATCTGACTGGTGTGACTTCGGTCAGGTGTCTCTCCCATACCCAGACAGTTGTGTTCAGGAAATCAGACTAGGTGGCCTGGTGCTCACTCAGCAGGGACTCTGAACATTCTCTCTGGGAAGGGTGTCTTGAGTATGACCTGCCACACCTCTGAATAGCTTAAGGAACAGAATTCGTTGAAAGATTGCAGGGGATCAAGTACCTGGAAGGGGCAGTAGGGAACAAGGAGTTTACTGATATTTCTTCTTTGCCCTTGAAGTTTGATAGAGGTTGAAGGAGTGGCCAGAATTGGAAAGAGTTACAAAGGAAGTAGTATTTTCAGGGGAAAGCCAGGCTTCCGTCAGGGCAAGTTAAGAGGAAGAAGGAGTGTTTGAGAAAAGATTAAAGATAAGGAGAAACAGTTTTTAAATAAGTAAACATAATTCATTATATTTTATGCTTTCATTGTGGGAACTGACATAATTTTTTTTATTATCTCATTATGATTAGATAAGCATATATTGAACCCACAAGACCAGGTCTACATGTGTAGCATTGCTTTTATTTTAAACAGTGCGTTCCGGTTCCAAACAGTGTTATTATCAATTTAAGGAAAGCAACCCACTTAAATCATGGATTGACCCATGATTCTTAGTGTATCTGTTTTCACCAACTCACTCATTTACTCTTCTGAGTTGGTGAAAACAGATAAACTAAGAATGAGAAGTTGGTGTATTTGGATAACTATATCAGCTTTATGTAACTTACTTTCATGAGAAATATTTGCTATTCTCTATTTGTTTGCTGCCAGAACTTGTTTGCAAAATTAAGCCAAAATAGTTGTCCCAAGTTAGAAAGACACATTTGCAAACTTTTAAGTCTAATACACAATTGCATATTATTGGAGAACTTTGATTAGCTAGAGCTAATAAGAGGAAGTGTCCCCCACCTCCTCTTTAAACTGCCTGTGAAGTGTCCTTGCTATAAAGATGTGTGCAAGAAGGGTTGACTGGAAACCAAAGGGAAACCTGTTAGCTTTGTTTTTCTTTCTGAGTGAAAAGCAAAAGGTAAATACCATGGCCCAATGAAAAAGTAAATTGGATTTAAATTTTTATGTTTGTTTTCCAGGTCGAGGTGCTCAGAGTTCATTCAACTGTACAGTTATAATTGACAAGACCCCTTAAAATGTGACAGAAATACCTGAGGCTCTGTCACAATTTGAATGTAGCTTTTGGGTGAAAATTTTTACATTGTTGAATGGTGACTTTGTTGTATAACATTTGCTCTGCTTATAACATAACATTGTGTGTGTGTGTGTGTGTGTGTGTGATTTGTAATTTAAATTATTATTACTTTATGTGATCCTAAAGTATCCTAGAGTATATATGCCTTTAGTGAAGATAATGTTATGGTTAGCATTCTCTATATTATTTGGTAGAGGATTTAAAAATAGTTAAGTGTAAAGTGAATTTCTAACCAACAAATATTGTTTTCTAATTGATTCTAACTTTTAAAAAATGTATTTTTTTGACTTCAGAAAAGAAGGGAGAGGGAGGGAGAGATAGAAATATCAATGATGAGAGAGAATCATTGATCGGCTGCCTACCACACGCCCCCCACTGGGGATTGAGTCTGCAACCCAGGCATGTGCCCTTGACTGGAATCAAACCTGGGACCTTTCAGTCTGTAGGCCGACGCACTGAGCCAAACCAGCTAAGGCGATTCTAACTTTTAATGGGATACATTCCTGGGATGTAAACGTGGGGATTGACCTTTACAAACACTGTAAATATTTGGGGAAAGGATATACGGATTTGATCATCTTCTGTTGTTATAGGTTGAATTCTTATCTCCCTCCCAACTCCTATGTTGAAGTCCTAACCCTAGTACTTCAAAAGGTGACCTTATTTGGGAATTGACTTGCTGCTGATGTACAATTAGTTAAGATGAGATCATACTGGATAAGGTGAGCCTGTAATCCAATATCACTGGTATCCTTACAGAGAGGGGAAATATGGCCATGCAGCTGTGCATAGAAGGAAGACCTTGTGAGAGACACAGAAAGACACAGTTATCTGCCAGGAAAGAGGTCCAGAATGGATCCTTCCCTCACAGCCTTCAAAAAGAACTAACCCTGGGAACACCTTGATTTTGGATTTCTTGTCTCCAAACTGAGAGGCAATAAATTTTTGTTGCTTAAGCTGCCTAGCTTGTGATATTTTGTTATGGCAGCTCTAGCTAACTGATACGCCTGGCTATGAAATCACATCAGTAGTGGTGATTATACAGGGTGCCATGTCCTGCCCTCCCTAGAGACTGATTTTCGTTTTGGAAATTCCAATTCCATACCTCAGCTCCTGGTACTTTCCTTCTTTTCTTTAACATCAGACATTTATAATGTCTAATGAGGCTGAGCTGTGATATGATAATTTTCCAGGAGGGCCTAGAGTGAAGTCTGAAAAGACCCGAATAAGAATGAATCCATTCCTTGTATTGTGAAATTAATAAAATGAAAAAGCTTGGGAGCACGTGGATCAAGTGCAAACCTACTAGAGAAGCTGATTCTTTGGCTCTAAGCTCTGTGGTCTGGGGCAGCTCACTTAACTTACCTGAATTTCTCTCTTTTATTTTACAAATTAGAAGATAGTTTGTATGTTTCTGTGACTTTGTGAATGTAAATTCAGATATCTATATTACATAGGTCGAAGTAGCATTCATGGCATAATAACATTTAATTGCTTTTTTCCACTTTTATCTTATCCAAATAAAAATGCCGTTGATTAAAATAAATTGCAAAGTATAGAACACCTTAAAATGAAAAGCACGGTCTCCTGCCTCAGCCATCCCCCACCCTCCTCAATCCCCGGTTCACTTCTCAGAGGAAACCACATTGAACCGTTTCCATATTTAGCTCTTTTAGTGGTTACCGCCCTAACTTTAATATGTTTATGCTACATTGCCTTGATGATCAACTCTAGACATTAGCTCTTCGCTCCTCACCATTTAAACATTTAAAGTGAAGAATTACTGATTCAGCAGACATTCCTGATAGCCTGTAGGTCAACTGGCGTCTTTAGGCATCTCACTGTCTATGGATCTAATTTGAGAAAAGAGCTTTGGCTTCAGTCAAAGGGATACGGGGATTAGATGATTTCCATGGACATAGCACAAGACAATGAGAAAAAGTTTGCTTTAATTACTCAAGCTCAAATTGGGCCAGCGTTTTTATGTTTTCACTCTTTTCTATTTTTCTGTGTATATTTATTTCAAATAAAATAAAACAAAAACTGAACTTAAAATATGGTATGCTATTTTTTTTAAAAAAAAAGGAAAAATATTCTGTTAGCTTATAACTTAAAAAAAAGAGATGCTTAACAGGTAAGATGCATATTTTTTTATCTCAAATACTAACCCACCTGCTGTGAGAGTGTCAATGGATGCTCATTTGTGGCACTAGCTTGACTTGGTTTTGCTCCTTTTAGAAAATTGCAATTGGTTATCCAAAGAGTAAGACACAGAGTTGAAGAAACCATTATTGTTTCTTGGAAACACAGGACTCCTGCAATTCAGATTTTTCTGGAAATGCTATTAAGCCAATTACTTTGACTTATGATTTAGAAGAACTCTTTATCATCCATGATGGCAGTAAAACATACTTGACAAAAATTTTCTTGTTGACCACATGGGGTTCCTTTGAGTCCATTCCAATAATCTGACACATGTCTGCTGCTCATTTTTGCCTCTAGATCATGTTGAATGCTTCAACAAAGTGGAGACAGAAAACCCTGTT
This sequence comes from Myotis lucifugus, assembly GCF_000147115.1. Lineage (NCBI taxonomy): Eukaryota > Metazoa > Chordata > Mammalia > Chiroptera > Vespertilionidae > Myotis > Myotis lucifugus. The sequence goes on along the minus strand of NW_005871065.1, from coordinate 8,310,784 downwards.
GTTAATGGAGTTTCTGATTTAACTATTAGAGATACCATAGCCACAGACATATATGAAGTCATGGCTTAAAAGGAGATATTAAAGGATGTGTCTGCTCATGGGACAAATTTAGTGGTGGTGTGAAAAGAACTGTAAAAGGGGTTGTGTTTCAGCACTCTTTTGCTACTTACCAGCCCTCTTTCTGGAAACTCTCTCTTGCCTTCATAGTAGCACCCTTTCCTATTCTCCAGTTCTGCCACATATTTTTTCTCACTAGATAGATCATCATCTCACCGATGTCTAGTGGGCTTTGGTAAAGTTCTATCTGTAATCTACTTCTTTCCTACTTCCATTGTTTCAACTGTCACTTATTTGCACAAAACTCTCAAATCCCTATGTCTAGCCGTTGCCTCTATCCTGAACGTCAGACATGTTCACTGGACATTTCTGCATGAATGACCCAGAAATTTCTCAAACTTGACATGCCCCAAACCAAAGTCATCATCTTTCACTCTTCTGCTCAAACTTACCTCCTCCTCATGTCCTTCCATTGGGTTGAAGACTCATGCTCTATCCATTTACCTGAGCCAGAAAACTGAGGCTTGGTCTCTGTACCTGCCCACTTTCAGGCTCTGTTCATTCTTCTCATACAGTTTGCAAATCCTTATGCTTCTCTCTATGCCTAGGGCTCCTGTCCTAGTCAGGTCTTACCATCCTGTTTCTAGACTGGAGAAATGTCTTCATAGTTGAGCTGTCAGTCATCAGCTTCTCTAATCCTCCATTTTCGAATTTTATTTGGGGCCAGAACTATTTCACTTAGTAGAAGTTGTGATCTTATTATTTGCCTGCTCAGAAATCCTTGGCGAGATCCCTACTGACTAATCAGGATACAACTGAAACTTCATATCCTGACATCTGCCTCTTTTTATCTGTCTCCACTGAGCCTGGCACATGGTAGAGCCTGATGAATAAATTAATAATGAATAAAGGAATGATTGAATGAACAAATGACTCAATGGGTATTGAGCCTGCTGAACATATACATGTCTCATGCTTCTGGGAAATGATTTTCCTCCTTCTAAAATGAGTGAAATTCTATTTAATATGTCATTTTGAGGAAGTTTTTCATGACTATCCAGTCTTCTCCATTTGTGACTTGGGGCATTCTATTCACTCTGCAGTCATAGCAGTCAGTATACTGGTAAGTCATGGTTATTGACATCAGTGCTGGGTGTTCACAGAGTGTGTAACCCTTTATGACAATGAAGACTCAGCTCCTAACACAAAGCCCAACACACATAGGAAGTCAGTTCGCTTCAGAATTCTCACCACCACTAATTTCTTTCAGTCTCATTATATTTCTCCTGAAGTTCTACAATAGCTTCATAAGTGCTTTCCCACCTCCATTCTCTCATCCACAAATCTACTCTTTCTAGCTCTCTAGATTAATTCTTTTGTCTTGAATATGAAAAGTAATTAATCTCTATCATGTTTGCAGAAATGCCAAAACATGGATGAAATTAGGGGTTGGCCCTCTTGATTTAGAAGTTGTTGCCTTCTTTAAATTCTGAAGTTTTCCCTTTTTGGGTGACTTTGATCATTTTAGAGTTTTAATCACCCAAGGTTGCAAAATAAATGTAGGGCAGGGCCAAAGTAGGTTTACAGTTCATATAGAAAATAATACAATAATTAATAAATAATACTACAAGAATAAATGGTGTTTCGTGTATTCACAACAATAAACCTACTTTTCCCCACCCTGTGGAATATCGTTCAGTGGAATACAGGAGATCTTTCAGTAAAGTTTAGCTTCTTCACCATTGCTTGGTATTTGTTCTTTGAGAGTAAATATAGAGTCAGAAAGAAATGTTCAGGAAGAGGAAGGAGACATGTATAAGCCTAACATTAACTTAACTAGAGGCCCGGCGCATGAAATTCATGCATGGGTAGGGTCCCTAGGCCTGCAATCAGGGCCGATCTTCCCCGGCTGCCAGCAGCCAGCACTGCCCCCGCTGCCACCTCTGGTCACCCTCTGTGTGTTGGATGACCAGCAGGGCGATCGGGGCCGTGCTTGCTCGCACCTGCCTTGGCCTGGCACCGCCCGCGTCCACTGCACCCACCCCCGGTTCCCTGTTCCTTATCAAGCAATCGTAGCCTGCTGGCCAAGGGGAGGGACCAAGAGGTTGGCCGGCAGGCCCCAATCAGGTGATCAGGGCCTGTGGGCTGGGGGCAGCTTCTGTGTTGAGTGTCTGTCCCTTGGTGGTCAGTGCACATCATAGCAACCAGTCGTTCCTCAGTCCAGTTGATTTGCATATTACCCTTTAATATATATAGATAACTCTGTATTTTCCCTGCTAACAGGAGTCTTGGAAACCACCTGAGTTGTATCAAGTTCATACAGTTATTACAGTTTGACTAGGTTTTCTTCATGTGCACAAAAAGTCTGGATGTGGCAGAAGCCATTGACTGGACATTGCTACCAGAGTTGTGGTCTGCAAAGCAGCTACATAAGTTTGAGTCTTGAGAAAAGGAAAGAGAGGAGAGAAACACCAGCTGAACCAAAGCGCTTCTGCTGCTGCAGCAGATGCCACTGTTAATTGGAATTGCTTATTACTTCACTCTCTTTCAATAGTGCGTTGGGGGATACTGTTGTCTTCCTATTTCCTAAATCCGGCCCTGCCACCAGTGACTGGACAAGGCAGGCATCCCATCAGGCAGCCTATTACCTGAGAGCAGGCATCTAGTTTCCTGTTAGAAGCAGACATTTCTCCTGGGATTTAACCTTCTGTTCAAAGCCTGAACCACTTCAGTAGGATGAATGTGGTCCTAATAATGCTGGCAAGTCACCTGTGGCTTGCAAAGTACTTAATGCTTATTAACTCATTAATCCTCTCCATGAATCCCGTGAGGAAGATAGATGTCAAGTCCCTTTTTCCCCTTCCTAGGGCTGTGAGTTTGAAACACAGATGTGCACAGGCTGTTGGGGTGTATCCGTAGCAAATCGTGGGAAGTGACCCAAACATGATGAGGTATATGAACTGACATTTAGCAGCCAATTCTCTCCCCCGCCCCCAATAATTTCAAAATGGCTCTCCACTATACAGCCACCAATCGGAAGTCCTCATTGAGTAGATTTAACAGGAAACATTGGCTGAAAAGAAAACTGAGAGCAACTAATATATGTTTGGTTGGATGGGGAAAAGATGCTTGTAACATTAAGACATGATGCATGATTTGTTTTTGTGGTTTTTTTCCAAATTTAATGTTTGTCAATATTTTGAGTCTCCTGTTTATCTGTGGAGTAAGGGTTTGCTTAACCAACTGTTTTATCCTAATTACCTTAAAAACATATGAATAAAACCATGGCAGGTGCTTTTCAAGGGACACAGTCTCTGGCTTCTGGAAAGTTCTGTCCTCCCTCATTCTAAATCTGAGTGGTCGAAATGTATCCTAGTTGAAGGTTGGTATTGGATGGTTATAGCTGAATTATAGTTTATAGCTGCTACAATTCCTACTTGTAGTTAAGAGCCTCATTTCTGTTCCATAGAGCTACAGATTAAGGGTGATTTCCGAGTATCTGTCCAGTCTTAGGACCTGCCTTTAACCAACATGCTTCTCAGGAACTGGATTGCATCTTATTTTCCTAATGAAGTATGCAGGGCCCAAGGACAGGCAGAGTGCTTACTCATCCATGTGAGCATTTATTCATTTAGCAAGAGCTTCTTTATTACCCACCACATGACAAGTGCTGAGCTCCCCGGGGGTTCTGAAACAACCAGGCTGATGAGGGAAGAGCAAGGGGCCATTTAGCCCTGAGTTTCATATTGTTAAAGGCCTCAGACTGAGACTCCTGACATTGTCTCTGAAGGAGGTTTTATTTTGGTTGTAAATACAGGTAATTTGTGAAATATAAGCATTTTAAAATGTACTAGAGTTTTGGTAATCCTGTTTTAGTAGTTCTTAATTTCATAACATACTGGGAATTTCAAATGTGGAAGTGACCTGGCCCCCTTACCCCTCTGAGAATAGTAGGAAAGGCTAAGATACCCCCCTGAGTCTCCTCACCCGACAGGAAGTCAGGCATCCTTTCCCCTAAGAAAGAAAGAAGGTGGTATGCCTGGGTAAAAGGGCATCTCCATGGGATATAAATGTTGGAAGGGGCTGGAGACAGTCTCTATATACCCCCTCATGTGTCGGTCAGGGGAATAGACCTCAAAAGGTGCAGCACATCCTAAAGTCCTACGGGCAGTTGGTTTATGACACCATGAGACTAGAATGGTGGTTTCTTAATCCAGTGTTCTCCGTCCTTGCTTTCATAGAGTGGACCCTCCACACAAGATACTGACTTTACCTGGTCCCGATCTTCCAGCATCATCACTCCTTGGGACATAGACCAACTTCAGTTTCTTTCCCTCCCTCCCTTTCCTGTCTCTTTCCCTTTCCCCTTTCCCCTTTCCCCTTTCCCCTTTCCCCTTTCCCCTTTCCCCTTTCCCCTTTCCCCTTTCCTTTCCTTTCCTTTCCTTTCCTTTCTTTCCTTTCTTTCCTTTCCTTTCCTTTCCTTTCCTTCCTTTCCTTTCCTTTCCTTTCCTTTCCTTTTTCTCCCTCCCTTCCTTTCTTTTCTCTCTATCTCTGTCTCTCTCTGTCTCTCTCTCTCTGTCTCTCTCTGTCTCTGTCTCTCTCTCTTCTCTTTCTCTCTCATATGCCTTTTTCTTTTTCTTTCTTTTTTTTTTTTTGATGAGTACATCCTGGTTTATACTTTCTACCAGTGCCTTCTTGCTATACTACTGCATTATTCCTACCAACAATAGAGGTTGACCCACATCAAAAGCAGAACATTTGGTTTCAGTCAGAACAATATTTGTGTTGTGAGCTTTGATCTTGGCTCTCCTGCCTGGGGCAGAGCAGGGTTTCACCATAGCAGTGAACTCAAGGCCGCGTGTTCTCTCTGGAGCTGGGATCGCCAGGATGCGGTTAGCCTGTTGCAAGATGAGTATTACTTTGACTAAAAGTCTGCAACCAGTTTGTGTGTGTGTGTGTGTGTGTGTGTGTATGTGTGTGTGTGTGTGTGTGTGTGTGTTTAAGTAAATCCCACTATATGACGAAGAGAGAGAGGAAAAAGTCCAAGTAAGCAACTCCCTTATCCCCCCAAAACAGAAAAAGACAAACTAAGCTACAATGACAGTTTACCTGCCTCATTCTGATCTTACTTTTTCTTTCGCTTTGGGATTTAGATAAAGACAATATGACTAAAGTTTAACTCCATATTTTCCCTGGAGCCCCAGGATTATCTTTGAGCTGCCTCGTGGATAGCACCACTCACTGTGCCAAAGGCTTTTCAAACTCATCGTGACGATACTGAATGTACCATTTCTGCCTCGAAACCAGCTCCTCCTCTTCAGGTTTCATAGCCTGCCACCAGGCTCCGAAGCTAGAAACCTTGGATTCATCCTACATACCTTTCTGTCACTCAGGTGTTCTGTCACTTCTACTGCCTAGATGTCTGTGAATCCAATTACTGCCTCCCCTCCACTCCCGGCTCCACATGGCTGCCAGGGAGATCTGTCTAAAATGCAAACCTGACTGTGTCATTCTCCTTCTTCAAAATCTCTGAGGATCCCCAGAGCTCAGAGGATCACACCCATACCCTGACATATGGTCCTGCACATCTTGGCTGCAGCCCTGTGATAACTAACCCCTCTGCAGCCACACTGGGTGTCTGACCACGCCTTCCTGGGGCATGCTTGTGAATGCCTCTTTCTTGGCTCCAGTGTGAGACACACCCCCTGGAATATCCTTTTAAAAAAATCTTTATTGATTTCAGAGAGGAAGGGAGAAGGAGAGATAGAAACATCAATGATGAGAGAGAATCATTGATCAGCTGCCTCCTGGGGATCGAGCCCACCACCTGGGCACGTACCCTGACCGGGAATTGAACCCTGACCTCTTGGTTCATAGGTCGACACTCAACCACTGAGCCAAGCCGACCGGGCTGGAACATCCTTTTACGACTGATCAGATCTTGCTCTTTCTTCTAGATTCAGCTCAACACTGTCCCTTTCTGTCTATTCTTCTGAAGACTCCCAATTAATTAGAGGCTTCATCCTTTTACCTGGAGTATGGCTTACTGGAAAGAGCATGGGCTTTGGAGTCAGGTCAAATGGATCTTGAGAATCTGTTCTACTCTGACTCTCACGTGCCTCATCTATAACATTGACACAGGGCCAACATCATTCATAGAATCCTTGAGAGGATTAAACAAAATACCATAGTTTCCAAGTAACTGTTAGTTTCCTTCCTCCAGCAAATTGTAGAAATAAGCAGAGTGGTTCAAGAATATGGCCCTGAACCCAAAACATGTGTCTTCAAAGCCCAGCCCCTCCACTTATTTATATCAGTGACCTTAAACACAGGCATTCGCTTGAGCAAATCACTCCTTTCCTTGTCCTCATCGGTATGATCATAGCACCTACTTCATAGGGTGCCTTAAACATGTGTCTTAAGGCCCATCCCCTCCACTTATTTATATCAGTGACCTTAAACACAGGCATTCGCTTGAGCAAATCACTCCTTTCCTTGTCCTCATCGGTATGATAATAGCACCTACTTCATAGGGTGCCTTGGGTTATTCAATGATTGGAATATTCAACATTCCAATGAGATAACTGTAAAGTTAGCATGTTTGGCACATAGTAATCCCGCAATGGATGGTGGCTGTAATCATCCCCCTGACCCCGCAGTTGCCACTCTGTATCATAGTTATTGGTCACATGGTTTTTTCCCTATTACCCGGAGGATTGCTAAAAAAAACCAGACAACTTTACTCACACCCGTATTCTCAACTACTCCAATGAAAAGGAATGAGCAATCAGAAGTCGTTTCTTCAGGTGGATAGAGCCAGGAGCATTTCTTCTGAAGCCTTAGGTCTGTATGTGGTCTGGGCTTCTTTTAGGATACCGCCCTATTCTCCTATCCATGCCAGTCAATTGCCTTTTAGGACCCATTCAAAATAGGCTCCTCTAAGAAGCTTTCCCTATATTACCCCAAATCCATTCAGATATCGCCTTTAGATCTCAACTTCTCCTTTAGATCTCAGTTCCTACTGCTTGATTAGGTTTTAAAGAAATTATTATTTTGTATGAGAATCCTCTGTGGGATTGTGGGAATGATGGGGACTGCCATCTTCCCTGGTCTGTGAGTGATGTTGCTACCTGCAACAATGGCACCCATGTGGTGCTTTTAATGAAAGCTGTTACTATCAGGCTGCCTTTGGTTTTCTTTCAGTTCCCTTCCTCCTCCTTCTCTTCCCATTCACTCCAAGGGCCCTTCCAGCCTTGAATGAATGCTGGTGGTCACTGTTTTAGACCAGAGAACTTCCATTTTTCTGCTCTGGACACATGTTAGTGAGCTTAAGGGCTGTTCTGTTCTCTCCTCTGTCCTGACTGGGGCAGGCACACACAGTTTTGGGTGTTCCTCACCCTTCTCATTTCCTTATTGTTGACTCTGGTGGGTATTGGATGCCAGGAGACATCGATGCCTTTTTTGTTGTACTATACATTAAATTTTAAAAGTGTGCCCCTCACCTCCTATCTGAGAGGATTCCTGACAGATATAGGACAGGGATAAGACATGTATTGTTAACCATGAGAGCAGCATATTTTGGAAGATTTCTGTTCATAGGGCTAAATTCTGTTGTAAACTTGTTTAGAGAGCTTGATGAAAGCTCTATGTTTGGGGTCAAGTTTCAAGGAAAAGATGGTTTGGGTTTATTTTGTTTTTAGCATATTTACCCATTGTTTTCAACTCAGACTCTTGAGTTGAAAATGCTTCTCTACTGGGACAAAGACAGAAACCAATTAAGGGCTTCTCCAGTCAAAACAGACTGACTACTAGAAAGAAATGTTAGCATATTCCACTTGCATTTACATAATCTTAATTTTATTCACTTTCTTAGCAAAGAAATTTAGACACTTGTGACCTAATAGAAATTACTTAGACATCTCCCCGCTATATCTCTTCCTTTACTTATTTTCATACAAATGCAGAAATTTTTCAGGTGCCTTTTCTTGAAGAATAACTGTTTCTCTACCCTTTGAGTAACAGAAATAATCGAGACTAAAAGAGAATGTCACCCAGGGTTTTCTTTAATTCTATAAATTCTGATCTTCTTTTATCTCATTCTCCGGATTCTGAGATTCTAATTTTTGACTGGGTCCCTGGGCCTTTCTCTTTTCCCAAAACCTTGTTCACCTCCCTGTGGGACAGAGCAGTTTCCTTTCTTAGGGATGCTGGGCTGCTGGCCCCATTCTATTCCAGCCACAGATCCTGCGTTACTGAGCTGTCCAATCTGCCTAACTTCCTCACATGACTTCTGCCACCCTTCTATTGAATGAGCAACCTGAAAATAGTCGATCCAAAGTGACTCTTCCTGTTAACATTCTTCTAAGGTTATTACTCCATAAATTTGCCTGTCTTTCCCATTCCCCAGATAAATTTAAGTGTAGAAAAAGAGTAGTACCGGAAATAAACCACTTAAGAAAATAAATATGGTCCATGTAAGTTAGAAATTTCATAGTTGAGAGTCTGTGTTTTAAGCTATTTCTTGCACACAGGATTTATATCCTCTGTTTTAATATTGAAAGCTAAATGGTTGTGAGATCCAATATTTCAGTAAGCACTCAAAATAGGGAAAGAAACAATTATTATTTTTTAAATCCTCATCTGAGGTTATGTTTTTATTGATTTTAGAGAGAGATGAATAGAGAAGGAGAGGGATAGAGAGAGAAACATCAATGTGAGAGAGAAACATTGATCACATCAATGATTTGCTTTCAGTACTTGCCCTGACTGGGGATGGGACATGCACCGTGGGTATGTATGTGCCAGGAGTCGAACCCGTGACTGAACCCACAATCCTTTGGTGCATGACACAATGCACCAACCAACTGAACCACACTGGCCAGATGAAATGCCCTATTATTCAGTATGACTCATATCATGAAGGCAGGGATAGATGTAGGGAATGAGGTGAGAGAAGTTACGAAAAGGGTTCACACTGACTTCATTTTCTGCAAAGTGAATGTGGTTGTTTCTCTTGTCTATGCTCATCCCTTCACCAGGATCAGTATCTGTTGGGAGGCGAAGCTACCTGACAATGTACAATTAATAGGACAGGCATCCAAGAGTGATAACTGTAGAGGCAGATGTTGAAATGATAGAAAAGACAGCTAGGGTGCATAGAAATGCTTCCCACAAAATACAGTGGCTGGTTATAACCAACTTCCCACTCACTAGTGAGAACAACTCTGTGTAGTTGAGAGAGCACCTGGCTAGGAGTGCAGACCTGCCTATGTCATAGGTCCTGCCCCACAGCACATTTGCTATGTGAGTTTGGGTAAATCACATGATAATAACATCAGATTTAGGAATATATTGAGCATTCTGTTAGGTATTTTATATGCTATACTACAAACTATCCAAAGCTTAATAACTTATAAAAGAAGTATTATTCTCTCTTGCAATTCAGGGTGGATGTACTCATCTGAGTAGTCTTTATTTAATTGCAGTCCAATAGTAAAGCATCTAAAGTCTTTAATCACATGTCTGCAACCTGGGCTGAGATGGCTGGGCCAGATGAGGATTCTTTCTGCAGCCTCTCCCTGTGGCTAGCTTGGGCTTCCTCACAGCATGGCAGCCTCAGAGAGTTGGACTTCTTACAGGGCTGATGGTATGCCCCAGAGTGAGCTTTCCAAGAGGCAGGAAGTGGAAGTTGCTAGTCTCTTAGGCCTGAGCCCAGAAACTGGCACCACACATCATTTCTGACCCATGCTCTATAGGTCAGACCAACCCCATCCAGATTAAAGGGGAAGAGAAATGGACCTCACTTCTCAATGAGAGAAGGGGAGGCCAAAGAATGTGGTAGAATGCATGTGTCAATCACGCTTGGCTTTAGGGTACTGGTACATGGCCAAGGGGCTAGTGGTTGGTGCTGTTTTGCCCAAACTTGAGCAGCATGAGGACAGTGTGTTCCATGGGAGACTGTGGTGTGATCCTGTACAAGGGAGGTTGTCTTGGTCCCGGTTTAATAGTTCCTGGCTTGGCTGTCCTCTGCTGTGCAAGTTTCATGGACAGGAACATCTGCCTTTTTTCTAGCCATGCACCTAGAACATCAAAAAAACTGTCTGGCACTTGGTATGATCAACAAACCAATGGGATGCAGTGGCAGTTAAATAATTCAGGTCGCAGAAAAGGAGTGATGCCTGGCTGGGTTGGGACCATCATCCCTGAGTGATCCCAGCAGGACATCTGGGGAAGGAGAGAAGTAGCATCTTTCCTTTCATTCATCTGAGTCTCCATTTATAATTTATCAAGAGTGAGAGAGGTTAGTGTTTGGAATTGCAGAAAGATATAAACAACAGTTACTAGTATGTTAATAATAATGCCACTGTGCTCAAGAAACAACAGAGACTGATAAAAGCCTAGTGCTAACAGAGACTTTTTATTGAGGCACTCTTCTAAGGGCTTTATGTGTTTTGCACAGAGATGCAAAGTGGTTTGCCTGAAATCACACAGTAATGTGTCAGAGCCCACATTTCAACCAAGATAGTCTAGCTACACAGGCTGTGTTCTAAACAACTATACCAGTTGATCTTTCTACTGCCTTTTAGTTTGTTTTTGTTGTTGTTAGCATTTTCAAGGTCTACAGAGTGAATAAGCAAGCCAAGTAATACACCTAACATGCAAGCTGGTTATGTTATGGAGAGATATAAGCATGCTATGTGCATGAACAGTTTATAGACACTGTGTACTGTTACAGAGTACAATGGAGTGGGAAGGGATTTTAGCAGCAGTTTATTCCAGCTTCCCACCCAATGCAGGGATCCCCAGAGAATCATCATCCTGCTTGGCTTGAACTCTAAGGTCAGGTGAATAAAAATACTAATGGCCAACATAAGAGCTGATGCTAATGACTGCAGTAACTATGGAAACCAACTAGAATACAAAGGACAAGAAATGTTCTTAAAAGAGAATTTAAAAAAAGTACAAGGTAGTGACTAGAGCTGAAAACCCAGATAAATTAGTAAAGGCTGGATAATGGAGGAGAGTGGAGGTGAGAGACGTATAAGTACTAAATTTCTGTTCATCTTTAAAACTTTGTCAAACACTTTTTTATTTAGATTAGGTAAATAAGATGTTTTGTGTTTGTGAAAAAACTCTGTGATAACCATTTGTATAATTAAAAATAGGATGTCTGTCTTCTAAATGGGAATAGGCTATTTTTCAGCCTATACAGAAAAAAAAGAAAAAGAAAAACAGTAGAAAAGAAGAAGCAAGGAAACAAAAGAATAATAAACTCCAAGGTGCATGCATTATGGCAAATACACAGGTTTAAATTCGTCTATTAAAGCATTTGATATTTTAAAGTCAATTATAAAGCAATATGTGGTAATTTGCATTCATTACCAAATGAATAAAAATTGTCCAGTCAATTATTGCATTGTACAGTATTTTATTAGTTAATATCTTCTATAATTAATTGCCTTGAAGACAGACTTTATGTCTTATCCACTTTGGCATTGACAGTGTAGAGTTGGTGCTCAAATATGCATCAAATGATTTAATACTAAAAAGATAATAAGTGAATAACAATATGAGGAAAATAGCTTTTAATCAAGAGACTGGGTGGTTTCAATGGTATAACCAAAGGTGAAGACATAATAGATTAGAAACTTTATATGCCAAAGAGCATCACTATAAAACGCAGGGAACAAAATCTCAGAAATTACAGAGATAGTTTGTGTTGAGAGTATGAGCTTTGTAATCAGTCATACCTGAATTTGAATTGTGGCTTTGCTATTTATTAGCTTGGACCAATTATTTATCTTTCCTGACTCTCAATTTCATCATCTGCAAAAATGGGAACAATCTGGTTGTTGTAAGGATTGAGTGAGGGAATGTAGGTAAAATACTAGCCCACAGCAGTCAGCCTTCCCTCCCAACAGGCCCTTTAACTTTAAAAAGAGGAAGGAGGGCCGAAACTGGTTTGGCTCAGTGGATAGAGCGTCGGCCTGCGGACTGAAAGGTCCCAGGTTCGATTCCGGTCAAGGGCATGTACCTGGGTTGCGGGCACATCCCCAGTAGGAGATGTGCAGGAGGCAGCTGATCGATGTTTCTCTCTCATCGATGCTTCTCTCTCATCGATGTTTCTAGCTCTCTATCTCTCTCCCTTCCTCTCTGTAAAAAATCAATAAAATATATTTAAAAAAATAAATAAATAAATAAAAAGAGGAAGGAGGGAAGGAAGGAAGGGGAGGGGGAAGAGGGAGAAAGGGAGGGGGAGCCCTGTTCTCAGTAGTTATTCAGCACTTGGTCAATAAATATCCTGGGCAAGCACCATGTCCTTGCCATTTTCATAGTCCCCCAGTGCCAGTGTAATGCCTTATTAAAGTAGATATTAAGATGTCTGCTGAATGCTGAATAAATTTTAAAAGGAGTTGTATGACTTAAGCTCTATGTGCCTGCTTAGTAACAGAGATCTGACTATAACAACTTTAAAAATTAAGATTTCTGCCTGGCCAGCGTGGCTCAGTAGTTGAGCTTTGACTTATGACCCAGGAGGTCATGGTTTGATTCTGGTCAGGGCACATGCCTGGGTTGTGGGCTTGAGTATAGGGTGTGCAGCCAATCAGTGATTCTCTGTATAGGGTGTGCAGCCAATCAGTGATTCTCTCTTATCATTGATGTTTCTGTACAGGCATTGACAGTGTAGAGTTGGTGCTCAAATATGCATTAAATCTCTCTTATCATTGATGTTTCTGTCTCTACCTTTCCCTTCCTCTCTGAAATCAATTTAAAAATATTTTTTAAAAATTAAGGATTTCTCTTTTTACATAAAGTCCAGGCATAGGTGATCCAGGGGTGGTTCCATGAAGTTATCAAGGACTCAACCTCCTTGTCTCCCTAAATTCTAGCAAACTTACCATTTCCCTTTCATGTTCAAGGTCACAGAATGCCTGCTGAAATTCTATCCATAAATCCACAATCCAAGTCACAGGAAGGGGAAGGGCAACAGTGAAAGACACTTCTTCCACCTAAGTTATCTCTCTTTAAAAGCTCTCTTAGGCCCTAGCCAGTTTGGCTCAGTGGATAGAGCATCGGCCTGCTACTGAAGGGTCTCAGGTTTGATTCCTATTAAGGGCACGTGCCCAGGCTGTAGACTTGATCCCCAGTAGGGGGCGAGAAGGAGGCAGCCAATCAATGATTCTCTCTCATCATTTTATATATATACTAGAGGCCTGATGCACGAAATTCATGCAAGGGGCTCAGCCTCGCAGCCCCGGCTTCATCTGGAAGGTCGTCCAGAAGGTCGTTCAGCTGTCTGGTCTAATTAGCATATTATGCTTTTATTATTATAGATCTATATTTATTGATTTCAGAGAGGAAGGGAGAGAGAGATAGAAACATCAATGATGAGAATCATTGATCAGCTGCCTCCTGCATGCCCCCTACTAGGGATCAAGCCTGCAACCCGGGCATGTGCCCTTGATCGGAAGTGAACCCTGGGACCCTTCAGTCCACAGGTCGATGCTCTATCCACTGAGCCAAACCGGCTAGGGCTCTCTTTCATATTGATGTTTCTAGCTCTCTCTCCTTCTCTTTCCTCTCTGAAATTAATAAAAATGTATATTTTTTAAAAAGCTCTCTTTGCCGAAACCGGTTTGGCTCAGTGGATAGAGCGTCGGCCTGCGGACTGAAAGGTCCCAGGTTCGATTCCGGTCAAGGGCATGTACCTGGGTTGCGGGCACATCCCCAGTAGGAGATGTGCAGGAGGCAGCTGATCGATGTTTCTCTCTCATCGATGTTTCTAACTCTCTATCTCTCTCCCTTCCTTTCTGTAAAAAAAAAATCAATAAAATATATTTTTTTAAAAAAATAAAAAGCTCTCTTAGAATCCCTGCCCATAAATTCTGCTTATATCTTATCCCATTCACCACTCCTTGTAAGGAAGACGGAAAATGTGGTTTTCTCTTTAGCTGGGTATTTAGCCACCCCAAGTAAAATAAAAGTTCTAATGTTAGTGAAGAAAGGGAGAATTGATATTCAGGAGGCCACAAACTATCGGTCAGAAGGACTGATGGTTTTCTTGGATGGGTACTTCATGCTTCACATATAAAACTCTACACTTATATTTATTTGTTTACTCCAACTGAGCAGGGCCCAGACTGGGGTCCAGAAGTGATCATGCTGCTTTCTTTTGTGGGTTCTACCCAATATATATTCTCTGAGAGATTTTAGAAGTCACAGGGTAATTAGGGGTGACTTAGGGATATTTGAAGGGTATTTATTAACTTATTTGACTATATAAAATATATATAAAGAATTCAATAGGTATAAAAGAAGTACATGTGAAAAGGAATTTTCCTCCTACCCTTGGCTCCCAGTCACTGAGCTCCTTTCCAAGAAGCAACCACTGTTGCCAACCGCTATTAGGATGTTGTGTAGATTTCTGGATACAGTCTCTGCATTTGCATACACATATGGGTATGTGTTCTAATCTTTTTTTTAATACATATTTTTTTTATTTCAGAGAGGAAGGGAGAGGGAGAGAGAGATAGAAACATCATGATGAGAGAGAATCATTGATTAGCTGCCTCCTGCATGCCCCACACTGGGGATTGAGCCCACAACCCAGGCATGTGCCCTGATTGGAAATCAAACCACAATCTTCTGGTTTATAAATCGACGCTCAGCCACTGAGCCATGCGGGTCGAGCTGTTATCAAAATTTTTTTTATTTTGCTCATCTAATCAATGAGGAAAAGAAAACATTGTAGCTCTGATTTGCATTTCACTTATTTTGAGTAAAGTTGATTATCATGTTGTAGATTGAAGAGCCTTTTAATGTCTTTTCCTGGTTCTATTCCCCGCCCGCCCCCCCCCAATTTTGTTTGGTTGACTAACTCCCCTAGGTGTTCTTTATAAAAACTTTAGCCTCTCTTTAGTTGCAGATATGTTTTTCCATTTGTCTTTTGACTTTGTTTAATGGTAATTTTAGGCAGAAATTTAAAAAATGCTTACATAGTCGAATTTATTAATTTTTTCCTTAAGTGAAATTCAGGTTTATGTCATATGTAGAAAGGCCTACCTTACTTCACAATTATTTTTAAAGGTCATTCTTCCTTTGATATATTTGGTTCCATTATATAAGTTTCCATCATGATCCATCTGTGGTTTATTTTGTTGAAGGTGCATTGTTTTAAAATGACCTATACATTTATGTACTAAAAACAGGCTGTACTAATAATATCCCTTTGGTGTCTCAAAAGTAAATATAGAAAGACCAGGAACTAGCTCTAGATATCAGACCAGTGGTTGCAGAAAAGAAGTGTGTCAGTTCTGATAGGACAAAAAGACCGGACAAACTACAAGTTACAAGGAAGTCAATTTCCGCTCATCCAGGAAGAAAGAACATTTTAACAATTAGAGTCCAACAATGGAGTCGGCTCCCTATTGCAGGGCTGTTTTTTGTGACTTAGTAAGCTAACCATTTTTTGAGTGTTCCAGGAAGCCTGTATTCCTTATTTCTGTAGTGCTCTGCTGCTTTTCAAGAAGAGCTTTGCATTTTACATTAGGTGTCATTGGCAAGAAGTTTTGGGGAAATTAGCACATACAGTTAATGGGATATGGAGGATGCATACCGACTGAATATGAAAAGACTTCCATGGAAGTCATGCACCTTGTGATAGAGGTAACAGTTTCTGAGATGGTTCAGTGTGGCACTAAGAGTGTGAGCTTCAGAGTCAATGGGGCTATTTCAGTCCCAGCTGTGTGCCTGGCTACCTACCCCTGAGCCTCAGTTTCCTCATCTATACAATGGGGATACTACCCATACTACCAACCAGTGCCGATAGGCACTCTTTTTTTTAATATATATTTTATTGATTTTTTACAGAGAAGAAGGGAGAGAGATAGAGTTAGAAACATCGATGAGAGAGAAACATCGATCAGCCGCCTCCTGCACATCCCCCACTGGGGGATGTGCCCGCAACCCAGGTACATGCCCCTGACCGGAATCGAACCTGGGACCCTTCAGTCCACAGGCCGACGCTCTATTCACTGAGCCAAACCGGTTAGGGTGCTGACAGGCACTCTTAAAAGTCAAATGCTCAATTAATATTAGCTATTTTTAATATTATTAATATTATCCTGTTTAGGACAAATTCCATTGCCAAGCAATTTTTTTCTTCCAGAAAACGTTTATTGAGTGCCACTGTGTACTGACACTGTATTGGATCCTGGGGCATAAACAAAGAAGGTTAATCAGGTACCTGTTCCCAAAGACCACAGCCCTGGGTCTACAGAGGTATGGGGACAAAATAACACTAAGTCCACTATTAGATCAATAGGCCAAAAGCACCGTACAAACTCTAGATTATAATCTAAACTAGAAAACGAATTGCACATATGGCCAAGTAATTTATGTTGGCAACAAGCCTAGGAGTGAATAGCAGCTGGATTGGAAAATCAAGTAGAGGCTCTCCCCACCCCCTAAACCCAAACAATCCCCTTCTTTCATGAAGGTAACGAGAGATGACAGCAAGGATCAGGTCCTCATACGCAGCCTTTCATGACCCAGCCCCTCTTTTCATCTTGATTAGGGGATAAAGGAAATGGGTTTCCTGGCTGGTCTCATCCGGGTAAACATTTCGCCTGCTTTGCAGAACCGCCACCCTTCTAAAGTGCCATTTGCTGGACCTGTAGTTGGCAGAAAACAGCAGGGCCTTTGTCAGTGACTAGAGCTGTAGTGACAGGAAGGACATTTATAAAAATGCTGCTGTGTCTCATGCCCGGTGCCAGGCGGTGCTCATAGTGCTCTTTTATGTGACTCTTGAAATTCACTAAACAATCCTGAAAGAAAAACCAGGGCACAACAAGGAATCAAACTCAGTTCTCTGGAATCCACTGTGGTGGTGGCTTCTAGACATGGGGATTGTCCCACTGAAAATGGAAAACTTCTGAGAAGTTGAGAAAAACAGGTTGTTTTTGAAAATGTATCGTATTTTTGTAAAGAATTGTTTGGGCTCTTTTTCAGTGTTTTTAATTTTTACTAAGCAGCAGCAATCCATGAGTGGAAGGACGGTGTCTCAGTCTGTTCCGGCTGCTATAATAAAATGTCATAGGCTGGATACCTTGTAAACAACAGAAACGTATTTCTCACAGGCCTGGAGCCTGGAAGGCCAAGATCAGGGTGCCAGCGTGGTCAGGTAAGGACCCTCTTCCGGATTGTGAACTGGTAGAAGAAGGCCAAAGAATTTCTCCAGGGTATCTTTTATAAGAGGGCTAATTTCATTCATGAGGGCTTCACCCTCCTGACCTAAGCACCTCCCAAATACCCCGCTTCTTAATACCTTCACATTGGGCATTAGCATTTCAACATATGAATCTGGGGGATATTCAGACCATAATGACATGGGTAGCTGGAACCCAGCCCTTTTATTTTTAATCTTTATTATTGAAAGTATTACATATGTGCCCCCACCCCCATTGACTTCTTCTAACCCCCTCTCCATCCCAGGCTTTCTCCACCCTATTGTCTGTGTCCATGGGTTATGCATATATGCATACAAGTTCTTTGGTTGATCTCTTCCCACCCACCCAACCTCCCCCATCTGTTCCATGCTTCTATGTCTCTGGATCTATTGTGTTCATCAGTTTATTTTGTTCCTTAGATTCTACATACAAGTGAGATCATGTGCTACTTGTCTTTCTCTGACTGGCTTATTTTGCTTAGCATAATACTCTCCAGGTCCCTCCATGCTGTCTCAAAGGGAACCCAACCTCTATGTGACTCCTGTATCGTGGTCTGAGTTACCATTCTGATAAAAAGAAACACTTCCATGAAAAGCCTCTAGTTGCTTCAGGGGGTGTCCTATACTTATTCACAAATATAATGATACATATTACACAGCAGCGTGGGAAAATGTCTGGGATGTGACGACAAAAAAAAGGCCACTTCAGCTGCTTCTATTTTATGATTACCCTTATATGTGTGTCGACAAGGTCTCAAAGACATCTTTTCCATTAATAATATTTGATAGTTTGGGTAATGGAATGTGTCCAAAATTTTCTCTTTTTCTTTCTAAATTTTATGTGCTGTAGAAAATAATTAAAAATGACTAAAAATAAAAGAACTGTCGTTGGGCAAGTCATTCGCCCTTGTGGGGAGGGTCTTGGCCAGTTTTCCCATATGGGCCTGAGCTTCCAAATGGTAATGCTGAGAGTGGTGCTGGCATGCCTGGAGCTGATGGGGGGTTGTAGCCAGTGTAAGGGTGCTGAAACCAACCTAGAGGTAGGCATAGGAGTGGATTAACCATGGCCTGTGGGCCAGTTCTGGACCACCACCTTTTTTTGGGGGGGTGTTAGGCTATGTTTATTGTTTGCTATAGCTCTAGTGTCAAAGACTAACTTTCCTCTTATGTCCTTGTTTTTGTCTTTCCTGTTGTCTTGGGTTTCCCTAGAGACTCCTTTATAAATAGGATCTAAGCCTTGCAGTGCTTTTCAGCTGCAATCCCCCATTATTATACAGGAACCTATTGATGTGGTGGCAAGCAAGGTGTGGGGGAAGGGGAAGCACTCTTTTATCTGATGACCAGGACTCAGTCCTTAGCGAGTCTCTATCATTGTAGATTTAAGAGCCTTTTATTTTCCTTTCCTGTTGATATTCTTTGGCCACTTTTCTGTTGGGTTGATTAACTTTTGTAGGCATTTTTTGATAATTCAAGGAAATTATCCCTCCATTAGTTGCAAATGTTTCCCATTTTAATTTTGACCTTGTTTATGGTTTCTCTCCATGCAGAAAATGAAAAGAAAAAAAAATTGACTATAAAATTCTTCACAAGTGGTTCTCAGACACTTTATCACCCCTTAGGTGAGACAGGAAGACTGGAAGAGGCTAGAGTTGGGTGTTTCCCATCTCCAGGCCACTAAGGCCCTGATAAAAGCCCAGTCACTCTGGTAAAATAGTTTTCCTTGAGAGCAGGTCTTGTTAAGGAGAACAGTACAGTCTGGGTGTATTTCCAAATGGTCACACTCCCTCTCCCCCTGCTGGAAGCACGGAGGTACTTTCTCTAATCTTTACAGAGAGAATCCGAGAGGGCTCCTGAAGATAAAACTCATGAAAGTGTGGGGCTCTCCCATGGTGAGGAGTTTTTAATCTCTAAAGTTTTAGACAAAGCTCAGTTTCCAGTAAATTAGTATTAAAAGTTCAGCCAGTTATAACTTCAAGGATTCCTACCAAGTGCTGGCTCAAGCAGAGCTTCTGCTCCTGGTAAGATGTGGCTTTCTGAATGTGCCTGCCTCTCCAGTTTTGGGAGGTAGTGATTTGCTCCATGACTTCAGTTCTCTAATGGACCTACAAAGAGTTGTTGATTTTTAGTTTTCCAGTTTTTGTTCTGAGGATAGAGTGACAGTTTCAGCTCTGGGGAGAGAAAGCTCTTTATATGTCAAACTAGAAACTGAAGCCCATCACCTTTTTTTTTTTTTTGTACAGCATGTGCACTAAGAATGGTTTTTGTGTTAGTAAGTGGTTGAAAAAAAATGTAAGAATAATGACATGTAAAAATTATATCAAATTCAAGTCTCAGTATCCAGAAATAAAATTCTACTGGATTATGCCCACTCTTATTTATTTATGTACTAGAGGCCTGGTGCACGAAATTTGTGCATGGGTAGGGTCCCTAGGCCTGGCCGGCGATCAGGGCCGATCGGGGCCTTCCAGCTGCCAGCCAGGGCCTCCCTTCCCGGCTGCTGGTCACCGGCCAGGGCCTTCCTTCATTCCGCACTGACCCCTGGTGGTCAGCGCATGTCATAGTGAGCGATTGGTCTCCTGGTCAAACTCCTGTGGGGACAATTTACATATTAGGCTCTTATATATACAGATTGTCTATGGCAGAATCATGTCTTTGCAACAGAGGTTTTATGGCCAGCAAAGCCTAAAATATTTATCTGCTGGTTTATTACATTCTGGACACAGGTCTAGCTTAAGTTCATATCCTTTTGACACTGTGCTTGAGTGAATCATCACATTCTGAGATGAGTGAAGACATAGGTCTCCCCTCAAGGAGCTTACAGGCTTATGGGGGATACTAGAGGATCAATAGATTAGCATTTACTGGACTGATTTGGAATGAGAAACATTGGAGTTAGATCTGGGCAAGAGAGAGAGAGTAATTGGAGCTCAGCCTATTTGGTAGAACAGGAAGTACTTGGTGGTGGGCCAAAGACTGGATCTTCTTAGGAGTGCCCAGGTCAGGAGGACACTGGTATGCTGCACTTTCTGAAGCAGTGACTGCTGTGGTCAACTCAGTATTGTAGTGCCACTTTCAATTATGCATAATGGTGTTCAATGTCATTTTTAGTTAAGTTACCAAGAAGTATACAGCTCTGGAGAGAGAATGGGTTGATTTATCAAAAATGTATTCAAAGCAGACCAGCAACGTAATCTCAGATAGTAATGGCCAAGGAATGGGGAGAATTTTGTAAACATTTCATATAAGAAAAGAAGCTAAACCACAAACTGTTGAGATCATGTATATCCTATAATACAGAGTGAGTCTGTTATGATCTCCATAGAGCAGCGGTTCTCAACCTGTGGGTCGCGACCCTTTGGGGGTCGAATGACCCTTTCACAGGGGTCGCCTAAGACCATCGGAAAACACATATATATAATTACATATTGTTTTTGTGATTAATCACTATGCTTTAATTATGTTCAATTTGTAACAATGAAAATACATCCTGCATATCAGATATTTACATTACGATTCATAACAGTAGCAAAGTTACAGTTATGAAGTAGCCATGAAAATAATTTTATGGTTGGGGGTCACCACAACATGAGGAACTGTATTAAAGGGTCGCAGCATTAGGAAGGTTGAGAACCACTGCCATAGAGACTAGGAACTTTAGAACTCTTGGCTATGACCTGCTGTAAACTCTTTAAGTCATTATTATGTATAATTGCTGTAAGACATCAGACACACCTCCTTATCTTAAGTGTGTTGATGCTGAGGAGGGTCTGTGTGGGCTTATATAATAGGATGGGTGTGGACAACAAGTAGATATACAATATGGATCTCCTTATTTATTAAAGAAAACTTCCCTGAGGCCAACGGCCTTAAGAAAGTGAGGTGACCACACTACCCTCTTGGGTCCCCTTTGGAGGTCATAGTATTAAGATCAGCCTAGTTCATTACTGAGTAGTAGCTTTGAGTCTTTTTTAGCTATGTACCCAAACTGCAATCCTGATTGCACACTCTGCCATGGTTTGGCCTGGAAACAAAAGGTATATTCCCTTGTCACCTTCTTATATTTTTTATTAGAGTGATTGTGGAATCCCCCCAGGAGATCTTATCAGTGGACCATCAACAGATTACACTGCATGCTAATGGAGGTTGGGAAAAATTGAAGCAAATGACCCCTTGCAGAAGTGACTGAGGCACAAATAACCAGCAGGTTCTTGACTGTCTTGCAGGTCTCCTAGAATTTAGATTTGATCAGGACCTCCAACTCAATTCAAAGATCACTTGAATGAGCCTGTGCCTTGTTATCATTCTCCAGACCCTTCTTGAATATGTTCAGAGGTTGGGGAACTCATGCTCTCACCTCAACCCATGTACATTAAGGTTGACTAAAGACCATGCCTTAGTCAGGGATCTTGTGGTTTCAAGTGCCGGAATCCAACTCAAACTAGTTTTAGGAAAAAGCAATATTTCTTTTAGCTCTCTTGACAAAATTTGGGAAGGGTAAGTTTTAGGGACAAGTAGAAACTGGTTTTGAATTCTGGATGTCAATTTCTCTGTTTCTTTTCCTTCCTTCCTTCCTTCCTTCCTTCCTTCCTTCCTTCCTTCCTCCCTCCCTCCCTCCCTCCCTTCCTTCCTTCCTTCCCTCCATCCATCTCTGATTTTCTGTGTTCTTCTTCTTTATTCCTTCATATTGGCTTTCTCCACTCAGTAGAAAACATGGCCACGAGTAACTTTTCCAAACTCACATATTCCTGCTTTACCAATATACAGGGATTGGGATTTGTTCTTTCTGTTTCCCACGATACTTGTGTGGGGGAGGGATCTGATGAGCTTAACTTCCATCTGGTGTCTATACCTATGGTCACTGTGGCCAGGAAGAAAGGACATCCCCACTAGAACGTTATGGTTGGAATAGAGGAAAGTTTTTCAGAGAGGAAGGGAAGAATGTTAGGCTGATGAAACTAGAAATGGACATTAGAGACATCTGGGGTGTTTGGCAATGCTTTCATAAATTAAAACTGAATGGTTATACTACCTAATTTTGCTTTCTCTTAAAACACAAAATGAAAACAGAAACAGACTCATCCACACAGAGACCAGACTGATGGTTGCCAGAGGGGAGGAGGATTGAAAAAAGGTGAAGGGATTGAGAAGTACAGATTGGTAGTTACAAAATAGTCATGGAGATGTAAAGTGCAGCCTAGGGAATATAGTCAATATTATTGTAACAACTATGTATGGTGCCAGGTAGCTACTGGAACTATGAGGGGGAACATTTTCTAAGTATATAATTGTCTAACCACTATGCTGTACACCTGAAACTAATACAAATTAATATTGAATGTAAACTATAAATAAAAGAAAAAAAAGAATTAGACCAAATTAATTAAATTATTCTTAAAATTTCTTTAAAAAGCCCTAGCTGGTTTGGCTCAGTGAATAGAGCTTCGACCTGCAGACTGAAAGTTCTGGGCTCGAATCCAGTCAGCGGCACATGCCCAGGTTGCAGGTTCAATCCCCAGTAGAGGGTGTGCAGGAGGCAGCCGATCAATGATTCTCTCATCATTGATGTTTCTATCTCTCTCTCTCTTCCTCTCGGAAATCATTAAAAATATATATTTTTTAAAAAGTGAATCAATTCTTCCCTGTGACCTTTCAAAAATTTAAGTACAGCTTCTATGTCCGGCCCCTTGGCTTATTATGGCAATCTCCTGGCCTGGGTTTCCTATCTCTGAGTTACCTTTCACTCCCATTGGACCCTCCCTGTTCGATCTGTCCTTAATCACCCTGCCAGGCCACCCCACCCTGCTCCAGTCCTCAGAGTTCCTCTTAATGGTTGCTCAGCTGGCTTTGGCAGCTGCAGGACCAATTACTCAGTATCATATCGGAATGCAGTCCTTTCAGTAGAAAACAGGTTTGGGAACCTGATATATCTGTTTTGATCCCATCTCTCCCACTGAGTAAAAGTGTGACATTGAGAAATTGACTGAGTCTTTTGCAGTGTTGTTGTAAGGATAACTGATTAATACCTAGCACCCAGACTGTAGCCCAGGGCCTGGCATATGGGTAGACGCTCCATAAAGGATAGCTGTGGTTACTGTCATCATTACTATCTGAATTCCTGACATCTCCCAGCTAAGGGACTTGTGGCTAGAGACCTACAGTGCCCATGGAGAAAAAGATGAGATTCATCCTGAAAAAGACAACTAGAAGATGTGGCCTGATTGACTGTTCAGGCAAAAAGGAGGCCTTAGGACGGCAAATTATTTTTCCTGCAGGCCTTAGGTTTCAATCTCAGCACCTTGGCCGCTGGGAAAGTAGCAGTTGATTTTCTCTTGTTTTCCACCTCAGGTCAGTTGTCCTGAGGGAAATCAAAGCCCCATTATCCCAAGCTAGGAACTTGGACAGAATGTGAACTCCATCTAGGTCAGCAATTAGAGACCCTAAGGGTAGAGAGGATTCCTCTCTGGAGCTGTACAGGGCGTGCCAGCTCAACTTGTTCAACTCGACTAGAGAAAGGTGGTTTTCATACTCTTACGCTGGCTAAATGTCTTGGCATTTGAGGCTGTCCAAATTTTGACTTTAGCCTACTTTTCCTGCTTTCATTCCCTTACTCTCTTATACTTAGCTTTTCCACATTCACATGAGATAAATTTACTGTCCCCAAAGCTCACCCTGTGAATAAAGACCTCTGAATTTTTTAAGATAATTACCCAAGTGTGTGTCCTGCACCACACTGAATCTATCCTTACCACTTTATCCATTCATCCGTCCATCCACCCCTCTATCCATCTACATCCATCCATCAACATTCATCCTTCTACATCCATCCATCCATCCATTGAACAAATTAACATTTGTTCCGTCCTATTATTCTTCTTCTATTCCAGGCACTAGCGACACAGATGTGAAAATCCTGTTTCTGGGATGGGGCTTCCTCCGTAGCCAAGCAGCTCCCTCTCTGCAATCTATTGATGTGAACTTCTATACACAACACCAAGCTCCTGGTCTCATGGAGCTCACATTCTAATGAAAGAAACAAAAAAAAACACCCACACAAATAAATCCTTTTATGCCAGGTGTGTTAAGTATTGTGTTAAAAATTAAAGCAAATAACTGGGAAATGATGCTGGGGGTGGTCAGTGTAGGGAGTGACAATGTTAGTAGGTAAGTTCCTGATGGGTCCTAGAATCTTAATGACTTAGAGGATCAGGTAACAGGATGTCATCTAGTGCAGAGTCCCACCTAATTTAGGGATCTCTTTGACAACATCTCTGTAAGATGACTAACCATAGAGACAATACACCATTACTCACAAGAGCATGGGCCTTGGAGTTGGATTAACCTGGTCTGAAGTCCAGCTCAACCATTTGCTACCACTTGCTATCATCTCAGATCTTTGATTTTGAAAATTATATATATTTTATATTAATATGTTTATTTTAAATTATATATAATACTTATATAGTTGATCCTTGGACAACACAGGGGTTAGAGGTGCTGACCCCCTGTGCAGTCGAAACTCTGAATATCATAAATTAAGTAGCCCTTCACATATGTGGATTCCTAACTGTGGATCAAAAATATATACATAATACATATTATTGTATACTTTGGTCTTACTTTGTTATTTTTATTTGTTTTTTTTTGCTAACCCAAGTGTTTCTGGGAACTTTAAGTTAGGCAAGTTGCCTGACCTGATGTCAAAGTGGATTTTTCATCACCTTTTTGTCTAATGAACCAAGTAAGCCTGCCTTTCTATTAGGCTTGGCTTTTGTTAATTATCCTTTTCAATTTGATGTTCTTTTCTCATTGTGCATATCACTTTTAATGAGACAAGTACATGAAGCAGTATTTTGGGGAGGTTTATATGCAAGAAAAAAACAAGACCTCACCAACAACGGGTAGCAGGTTATAATGCCAAGATTCCCTAAAACATTTTAAGTGACGTGCTGTGCAGTGTGCTGAGTTGCACCATTTGTGGTTAACTGCTTTAAGCTAGAACACGGTGAACAAATGAGAACGGGTGGCAACCGCTACCTGATCATAATGACTGGCATTTATTGGGCACCCATTGTGTGCAGACACTCTACTCAACCCTTACATGTTTCTCTTTTAATCCTCAGACTATCATTATCCCCATGTTACAGAAAATAAAATGGAAGCTTGTAGAGTTTAAGGAGGTAGCTCAAGATGATATAACTGATGGAGCTGCTGAGTTGAGAACATTTTTTAAAATGAAATAGTTCATTGGCCCATGCGGGGGGAAAAAGCTTTAATCGTGAGCCAAACGCATGAGGGAAAAGAAAAGTAGGCCAGCTGTGAGACCAGACGTTGTCTTCCAGTGCCAATAACAATATTGTCACCACTGCAGGTAGAGACACGATCATGGGGACAGACTTCTTGCACATAAAATCTAGTTTTTAAGATTTTATTGGTATAGCAGTATGAAGGGGCTGTATTTTTAAAAAGAAGTAGAACTAAGCACATATAAGGAGTGACTTTGAAAGACCTTTCTGTTCCAAATTATATCCTCTATGCAGTTGTCATATCTGAAATTCCTTCATTCGTGACGAACATCCCTGCATAGTTTTTCGAGGGGTCATCTTAACATGGGCAACACATTTGTAGCCTATCAGATTGCATCAAAATTCATAGTTTATCTTTCCACATTCAATCCCCCTATTTCCTGAGATAACTTAGTGTCCTCATTTGACCTTTTTGCTTGTACACTGAGTCTCATTCCATTGTCCCGTCCACCAGAACTTCTCCATTCTGCGACTCTGTCCCTCACTCCTTTGTCCTCTGAATCTGACAGTTGGTGATCATGAGTCAGTTATTAGATGGAATCCCTTAGCCACCAAGAATATGATTTCTCTCTTTAGAAAACAGTGCACAGTAGTTAGGCAGCAGGCTGATTCTGTGAGTTTTCAACATTTGGTTTGAAGTCTATTAGATTGGGAGAATGGTTGAAGGAAGGAAGCAGACTTCTAAATTTGCCAGGAGCCTTTCACATTCTTAAATTACAATTCCCTTTGCTCACGCATAAAGCTGGCTTTGCTTGTAAAATAGAAGCCAGCCCTTCTTTTTCCACCTGCTCCTCATGACAGATGGAATTGTCCCTTCTGCTTCTCATTCTTATCTTTCAGCTTCCTTCGTCTCTGAACAAATGAGCCCTGGTGACTCTTAGTGAGTTGATTCCATTGAAACAGAAGGCCAGACTCACCCAGTGTATTCAATTATTTTATAATTAATTACCTTTGCCGGAGCATCTTTTTTTCCCAAGGATCAGAGATCACTTTACAAATTCTATTGGCAACATTATCACAAGTCAGAACACAGTCGCTGGCATCCTTGGACAGTGATTTAGGAGAGGGTAAATATAAAAAGATGAATTTGATTTTGATCAATGAATAATGAGCACTTTGTGTGTTAGCTACATAAGGTGACAACTCAAAAGACAAGCTCAACAAATAAACCACTAATGAAGGAATTTCAGGCAGGCCATAGGTGTTGGGGTGGTTAGGAGCTCAGCAAGTCATTTCACATTATGGACACTTAGTACATCGCTGTTGAATGACTGAACATGTAAATGCACTCATTCAAAATAGTTGTTGAGCTCCTGTGCCAGACCCTGGGCTCAGCCTGTAGGATGTTGAGAAATGAATGAATATGCCACAGTGCTTGCCTTCAAGAAGGTAACATGAAGGCACACAAGGCAAATGAATATAATACAAATGATTGGGAAGACACAAGAGAACAAATAAACACAATTAAGATGAAATCCACAGATCAGAGGTTAATAAACTGGCATATTTATAATGGTCTGCTCAGAGGTTGAAAAGAAAATGTTGTTTTGAGTCAATATTGGAAAATTGGGAGAGAGAAAACACACACACACACACACACACACACACACACACACACACACACACACCCCTCTGGTTTTGAGCTTCTTTTGAGTAGCTCAAATCTGGTAACATTAGCCCCTAGTCCGCATTGTATGAAGTAGTTGAAGAGAGTAGCCTTTTCGATAGGATTGTCTGTCTCTTGAACAACCACAGCTTCCTCCTTCCCCACACCATGCACAATACAGACACGTTCACTTACACACAAGGGACCCTCCTCTGCATATATACCCACTTGCCACTCTAAGCATTGAAGGTTGAAAATGCTGCTGTAGGGTGCAGTGGGGAATGAAGAAAGGGGGTGTCAGTCCTATTTTGAGAGGTGTCAGAGAGGAAGTGACTCTCGAGTGTTGTTAAAAACTGGAAAGTTTAATTAGGTGGAAAATGGTGAATAGAGATTCCATGCATAGGGGATAGAAAGGAAAAGGCAAGCAAATACATGAACTGTTAGGGGAACTGTGAGCTTTTGCCTGAAGCTTAGTGGTGGGGAAGGGATTGGAGAGATGGGGAAAGGCCAGATCATGGGCAGCCTTGCTTGGCAAGCTAAGCGGTTTGTGTACATTTACATCCTCTCTCTCGCTCTGCAACACCCTCTATCTAAGACAGTAAATTAAAATTCTAAAAATGAGCTAAACAGAAATCCATTTAGTTTTTGGCCAGAATCCTGAACTCATCCTTAATTCTTTTGTCTCTACCCTTTTATGAATTTATTATCAAGCCCTGCCAATACCTCATTCCAAATATCCTCAATTTTCACTCCTTTCCATCTTGATCTTGCACCACTCTTTCTCTTGTTCACTGTGTTCCTTAAAAGCCCTTCCACAGTTCCTAGATATTTATTCTAATCTCAAGCCTTCCTACATGTTATCTCCTTGCCTTATTTTTTTTAAAAATATATTTTTATTGATTTCAGAGAGGAAGGGAGGGGGAGAGAGAGATAGAAATATCAATGATGAGAGAGAATCATCTATCGGCTACCTCCTGCACATCCACCATTGGGGATCGAGCCCCCAACCCAGGCACGTGCCCTGACTAGGAATCGAACCATGACTTCCTGGTTCATAGGTCGATGCTCAATCACTGAGCAACACCTGTTGGGCTCCCTGCTTAGGTCTTAATTTCCCTATGGCTAGCTCTTCCACTCTGCAGGTCCCAGCTTAATTGTCACTAACTCAGGGTACCTTGGCCTAACCTGGTCCTCCTCCCTATTTCTTCTTGCTCAATATCAGGTTTCCCTATATATGTTCTAAAATCATCCTTATTCTTCTTCATAGAACATACACTGATCTAATTACTTGTGTAATTATATGCTCAATGGATCTCACCATCATTCATCTATTATGTTCCAAGGGAGCAGGGATTGGTTTTTCTATCTTACCCATGCCATCACCTGCCCCAGCTCCAAGCAGGTAGCACAGTCACTACCACTTTGTAGTAGTCCCTTAATCTAACTGTGGAGTAATGCTTATAAAAATAATTATTTTTTAAGTCAATGCTTTACATTGTAATGATACTATGGAGTAAAAATTACTGCCATATTATTACTGAGGAGTAATAACAAAATGATTGGCAAAGGGGCCTTATTCATTCATTCATTTAAACAGTATATATTAGAGGCTTATTATGTGCCTAGTATTATTTTAGGAGCTAGGAATAAAGCAGTCTTTGATTTTATGGAGTGCATGTTGATGAATGTGTAAACGAAGGAGGTGGAAAGGATGAAAAGGAAGGGAGGGAGGTAGGGAGGGAGGAAAAGATGGAAAGACGGAAAGAAGGAAGAATTATTAGCCTAAGTAATGGAATAATGTGTCTCCAGTAGAGAGAGCTGGCCTTGGAAGATCAAATGAGCTTTCTCAATATTTCTTAATAATGAAAACAACCATGTATATGATTGATTCAATTAAAACATTGAAAGCAGAACTTTGTGAATCTGTTCACATCCCATGATTGCCAGAGATTTATAAAGTGAAAACTAAAACTTGGAAAGAGGCAGGTAATGACTTTGATACAAAGACTTGAACAATCTGCTCACCCAAAGACGAAACAGAATCCAGACTCGTGAGGCGGGGGGCGGGGGGGGGGGTAAGTTCGCCAGGATTCTAAGACCAGCCCAGACCTTTCCGTACCAGTGTTTCAATGCAGCCCCAGTGTTGCAGCTGCTGAGCCACACCTAGCTGGGCTTCCAGTGGAAATATAAAGCCTGTTTCAGTTTTCTTTTTTTTTGAAAACCCTTATCAACATTTTCTTACATTTTATAATAAGCAAAGAACTCAACAGGCGACCACAAGAGAGGGCCTCTTCACAGCGTACAG
The DNA here is from genome assembly GCF_000147115.1 of Myotis lucifugus. Classification (NCBI taxonomy): domain Eukaryota; kingdom Metazoa; phylum Chordata; class Mammalia; order Chiroptera; family Vespertilionidae; genus Myotis; species Myotis lucifugus. The sequence goes on along the minus strand of NW_005871065.1, from coordinate 8,281,286 downwards.
ACCGTCACAAGATACTGCCAGAGAAGCAGGATAAAATGTGCCAGGTAGGTACATAGAGGGGTTGTAGTGGTTTAGGTAGAGTATATTGATCCAACTCCTACACATGGAAAAATCAATACATTCAAGTAGTCTGAAAAAAAAAAAGATTTGGCTTCTCAGTAAGCAGTCGGATCAACTGCCAGCACACAATGAAAGGAGTAATCGAAGGCTTAGCCTCAGTCACAACCAACTCTGCCAACATGGGGAGGAGAAAGAACGCTTTCTCTTTCTCTTTCACTTCCTTCTGCAACCAGAGGACTGTCTGCCCTAGCAGTTCATTTAAAAAGTGGAGGAAAAACAGGCTGTTGGAAGAACTACCTAAACATAGGCTCCCACCCAGACCTCCCAATTAAAGCCTGAAAGGCTGCCCTCTAAATTATTTTCAGAACTTCCCCTCATACAGAGTTTGAAAAATCAGACAAACTAAATTATTTTTATTATCACCAGTGTTGGAAATAATGGGTTTTTTTATTACTTATATTTATACCATTAGTAAAATAGCTAGCCTCTGTCATTTCCTTTCCGAAGGCCAGGCACTGGACTACCCATTACATATCTAATTACTAACAACAACAAATGACTACAAGGTTGGTAGTGTGATTTCTGTTATTTTTAGAAAAGGAAATTGAGGCCCCAAGAAATGCAAATGACTTAGTCCAAGTCCAGCAGCTGTGATGTTACATGGCTGGAGGCTTAACCACTTGAGTCTGTCTGGCTCCAAAGCCTGGGATGTTTCCACCACACATGAGGCTTAATGAAACCAGAACACCGCCCCATGCCATCCAACAAGATGTCTTTAACATCATTCTCATCTTTTGCGGGGCACTGAAGTATTAACACTGCCCCTGGAAGAAAGTTTCAAAGTTTTATTTTCCTTTCAAGTTCCATAGTAAATTTAAGATCTCCCCTCCTCCCCTCCTCTGGGCAGCTCCAACACGGTCCTATGGCCCCTGATGAGGGAATTTGACCTTCCCAGGTAGCAGATCCCTTCACCACCCCCCTTCCTCTCGAGTCTGTACAATTCCTGCATGTGCCAGATGCTTCAGAAAACAGATCCTTTGTATTGAATTTCCAGACCACAGTTCCCAGACCACGGAAGGATGAGGACCACATTTTTTGTATTCCGTCATCTCTATTTTTGTGGATTGATGTATTTTTAGAGCAAGTTGGAAGGGGCGGGGGGGGGGGGGAACCCACTCCCAAGGAAACAACTCCCTGGTCTCATACAGAGAATGTAAGAGCCTTCACGTTCAGGAGGATGGACAGGATGTCAACTGTTGCTACAACAGAGCTTGTTTGGTTAGAGTCAGAGTGTAATTTCTCTGTGAGAATGCCTGATTGCAGAGAGCGGGGAGTGAAAGGTTTGGGTTAATTACAGAAGCCAACAGTTGTTCTTCCGCAGGCATCCAACAGTGAAACTCTGGCAAACAAGTCTATTCAAGAGCTCATCAAACAGAAAATGCCTAGTAAAGTGTAAACTGCATTTCCTGTGGGGAAAAATAGAGAGAAGAAGAGGGGAAAAATCACTTTTTATCTCTCCACCCAGAGACAACCATGTTTAAAAATTAGTATCTTCTCCAGGATTATTTTGTTTGTATATGGACATGTGTGTGTGTACGTGTATGTGTACGCTACATGTACACACATATGACCATAATCAATAATCTTTATTTTCACCTGTCCTTTTTACTTAAAAATATACCATGGGAACCTTTCTCTGGTTAAGAAAAAAAGAAAAATATTTTACATGATTATTTTTCATTTCCTGAATGAATATACAACAGTTGTTAGCTATATATTTTGCTTTCTACTTATCTATTACAAACCACCTATGTTGACATTCTTGTAACTAAATCTTTATTCACTACTTCTTCTTTTCTTTAGGATAAATTAATATGGCATTAATCAGCTAAAAGCTGCTCTGCATATATTCAAGATTAAACTTCCCTCAGAAAGGTCTACAGTCTGAATATAGGAAATACCATTCTCTAACCTTCATGAACACTGGGTAATTCCTGATACTTAGTAATAAAGTGAAAGCCATTTTAAAAAACAGCTAACTTATGCATTTCGGTTGGTATCCTAACAGATGCCAATGTGATGCTGTATTATAAAGCTGTACAACTGAAATTTATATAATTTAATTAACCAATAATACCCCAATATATTTTATTTAAAAAAATTAATCTTAAGACTGTGACTTTTATTTAGGAAAATACTTGCTTGACTTTTTTAGTTGTGAAAGGCTAGGCCAGGAGCTGGTAAACTTTTTTTGAAAAGGATCAGATAGTAACTATTTTAGGCTTTGTGGTCCATGAGGTCTCTGTCCCAACTACTCACCTCTATAGTAGCCCCAAAGACGCTACTGTAGTAAAGTGTAGCTGTGCTATAGATGATGGGTGTGGCTGTTCCAGCAAAACTTGATTTACAAACACAGGAGGATTTTACCCGCGGCTGTGGTTTGACAATCCTTGGGCTGGACCCTTGCCATGGTCTGTTGAAAACTGATATATTATTTTAATTCTAAGTTTGATTTTAAAACATGGCAACAATACTGGGTGCTTTGGACATTGAGAGAAAGCGGGGGCAACAGATACATATGTAACTTGCATTTTCTGCTTGTTCTTGTATAGCCTAAGGAACTTGGCACATCTTTCCATAGCAAGGAATTGTGTTGTTAGCATTAATCTTTACTTAAATGGATCCATCTGGTTTTTAGAAGGAAGTGAGAGGAACTAGTTAATTTTTAGTGTAGGAGATGTAGATGCACCTTTTTAAAATGGGCTTCTCTTTCTAATGAACCAGAAAAAAATGGGGGCAAAGACATGAATTTGCCCAGCCCATTAGCTTCTTGTAGGAGGGACTCCTTGGCAAAAAGTATATAAATGAATGAATGAATGAATAAATGAATGAATAAATAAATAAATAAATAAATAAATAAAGCACATTTTCTTTTCTTGAGCCCTGTGGTTTACCAATAGTGTGCTCTGTGCATTTGTCTGAGACACACAAGTTTAGCAACAGAGAGATGACTTCAGCACCACCTGCCAACATAATAAGGCTGACAACCCACAAAAGCCCCACCCCTCTTAAAAGCACCCAGTCACCAGCGAGGCTCCCTGCTGTTTATTTAATGGTTTATACATAGATCACAAGGTCTTACTTTATCAGGAGATAGGGAATCACCTTGAAGCAAATCAAACTCCACCAGTTTCCAGCTTCCTTGAGGCACAGGACCTTTTTCCCATGACCCTTCACTCAGCTTTCTGTTCATATAGTCTGATTACTCCTGCTTGCATTACAGATAGCACTTAACAAGAATGCTGTTGGCCAGGTAGCAGGAAGCCAAGGAAAGGGAGTCGAGAGCGTTTTTGTAATCACCTCTGTGTTACTGCCATTTCCAGACTCCAAGTGATAATGAAACACAATCAGACACTCGGTGTCATTTTAAGATTAAGCTTCATTGGGATGGCCCTCACATACTTTGTCCCTACTAATCAGAGTTTTCCCTGCAGTACAATTGAGCAGAAAGCCTCTTAAAGAAGAATTTCTGCTTCCCTAGTGCAGCCACTGACTTAGAACCTAAAGATGTCAGAGCAGGTTGCCAACTTCATACCTTGTTTAACACGCACAATAGAAAAGTGAGTCTATTCATTTGCATTAGGGTTCTATTCATGGAATGACCAGAATCCCAGCAGGCAAGTAAGAACACTGTAGACTTTATCTATCTTCCAAGAACAGCTAGAATTTTGATAGCTGTCTTAAAGGAAGAATGGCTCTATTGTCTGGACATGGACTTGTTGAACTTCTTGACCTTTCCTTTGGGAGGTCTCTTGTTCTAAGGACTTGATTGTGTGTAAGAATTACTTCAAAAGTTTGCACACACAGTACCATGTAGGGCACTTTGAGAAATTTCTCAGCAGTCACTTTGGCCCTTCAGGACTTTTGCCTTATATTTTAGAACCAAATGCAGGCCCCCACTGTCTGTGTAAGATGAGCTTTCACCATTGCTCAGCAGAGTAATTCTGTAACCTGGTTGCACACACACTGAAGGTTCTCCAGTTCCCTGATAAGTAACTATTGATTGTTCTCTCAGTGCGCTTGGACTGCTATAACAAAATATCAAAAACTGGGTGGCTTATAAATAATAAACATGTATTTCTCACAGTTCTAGAGCCTGGGAAGTCCAAGATCAAGGCACTGGCACATTCCTTGTCTGGCGAGAGCCCACATGCTGGTTCATAGATGGTGGTGTTTTCACTATGTCCTCACATGGCAGAAGGGACAAGGGAGCTTTCCTGGACCCCTTTAATAAAAACGCTAATCTCATTCATGAGGGTGGAGCACCTCCCAAGGGCCCCACCTCCTCATATGCTAATCCTGAGGGTTAGGATTTCAGCATAGGAATTTGGAGGGGATGTAAATATTTAGTCCATAGCAATTGTAAAAACAAATGAAGGCTTTTTAAGCATTTCATTTTAAACTAAGTTACAGTGCTTTCTGATCATAACACACAATTGGTACAATGTGAGTGATGGGGGACAAAAAGAACAAAACAGACCATTTGCTGTGCTGAACTTTTTGCCCACCTTCTGTGGTGTCTCTAGGATACAACCTCTTGGCTTCTGACAAGCTTTCCTGTGATCACAAAGGCTGGTTCAGCATCCATTCTCTGCATCCTTTTCGGAAATGCATTGCTTTTCATTCACCTTCTGGGATCAGGCAGCCCCTCTGGTAACCCTCGCTTTACATTTCCTTGGAATGTCTTAGCTTTTCACTTGGACATTTCTATATATTCTCTCTTCTCAATCATTGGAGGCTTGACCTAGGGCTTATCCCCAGGAATCACTATGACTTTAACTTACCACCCCACCCCACCCCACAATATGTGGGCGGATCTGTCCTTCCTTCCGTTTATAAGAGCCACAGGGCCACCGTCTTAGATTTTAGAAATTCATGCTGTGTTTGGCGCCTCCTCTGATTTTTGTATGGGGTTCCCATCTAAAAAATAACTATCAGCCTGGTAACTGCCAGAAAGAGGAAGAAAATAATTTATTCTAAGAGACACATCGATTATTCCAGTGTACAAAGGTATTTAAAGCCATTAAAAGGAACATTTAGTGAAATGCCACCCATGGGGCTTTAAATAGTTAACTAATGTCTGAGAGGTGGAAACTTCTACCCCCATCTGTAGCAGGAAGCTTGGTCTAGGGTCATACAGCTGGGGCAGGATGCTCAGGGGCCCTCCTGTTCCATCAATCTCTCTGCCTCTATAGAAAATAAATGGCCTCAGATGAATGTGATGCCTTCATTTGGAAACATCCTCCAGAGCAGTGAGCCAATCACCTCTCTCAATAACTTATCCCTTATTCAACAGTCCTGGGTACACTTGCCCTGATGAAAATCTTTTCATTGCTTTTCAAACCAATGCAATAAAATACACAGGAGAGGCAGGGAAATGTTTTTTTAAAGGCAGTTTTCTATCTCAAAATGCTTCCTCTTAAGCCAGGGCCATAAATGGGCAGGCGCTGTTTAGCATGGCTGGCAGAGGGCTTGCTTTTTATTTTTATTTGAGTGTCTTTGATTTTCTTCTCTTGTTTCCACAGGCCCTATCATTTCCTATTGTTCTTCATCCAGCCCATTCACATGTGTATTCTACCTGCCCAGCCTCTGTGGATATCTGGGTTTGGGACTCTTAACTTAAACTCTGACTTTCTCAACTTTCTTTATAAAAGATAATATTTATATGGTCACCTCCTTATCTCCTACCATAGCCATTCAATACATACCCTAGGATATTTTTGGAGAATAAGTTTTTAGGATGTATTTTTCTCTCATATGATTAGGTAAAATTGATAGTGTTTGCCAGTTTCCATGCTGTAAATACTCCCAACATGGCTGATTTCAGGCTGCTTATGCAAAAATCATCGAATGCTAATCTGGAAAGATGTGCACATAATTGATTGTGCAAGCCAGCTCCCAACACACCACTAATTGTTGATCACATCTATGTTCTCTTTCTGATTTATTTCCTCCTATATGAGCTAATTGGATGAAGAGCAAATCTGACTTTGGCAGTGGATAGAGCAAATGCCTAGAGAAAATATGAAATACATTTCTCTGATAAACCTTCAAAATTATCTAAAACATGAGATCAGCAATTTTTTTTCTAAAAAGGGCCAAATAGTAAATATTATAGGCTTTGTAGGTCACATACAGTCTTAATCACATACTCCTTTTTTCTTAGCATTCCAGCCATACAAATACAGGGCAAGAACCAGATTGGTCAAGAGCCATCTTGAAGATACCCTTGATATGTAAGAATAAAAGTGGGTAAGATGCTCAGATTCGTATTTTTTAAAATTAGGGGTGGGTAAAATACCATGCTTCTAACCACATTTATATGAATGCCAATGCATAAAGGCTGAATCAAAGTTACCTAGAGATTTTTAATACAAGGAAATAAAATCAATGTGTTGCCACCAAGACTTGGTAGACTTGAACATATATCTGAAGTATGATTATGCAAGGATCAAGCCTCATCCAGAAGAAAGAGAGCTATAAGAAGTGGAGATGGATGCACTGAACACCAAGAAGATGCATCCTGTATACAAACACTGCCTGACATTAGAGTGTGGACAGAAGACTGATGTGATGTTATTGTGCCTAGTGATTAAGAGCATGAGCTTTGGGTTCAAATCCTTATCTAGCTATGATGCAATCAGTCTTAGATTCTCTTGGCCTCAATTTTCACATTTGTAAGTTGGCTGTTATATCAGTAATTGTAACCACTTTGTAGTGCTGCTGTGAAGATTAGATGAGCAATTAGGTGCTCTATGTCTGGCACATGGCAAATGTTCTGTAACTATTAGTTATTATTATTGTGACTATTATTATTGTTTGACTATGAAATCCCATAAAGGAAATGGATGATGCTTTCTTGAGAGTTGACTCTATAGAAGAAGGATGTGGAGGTAATGGAGGAACCTGAATTTAGTTGCTGTATTCTATGTAATATAGCCCATGTGCCAAGTTCTTGACCTTGACAGCTTCATAGCTGAGAAGGTAGAGAACATGAGTAAGGAAGTAGCTGCTCTGAACTTCATCTTGTCCTTGGCCATATTTACATCACTTCCAGTTCTTCTCATATCACTGAAATTAAAGAATCAAAGAAAAAAAAGAATCCAGTATCTTGCCTGTGGCAAACACAGATCACAGACATTTCTTAATAGAAAGGAAGCAGATAATTGCTTTCTTATAGAATTTCTTTTAAAACCATTGACAGATTTCCCCTGGATCTGGATTAGGTACTCTAGGAATATGAGTATCATTTTCGCTCATGCCAGCCCAAATCTTCCATTAACTTAGCAATGTTGGATAAGTCACTTCCTCACTAATAAAGTAGGAGTAATAGCAACACTTCCCCATCTGGACAGAAGGCAAAAATTTGAGGAAGAATTAGAAAGCACTCTACAAGCCCAAAAGCTTTGTAAATATTTAATACTTAGTAGTTGAGGTAAATGTCAGTAGAGTGTGGACCCAGACATTAATCTTTTTGTTATGACAGCTCTTTACATGTGTTTAGTTTCTCAATCCAAACACTGGGCACCCTGAACTTTTCTGACCCTTTCTCCTTTTCTTGTTTGTCTTCTCCCTCTATGCCCAACTATTTCCCATTTAACATCAAATAACAGTTCATTCGAGTTCCTCCACAAAAGGTAGTTTGAGTTCATTTGGGAGTTCCCATGTGTTGCTCTCCATCTTGAGTTCCTAAATGCTAGTACCAAAAAAAAAAATAGGCTTCAGCGGGAAATTCCTTTTGTTTTTTCTAAATATATTTTTATTGATTTCAGAGAGGAAGGGAGAGAGAGAGAGAGAGAGAGAGAGAGAGAGAGGAAGAGAGAGAGGAACATCAATGATGAGAGAGAATCATTAATTGGCTGCCTCCTGCATGCCCCACACTGGGGATCGAACCCACAACCCAAGCATGAGCGCTTGACTGGAATTGAACCCAGGACCCTTCAGTCTGCATGCTGACGCTCTATCCACTGAGCCAAACCAGCCAGGCTGGGAAATTCCTTTTTTTTTTTTTTTACAGAAGTACCCCTTTGTGTTAGAATCTGACTGAATACCTTTGTCCCAGAATAGTCCCACTGTTGAAGTCCTCTCTTCTCATTGGGCTAGCTTGTTTCCATGGATAGTAAATAAAGTAATTACCTTTCACCTTCAGAGCCCTACTGGTTTCTGGTAACCACTGAGACTCGGTATCTGCCACTGTCAGCAGGTTTGAGGACAGAAGGGGGTTAGGTAAATTGGAGGGGGAAGATTTTTTTTTTATAGTTTTAATAATGCATGGAACCCTCTCCAGATTAACTCTGTTCTTGCTCTTGGAATTACAAGAGCTTTTCAGTAAACACTTGTCTGGACATAGTTTCATAGGGAGATGTTTCACACTCTGAGAACAGCTTTTGCTTCTACTGTTCATTGCTATTCCCATGTCACACCCACCTCAGCTTCCAAACAGAAGAACAATTCTTACGAAGAATGATTTGCTTTGCAGTTTTAGTTTATTTCCAAATTACAGAAATGCTTGATAAGTGGTCTTCTGGTAACTTTTTGTTGGAACAAAATGGAACAGAGATTTGGGAATTCTTGAGGCTGGCATACGTTTGTTAGAAACAAAACCTGGTCTTTTTGGCTTGAAAAAACCACCTTAATGATGATGCACGCAATTAACTGAGGCTGGCCGCTAGGTAGCTTACTTATGCTTGTATTGAGCTTTGTAGTCTGCATGGGGCTTTCATGGACATGATCTTCTCAGTTTAAAGTATTGCTTTTGAGGCTTTGGGTTGATGATGTTTGGTGGCAGCTTTGGGACAGAGCTAGGATGAATGGCATATGGTAGAACACTAAATAAATATTAGTTTTCTTGACTATGATGCAAATAAAACTTAAACTTGAACTTCTTAAGTTAAGCTGCCTTCCTCCTCTTTGTGCTCCTCTATTATTTTTATTCAACAAAATATTTATTGACAACCTGGTATATTCTAAGCACAATGCTGAGGTCTTCACATTCATTGATCTCATTTAATTCTTCCCGATAAGCCTTAAGGTTGGTGTTATTACTACCAGAACTCTATAATCTTGAGGCTATCGCCTTGAACAAGGCGGATATTTTACTTTTCTGCCAGAGCTTACAGTAGAGTGGGGAAGTCGGATGTTAAACTAGTAATTACAATAAAATAATCACACCAGCCCACACCTCCTTGAGGCAATGCCTACTTCTCCCTTGTGATTACCAAATCCTGGAGTTTCAATAGAGTTTGCCTTATGATTGCTAAGTGCTGCATGTTGTGAAATTATATCACCAACCTCTTGACTCCCTTAGGGGTCTTATCAATGAAAATCTTGAAAGTTTAGAGGGGGAAGAGAATGGAAAGGCTAGGGTTGTTTGTATTTGTTAGGCTGGAGCTGATTAGTTGACATTACTTAGGAAATGAGAGACACAGACCCAAGTTCCATGCCTTCTGTCAGAAGGGACCAAAGAGCTTGCAATTCCTAGTCAACATCCTTACAGAAGGCAGTTGTCAAACGAGAAACATTGCTTGGTTGAGTAATTGGAAGTTTGAACAGACCTATTGCTTGGAGATCCAGAGTCACTCACTGGTCTTGGGCCCTGCAAATCCATGGTTCTATATACTGAACACAGACTGATGTTTTAGCGAGAAAAATGATAAAAACATCTATGCAAGCATCACCAATTGCCAGCCACCTTTCCTAGCCTTCGATTAAAAACCACAGCCAGATTTTTAACACAGATAGACATTCTTATCCGTGCAAAATGACCCCTCAGGTACGATGACTCATTTCAGGAAGAGGAAGGAACAGGCCACCCATTGATTCTGAAATAAATCATCAAAGTTTTTTCCACTTTGTACTTCTCAGAAATGATATGTGTCTACCCCATCCTTTGCATATGTATGTGTGTGTATATATATATATATTCTCAATCAGGGCCTACTGGGTAAAGTTAGTTTTTCTCTGTCACTCCTGTGATGTTTGTCATATTCACTAACATTCTTGATATTGCCTAATAGCTGTAGTTTTCTACATTTTTGAGAGGGAGAGAGAGGAAGGAAGAGATAGAAAGAGAGAGATAGAGATAAATAGAGAGGGAAACATCAATTTGCTGTTCCACTTATTATGCATTCATTGGCTTATTCTTGTATGTGCCCTGACCAGGGATCAAACCCACAACGTTGGCATATCGGGACAATGCTCTAACCAACAGAGCTACCCGGCCAGGACCATAGCTGTAGTTCTGATTGGCCTTTGCAACAATGTGTTTTACCCCAAATATAAACTTCTGAAAACACAGGCAGACAGAGTGGACTTATGCCCATTATGAAAGCAGCTATATTCCATTTGTCAGCCTGCAAGTGTCTCAAAGAAATGTTGTATGTGCTCCCTATTCAGAAAATATTTCTTTGTCCCAAATAGAAATAATCAACTGTACATGGTGTAATGATCTGAAAGAAAAACAAAACTTTTCATGCTGAAAAACCCAGAACCCACATCCTCAGAGTGAAGTTACTGCTTCTCGGGTTCAACCGGGGAATAACAGGAAGAGAAGTCTGAAGTCTGAATTCAGCAAAAAACAGCAAACATCATTTTGGGTGTCTTTCTATTTTCTTTTTTCTTTTAAGTCATCAACTGTAATGCTCTCTTCCTCTCAGTGGCTCAAGGTTGCAGAAATGAACAGTTAACATACAGGTTGTAGGAAGGTATTTGATAACCTAAGGAGACTTGAAGAAATAGCTGTTTGACCAACAAGTCATATCAGCGCTTTAAAGAAATGAACAGTCGCGTGTCTTATTAAAAGCGGCAGTGATACAAACTCTTTACACAAGTTTTGAGCTTTCCAACTTTTAATTTTCATCCCCTTGAAGAGAGATAAGCATCTTAAAAGAAGCCAAATTGCTTCATAGGGCTGTCGAAGGGAGCCCCAGTTTTGAAAGACTGCTTACACAGTCCCCCCATTTTCATGAAATAAAATCACCATACTTGTTGCCTTTGCAGAAATTATATAGCATTTGGGAATGCTGAGTGTTTTCAGATGAAGTTCATTTTAGGGATAGTTAAAAATTCGACAAGTCATAATCATTACCCAGAATTAAGCCCATGGTACCTAGTAACAGCTGGGGTGCGGAATGATAGACTGGAAAGTTCTGCTGAGGACATCTGCAGGTTTGGCTTTGGGTTCTGGGTTTGGTACTTGTCACCCATCGATTCAGGGCAAGTCTCCTCTCAGTGGGCCCCTGGTGACACTGAGCCTGCTCACCGTCCCCGCACTGATGCTCTAGGACTCCAGGAAGGCAAGGGAGCATGCCTTTCCTAATGAAATATTAAGCAGTCTGAGACGCCGTCTCTTCCAAACCTGCTTCATCCAAGATTCCAAAAACTGGCCCAGAGCAATGATACTGACACTATTGATTCATTTCTAATGTTCCACCACTGACCATCTTTCATTCTCTCTGGATCTGAAAAGAAGGAACTGCTCCCTCATTTGGGGGAACCTGTGTGGTTCCTTGATATTGTGGTTGAGTAGTTTTGTTGTGTGTTTTTTCAAAGGGGAGAATGATGATTTTTATTTTTATTTTTTTAAATATATTTCATTGATTTTTTACAAAGAGGAAGGGAGAGGGATAGAGAGTTAGAAACATCGATGAGAGAGAAACATCAATCAGCTGCCTCCTGCACAGCCCCTACTGGGGATGTGCCCGCAACCACGGTACGTGCCCTTGACCGGAATCGGACCTGGGACCCTTGAGTCCGCAGGCCAACAATCTATCCACTGAACCAAACCGTTTAGGGCACTGGTTCTCAACCTGCGGGTCGTGACCCCTTTGGGGGTCGAACGACCCTTTCACAGGGGTCACCTAAAACCATCCTGCATATCAGATATTTACATTACGATTCATAACAGTAGCAACATTACAGTTATGAAGTAGCAACAAAAATAATTTTATGGTTGGGGGTCACAACATGAGGAACTGTATTTAAAGGTCCAGAAGGTTGAGAACCACTGGGTTAGGGCATGAGTAGTTTTTCTAACTGGTGAAGGAAGAAAAGAGAGAAGTAAGCATTCTTTTTTTTCCCCTTGAGCAAATTAAAATCGACAGGGTATAATTTGACTTTGATTTATAAAACTGCAGTTCATTCATGTAATTGAAAATACCTGTACTTTTTCTTCTTAGTTATTATTTATTCAGCCACCCCATGGTGGACACTGTGCTAAGCTTTCTCTCTAGATATATACTATTTAATACCTTTAAATCACCATGAAAGATGGTGTCATTATGCCCATTTTACAGAAGATGACGTTGAAGTGAGAAGATATTAACTTGACTGTAGTCAACTCAACTTATGATGAACTGAGATTCCAATTCATCCCAGTGATCTACCATATATGTGGTATATGTATACAGTATGTGTGCATGAAGTAAACTGAAGAGACATAAGTAGAAGTGATTTTTCCACTTGTAAAAGAGTTTGTTGCCAAATGAAACTTATTCTGAGGTCCCTTTTAAGCTCACCACTTGAATATTAACAATTCATTACAATAGTCCCTGGCATAGGGTAGGTTCTCAGTTTGGTTGAATAGATACTTGAATTTATAACAATGGGGGTATGTATGAAACATCACTTTGGGGTTGGTGATAGAACTGGCAGTGTATCTGTTGTATGTTGAGTTGAGATGATTGCTTTTGCACTCTCCATGCTTGCACTTTGACCTGGTCATTAGCATGATGGCTCCCAGAAGCTCTAGTCTCTTCCAGAATATTCTAGACATATATAAGCACTTACATATTTATGTGTTATTTCCACAATAAGTAACACATTTCACATAATTCTGTATCTTGGAAAATAGAATTCATTTTTTTAAATTGTTGAGCACATAGGGGCCAGTTAAAAAATATTTTTTGTTTAATTAATTCACAAAGGCAACAGGCAAGAGGGAGGGGGTGAGAGAAAGAATATTTACATGGTCACTCCACCCCATAGTAGAACTCAGAAAGATTTGCCCAGAAAGCTGGCTTTTAATCTCCATTCTTTCCCTGTGTGTGTGCTATGAGGTGTAGCAAAAAGACCACAGGGCGTGGAAGCAAACTCACACAGAGTTTGTTCGCCATGTTTGCACCCAGTGATCAGCAAATGGAGAATCTCATCAGAAACCACACAGCCCAGTAGATTTTACATAAGAACGGTAGAAATGTCTGCTTTGCCATGAATCTCCTCTACTATATTTTGGTTCTACTTCAACCTGGGTCTTGTTGCAATATTCTACATACTGTGAAAAAAAATCTGGAAGCTTTCCTCACCTCTGAAAGCAGTGGCCAGCATGCGTATTACTGTGCCAGGCGCTGTGTGAAGCACTTTGCACACATGATCACATCTAAGGCTCATGGCAACCCTACGAGGTTATTACCATTATTTTTCAGACCGGAAACTGAGCCGAAAAGTCAATTCATTTTCTCAGTCACCCCTCCGGTAACTGGCTGCTGCAGGACTGGAAGCCTGATCTGCCTGATACCAAGGTGCATCCTCCTAACACGCTGGCCTGCCTCTTGTTTGCATCAGCAGGTTTCACGCTCTGCAGACACAGCCCTTGGCCATCACAGGGGAGAAAGGAGCTTGCTCCCACCGCAGCCCAGTTCTCCGCTCACACCCCTGAAGTTCTAAGCAGTGTTTTTATTTGTTGCAAATACAAACAACAAGACGAGGCACACTTTGACCCCACATGTCAGAGATTCCACATTAGCCTGTACTGTGTGGGTCAGCAGGTAAGGGCTTGTCTGCGGTATATTTTCTGATCTCTCCTACTCCTGTCCGGGAGAACCGTCCTGCCTTTCCAGCTTTTGATTGCAGCAGGCTCCATACAATTCCTGCAGTGTGATGCAAAAAAAGAAAAAATGTTGACTGAGAGTTCTGGCAAACATTATTTAAGCTGGAGAGGAGCACCGCAGATTGCCTATTAGACTATTCGTGCTAGGACGCCTTCTTGTCTGTATGCCAACTTCAGCTTTTTATGGCTGTTTAATTACCACCACTATTCCACCATGTACCTCTTCAGAACGCAACTGGAAGTTCATTGTCTATTACCACTGGCGACAGGCACTGTCTAAAGATTGTGGATCTTTAACAGCTTTCTTCATTCCGCAGCGCTGTCCCAAATAGTCCAGATAACGGCTCTAATTTTCCCTCCGCGAATTCATTTTTCCCCCCTTATGCATCTTGAAAAAAACCAAAAACTGTTTTCTTGCTGCTGATGAGTGATTTTCCTTGTAATGATTATTTCAACAGGACACTCTTTCAAACTGTCCACTCTCATCTTATGTGTTCTCTGAAATTCACTTATAATTTTATTTTGCTATTTGAATAATTCTGGGAATTCTATATTTGATATGAGTTTAATCCATAGAAGGTGATTTTATCAAGAAAATAGCTTTGCTGTGGAAATACAGGTTTCTTTTCCTTTACAGGGTAACAATTCAAATCCTTACCCAATAAAATGTATGCTCATTGGCCAACAATGTCCCTGATAATGTCTAGGAAACTAGAGAAGTGATCATTTGAGGGCTAACATCATATTCAGGGTTTTGAGTGATAGCTAATGATTTTTAAAGAAACGTTTCCATTTGCAACAGCATGGATGGAACTGGAGAGCATTATGCTAAGTGAAATAAGCCAGTCAGAGAAGATAAATATCACATGATCTCACTCATTTATGGAATATAATGAACAACATAAACTGATGAACAAAAACAGATCCAGAGACAGAGAAGCATCGATCAGACTGTCAAACCTCAGAGGGAAGGTAGGGGAGGGTGGGGGTAAGGGGGAGAGATCAACCAAAGGACTTGTATGCATGCATAAAAGCCTAACCAATGGACACAGACACCAGGGGGGTGAGGACATGAGTGAGGGGGGCAATAGGGGTATAAGGACACATATGTAACACCTTAATCAATAAAGAAAAAAATAAAAGGTTTTAATTTTAAGAAAAAGAAACGTTAAGTGTTAGAAACTAGACTTTCAAAACTGAATAAACAACAAGTGCTTAAAGAAGAGTAAGCAAAATAGTTTGCTTCTCCTACACCAGTGAGCTGGGAAAACTTGAAATCTTGTTGAATACTGTATGTGGTAAAATACAAAAGCCTAAGGGTCGCAGGTTTAATTCCCTGCCAAGGGCAGTACCTGGGTTGCAGGTTCGAATCCCTGTCCCTGGTCAGCGCGTGTGCAGAAGGCAACCAATCTCTCTCTCTTTCTCTCTCTCTCTCTCTCTCTCTCTCTCTCTCTCTCTCTCTCTCTCTCTCTCTTCCTTCATTCCCTCCTTTATACTCTGTCTAAAAAACAATGGAAAAAATATCCTCAAGTGAGAATTAGCAACAACAAGTCTTATTGAGGTGGGAAGGAAGCTAGGTAGTAGTTTAGTATAATGAGCAAATAATTCACATGCTGAACTCCCACATATCTTTGATCAGATTGGTTTATAACAAATCAACAGCACAAGAGGCTTTTGGTACTAGAAGTCTCATTGTCAGTGTTAATGACAATGATTAACTTCATTGATTTTGTTAATGATATCGAGGAATTTGTACATAGCAGCTTTTAAGAGAGTTCCCCCTGCCTGGGATGAGGAAGTAGCTGCTTTAAGGTGAGAAAACAGACTACTGCTGTAGGATTCCTTTCAGCCCTATGTTACTGTGATTAATATTAGACAACGTGGGACGTTTTCATGTGCATCACACCTGTTCTCTTCTGTTGTGGCTGCTGCTGCCACCAACCTCCTTCCTTCAATCCTCTTTTTCTTTGGGGTCCGCTAAAAGCAGAGTCTGAGACAGGACGAAGGTACAGGTAGTTTATTTGAGAGGTGCTCTCAAGAAGCAGAATGAAGGCAGAGAGATTGATACAGGGAATGATGAGGAGTCTATCAATATTGCATGTATAATATTGAAATATTGAGCTGGTTACCACTTTGGGCAACTGGGAATACATCTCAATGGTGACCCTTTGAGGAATTGTTCAGAATGCACCTAGAACAGTGGTTCTCAACCTTCTGGCCCTTTAAATACAGTTCCTCATGTTGTGACCCAACCATAAAACTATTTTCGATGCTACTTCATAACTGTAATGTTGCTACTGTTATGAATCATAATGTAAATATCTGATATGCAGGATGGTCTTAGGCGACCCCTGTGAAAGGGTCGTTCAACCCCCAAAGGGGTCACGACCCACAGGTTGAGAACCGCTGACCTAGAATAATTGCCCCCCCCCGACCCCACCTCTGCTCCCACTCCTTACCTCCCTCTTCCCTGACCCTCACTAACCCCTCTGAAAAGATTCTGCAGCTTTGGAGAAAGTTCTGAGGCAGAGAAGCTGAGAAGCTTTCAGATGGGAGGTTTTCAGTGTCTAAAGGAACTGTCCACAGCTGGAGCTGAAGTTAGAGGTGGTTCAAGTCACAAGGGGCTGAAGGGAAGAGGCATGGAACCCCCCTGGCAGCTGCAAGCTCCTGTTCTAAGTCCTTTCACGCTCCACCTCCCAGAAGCTTCTCTATTGTTCATTCTCTGCCTTGCACTCTTCATCCCACTGGCTTCACTGGTCCCTGAGTCTCCTGGCTTTTCTGCTCACCTCCCCCCGCCCCCCACCCCATGCCTGCTGTATCACTAATTCAGTTGTGTGATTCTGCCACCCTCTCTAGCTGCCATCATCCTCGTTTGGGGGTCTTACCTTTCTTATATGCTTCCCATTTCATCAAAACAGCAAAAGACCACAAAGAAAAAAGAACTGATCTCCCAAGCTCAACTCTTACATTGGGCAAGAGATTGCACAAGATATTGGGAGTTAATTTGCATCTGTATTTTTAAAATCTAGTGCCGCCTCTCTATCAAATCAGTCAAACTTCTTCTCTTCTCCCTGCTCCCTTGAATGGAACAGATACTGAAAATAGCTTTCAGAGTTTGAAAGCGGGAATGTGGTGTGGGCTGGGGAGTTCAGCTTGTGACACAAAATGATGGGACTCCATGTTCTCTAGTAGGAGTGAAGATGTAGGCCAACTAGAGCTAATAAGAGCAGGCAGCCCTGGGCCCACGGTTGTCACTCTGAGCCCAAACCTTGTTGGGCTGTCCAAGAGCTCTGACTGGCCATGCTACCCAGGCACATGTCCAGTGTCCCCTGAAACAGGGCACCTTTGCCCAGCACTCAGGGTGTACCTGCATCAGAAAAGCTGACGCATCACCAAAGTTCTGCTCTGTACTGTCTTCCATGGATTACCCTTCCAGCTCAGAAACCCAAATATCTTGCCCAAGCTTGCATTAATCTCTTTCCTTTATGGTGAATGACCAGGAGTTTCAGATTCCCTGGCTCTCACTCCATCAAGCGCGTCTCCTTTAAGTCCCAAAACACATTGTTTGTGCTTCTGTGGCAGTGATGATTGGTTGTCGTGTAATGTGTCCGTTCACATGTCTGCTGCCTTCCTCACTAGTATGGACACAACTTGTGGCAGGAAACAGGTCCTCGCAATAATAGCTGCCACTTATTGGACATTCAGTGTGAGTTAAGCATGGTACTAGGGCTCTAGGCATATTTAATTTTCTTTACCACGTTCCTACTGAGTAGGTATGACTATCTTCCTTTTCTTTTTTAATATAGTTTTATTTATTTCAGAGAGGAAGGGAGAGAGGAGAGAGAGACAGAAACATCAATGATGAAAGAGAATCATTGATTGGCTGCCTCCTGCATGCCCCCTACTAGGTATCGAGCCTTCAACCCGGGCATGTGCCCTTGACTGGAATCGAACCTGGGACCCTTTTGAACCTGGGATCCTTCAGTCCGTTGGCCGACGCTCTATCCACTGAGCCCAACCAGCTAGGGCACTATCTTCAGTTTGTAGATCAAGGTCAAGTATGCTCAAGATTATACAGCTTTTAAAGGACAGAATTGGAACTTGACTCAGTTGCCTATATGTCTAAGCCAGTGCCCATGACCAGCGAGCTGTATGGCCACCTCACTGCTCATTTACATGTGCCTCTTTGCCAAGCAGCCAACTAGGAGTGAATGAAAAAATACACGGAGTGAACTCAGCAAACCCCAGGCTCATCCACACATTTTCTGCTTTTGAAAGTAATGCCTATTATACCCATCCTTCTACGCCAAGGACATGTCATATTTCTTTGCTTTGCTTTATAAAACTAGTTTGTTTCTTTATTCTTTAATTATTTTTTTATTTTAAAAAAATCTTTATTGTTGAAACTATAACATTAGTTTTAACTGGCTTTTTATATAGTTCGTAACATTGACACATACACTTTAGTCAAGTGGTTCTCAACCTTCTAGCCCTTTAAATACAGTTCCTCATGTTGTGGCCCAACCATAAAATTATTTTCGTTGCTACTTCATAACTGTAATGTTGCTACTGTTATGAATCATAATGTAAATATCTGATATGCAGGATGGTCTTAGGCGACCCCTGTGAAAGGGTCGTTCGACCCCCAAAGGGGTCGCGACCCACAGGTTGAGAACCACTGCTTTAGTCTCTTCTAAGCATATGTAATATGTAGTGTGTGTGCAGTTGACCCTTGAGCTACAATGGGTTTGAGTCCACTTATCTGTGGGGTTGGGCCTTTCCCCCCCAATAAATACTGTAAATGTATTTTCTCTTCCTTATGATTTTCTTAACATTTTATTTTCTCTAGCTTACTTTATTATAAGAAAACAGTATATAATACATATAACATACAAAATGTGTGTTAATTGACCATGTTATTGGTCAACAATAGGCTATTAGTAGTTAAGTTTTTGGGGAATCAAAAGTTATTTGTGGATTTGGATTTTCAACTGTGTGAAGGGTCAACTGTTTATGTATAAAATATTGTATTATATATAGCTCATTTAAACCTGTTTCGTTTACTTAATAACATAACGCCATAAATATTCTTTCATATTAAAATATACTTTCTCTGATAATGGTTGGAACCTGTGTTGTGATAAAGTAACCAGATTGGACTTTTTGAGTCACCATCTACCTTTATCTAAACCAGTGGTCTCCAACTTATTTTTAATCATGACTTTTTACTTTTTCCAAATAAATCCACATAGTACACCAATAAGTAGCATAAATAAATGGCATTAGAGTTATATTTGTTTGAACTTATTTCATAAGTGCAGTTTTATCACATTTATTTATTAAAAAGCCAGCCAATTAGAGTAATGAGGTTGTTTTGATTGGGCAGCACTTTTAAATTGGAAGTTAGGGATGGCAGTTGCAATTTTACATCTGCCTCAGCATCTTGTTCAGATTGTGTAGTGATGGGAGGATGATAGCCCCCACAGGTATGTCTTTGTAAGTGGTCATGATATTTAACAGATGACACTGCTATTAGCTGGGTTTGTGCTATGGGAAAAGCTAGGTTTCAAGGTCTGTACAAAAATGAATTAACCTTTAGCTGCACTCCAAACCTTGGTGTGCTCAACATGTAAGATATATAAATATACAAGTATTACTTCCTATTACCATTTTTTAAATAGTCGAAAGTAAATTTTCCTCCCAAACGGTAAATTTTCATTAAAAAAAGAAGAAGAAATCTTAACCAGATCTTAAAGCATGCATTATAGAAAACTGGACTTTAGAATACCCTAGGGTTTCTGAAATTCAGCTAGGAAACCACTGATTTGGTATCCACTCCCCACTTCCCCCAAAATCTAACAAATATCTAAGAGCTGGAAAACAGGGCGGCTACCCAAGACTTCCGCAGAAATGCACCCAAATATTTAAGTCCCCTAATTATGGCTAGAAAAATCTTTCTCATGCCTGACTCAAGTCTCTTAGGCTGCTACCTAAACTTAACACAATATATAGAAGGGTCTTAGAAAATCCCTGATGACTGATTGATAGAGGTTTCTATGGAGGGGTCAGGTAATTGATTTCCCTCCTCCTCACCAAATAAATATGTTATTTTCTTTCTCGCCCATTCCTGACTTGGCATTGTGATGGCCTGTGATTGAGCAGCATCATTTTCTGATTAGTCCAATGTCCTGCCAAAGCAGCAATGACTTCTTTGTCACCTCTGCATAGAAGACATTTGAACTGCTATATTTTAGAGTTTGGGTTTCTAAAATGATCCTGTTCAATTCCCTTCATGGTACATGTGTATTCCTCTCCAGTGGTCGGCAAACTCATTAGTCAACAGAGCCAAATATCAACAGTACAACAATTGAAATTTCTTTTGAGAGTCAAATTTTTTAAACTTAAACTATATAGGTAGGTACATTGTTATTAACTTAATTAGGGTACTCCTAAGGCTTAGGAAGAGCCACACTCAAGGGGCCAAAGAGCCACATGTGGCTCGTGAGCCGCAGTTTGTCGACCACGGCTCTTGTCACAACTCGGTCTGGGATAGAGATGATTGCACTGGATCGAGTGAAAAAGGGAAAGCCAATAACTGACTCGTCCACTTGAGTCTGTCCTATCCTTTCTGGCCCCTGTCAGGTTTATGTGAGAAGCTGGATGCTGGATCCTCAGATGGGGATCATATGGAGAGATGGGGGAGAGAATTTCAGAGTAACACAGTGGAATATTACTCAGCTATATTAAAGAAGAAAATGTTACCGTGTAAGATAGCATTGCGGACCTAAAGGGTACTATGCTCAGTGAAATAAGTCAGTCAGAGAAAGACAAATACCACATGATTTCAAGTATATGTGGAATCTAAAAAATACATAAATGAACAAGCAAAACAGAAACAGACTCCTAGGTACAGAGAACAGACAGTTGTCAGAGGGAAGGGGGTTAGGGGATTGGATCAAAGAGGTAAAGGGATTAAGAAGTACAAATTGGTAGTTACAAAATAGTCATGGAGATCTAAAGTACAGCATATGGAATATAGTCAATAAAATTATAATGACTATGTATGGTGCCAGGTGGATGCTGAAAACATTGGAGGGAACACTTTTTGTAAAGTATGTGACTGTCTAATCACTATGCTGTACACCTGAAACTAATACAAAATAATACTGAATGTTAACTGTAACTGAAAATAAATAAATAAAAATAAATAAATAAATAATTGCAATTACCTTCTAATCTTGACAGGGAGTATAAAAATTTCTTGAAATATGTGAATAGTTTGAAATTATTTTACAAACAGGACAAGAGCTTTTGGCTTTCTCAGCCTTGGCCCCTACTCATGAAATTGGATTCTTGCATGAGAGAGAAAAAAGAGGTCAGATATCCCATGGTATGAAAAATGATGTGAGAAAGCTTAAATCTGAGTGAACAGTACATTGAGATACCAGCACACCATATTGGCTTTTCACCCTTCCCCGTCAGCCCCCCCCACCCCTATATCCTCATTTGTGTTCCTGGAATCAGTTCCCAAATTAGCCACTTACACCCAAGTCTTGTCTGGGATTCTGCTTTGGGCAAAAGGCAAACTAAGACAGTGAGTTCAACTATGAGACCATCTTTTTCCACTGGTTGTGCCACAGCTTCGGGAGAGTGATGACGTGGGGTGATGATCGAAGGCACGGACTTCAGCCAGATGAGCCATCTCACCCTGAGCAAACCAAAGAGAGACTTGCCCCAGCCAATGATCCATGCGTCCAAGAAAGTAGGACTGTGTCTGGAGCAGGGAAGTTATGCAGGGTTGGGATTAGTCACTTGGCACCTAATTGTGGAAAACTTGTATTGCCAGGTTAATGAGTTGCTTCTCTACTCAAGTCCTCTGCTGTTGGACAAGGCTCTCTTTTACCCCATTGTTTGCTTCTGGATAGTGAGAGAAGTGGGGTTTGAAGCAAACCCCGATCCAAGCCCTTCATTGCACTCTTCTACTCTTGGTATCAAAGAGATTCTGGAATCACAAAAGCCAAGACAGAAGATAGTATGCTTTCTTCTTTTCTTGCAAAGAACTGACACTTATTTTTGAAATCTGAGTGCTTATAAAATTTTGAGTTTACAGGAAACCACAAAGGAGAAAGTGCTCTGTTTTTATTTTGTCCTGATGGTTTTAATTTCCTTTACCTTTTTTTTTAAAACAATCTTTTTTTAAAATATATTTTATTGATTTTTTTACAGAGAGGAAGGGAGAGAGATAGAGAGTTAGAAGCATCGATGAGAGAGAAACATCGATCAGCTGCCTCCTGCACACCTCCTACTGGGGATGTGCCCGCAACCAAGGTACATGCCCTTGACCAGAATCAAACCTGGGACCTTTCAGTCTGCAGGCCGACGCTCTATCCACTAAGCCAAACCGGTTATGGCTCCTTTACCTTCTTAAATGGTTCTAGTAGCTCCAGAGTGCCTCCTACCCAGTCCCCCAGTACCTTTACTTCCCACCTTCCAAATACTAGTAATGCTTAGTCTTTCTTTCCCTTTCTTTCCTGGAAGCAGTTAGTGGGCAGGATGTGTGTCAGGACCTGGCCCAGTCCTAATATTTTCAAAGCCCTGGGCATGAGTACAAATGCAGATTCACCTACTATAGGTCTAATGATTTTAATGTTATCCATCAAACTTATAAACATTAAATAAATAAAATCTATTCGGTCTCTTCCTTTGCTGGGTCATGCTTAGAATTCTCAGATACCTTGGAGTACCAGCCCAGACACTAGTGGAGGGAGAATTGGGAGACCAGGGGAAGGTGTGGTCCTGCTCTGAGGCCTGCTCCCTCTTCTTTTTCTACTGTCCCACAGGCGCCACAACACACTTTTTGCTCACAAGGTGGACACCCTAGTCCACACAAGCTCTGTCTATGCCCTGCTCCTACAAACATGCGTCCCTGTTGACCATCTTGAGCCTTGGAACCGTACAGCCTTGAGCATACTATGGCTCAGTGATACTCAAGAAGGAGATGCCCACATGCCCAGGAGCCAGACATGGGGCCCTTTATACAGGAAATTATAGGGAATTGAAGGGGGACACAGACTCTAAAGGGTATAACCTCTTGCCCTGGAGGACTCCTCACCAGTGTTTTCAAAGGAGTTCTGGAATCTCTGAAGTCAAGGCAGAGAAAATAATTTCTCCCTTTCTTATATAGAAGTGACACTCTTTTGCCTGAATGCTTGTAACATTTGGAGTTTCTAGGGAACCACAGGGGAGGCGTATGGCTGAAGGTCCAGAACAGACCCTCTAAGAATGGAGCTCTGGGCAAAAGCCCCTCTTAGCTGGTTCAAAGGGTAGGACCACTTTTCTTCCACCTTGAGCCTGTCTCCAGGCTCCACTTAAGTACTGTATTCTTTGAGACAAGGAAAGAGAGGTCTGTTTTCCATTTCACTTTTGTTTTTTCTAAAAACACCTGAAGATTCTCTCTCTCTACAAATGTGGGGATTGAATAAGCAGCTTCTGACTCTGGCTCTGTTTCTGTATCTGGGTACAGTACACACTGGACAATCCATCTTGACCCTCCCTGGCTCCCTTCCACTCTACACATCACTCATGGCCTTTACCATCTGCACAGGGGGAAGGACTCATCAGACAATGCAAGCCAACTGCATAGACTCCTGCCCAGCCTCTCCAGCAAAGCTGGAAACTTCCCCATGTTGGAGAAAGGCGAACATCGGTGCTCTGGAGGCTTAGATTATTTGCCAGCTGAGAATCTATGCCAGTAAAACTGAAATCAGAGAGAGACTGTGTTGTGGTAATGTTGGAAGCAAAAACCAACTAATGAGCAGGAATTTTAATCACATTCCCTGGGCCACTGGAGTCACCCAGGCATTCCTTTGGCTTGGCCACCTTCCTGCAATGGCTCAGTGTCTTAGCTCTCGACTCGTGCAGTGGGAGAACAGTCTTAATATAGAGCAGGCTTGTTGGAGTGGAATTCAATGGGCTGCATCCCAGGGTCTGTGATAGCAGGTGATGTTTCATATCATCTAGGCAGAATCGAAAGGAACATTAAACTGCATTTCCATTATCAGTGAGTCCTTAGTGGCCCGAGGATCAGAATCAAAGCATTCTAATCAGTCTGCCTAATGTTTTCCTGGGCTGCCAATGATTAGTTTGCATAGCAAGGCTGAACCAGCTTTCTTAGGGAAAAAAGTGACCTACAAAAATGCCTGAAGGGTGTTGAGCCAGGGGGAGAATCAGTGACAAGTTAAAGAGTCTTGAACTATGAACAGAAGGATCACTTCTGGGGAAACCTAAGGATTTCCACTGAGAGGATCAGCTCCCTTGACTAGAATATTAAGATCCATGAAACTACTGGGAAGGAATCAGTAAGGAAATTGCTGTTCAGCGAAACCAAGGCCCTGGTCTTTTTGGCCTTTACCCTCATGGGAATTATTTAGCAGTCTCTAAAACTACTCCACAGAATTTAGCAAAATCTTCTATTTCCAGTGGAGGAGATGGTCAAGGGCATCTAACTGAAAAGTGATGTGTGATTCCTCTCCAACGTGCTGTCCAGCACACTTCCAGCCTCCGTGAGAAACCTCCAGTGATAAGGAACTCACTGCTTGTAGCTGTGGGCATCACTGATTGTTAAAAGTTCTTCTTACTACCTATCAAAATCCTGACCGTCAAATGTCCAGAAACAGACCTATTTAGGCTCTAGCATCCTCCCCAAAGGAGGGAGGTCATATATTGGAAATGTCAGCTATTGGACTCGATGATTAACTACAAGTTTTGATCTTCACAAAATAGAATAATTTGCCTAGTATGTTGGCTAAGGAATCTGTTCTGTGTAAATGTGTGAATAAAGTAACATAATGTAATGTAATAGCTTCACTAGGGATACAAATTTAAGGTTACTCATATGTGAAAAGTCTGAAGTCTATTTTGAGTGAAAGTTGTCAATAATAATAAAATAATAATAATTATGGAATTCTGCACAGATTATGTTCTTTATCCTCATGCAGTCAGTCTGTGGCAGGTGTGCTGGAAGTTGGAAAATGTATTCCTTTATTATTCATACATTCTAAAAACATTCACTGGGCACCAGCTGTGAGCTCAGCCCCAAAATAACAGGAATGAGAGACCTGAGTTTCTTCCCCGGAGCAGGAGCCCGGAGTCTAGTGGGAGAAATAATGATTTAAACCATTCATTATGACTCACCCAGAAGAGGGTTCCCAGGGTTCTACCAGGTTTGAGCAACTGTACTTGAATTAAATCAGAAGGAATTTCCCAAGATAAATGGAACCATTACAGGCAGATATCAGCTGGTTCTCTTCATTGCTTTCTCCAGAATCCCTAGTGCCTTGATGAGTTAGGGACTTGGCTTTTTTGATTAGTCCAGACTCTGATTAGTTTCTCAAAACATTTCTCCCAGTGCTGCTGTGCAAGTAGGACAGTATCCTGAATATAGGCAGTGCTAATAAATATGAAGTGAGGAGGAGGAGGGGAAAGAAAGGAGGAGAATGACACCTCTCCTCCCAGATATAGCCTCTGGGAATGGGATCCTTCTGTCTGTGCCAAGTAATTCCCGCTCCGTGCCTGATGTCACATTGAAATCTTGCACAGAAATTTAATCAAATCCTACCCTCCCTCTTTGTTTATCACACCTTCTAGGCATCTTCTGTTGCTTATCACTCCTTGAAAGGGAACATCTTTCAATCGTAAAACCCAAGTCTGTCTTTTTTCTTTTAGATGAAATTGCTATTTTCTGGGCTCTGCTGAGGAACTGCAGCCTCACTGTTTTGATAAGAACCAAGACAATTGAGCATTGGCTAAAAATAAAATATAAAGACTTAAATCTAAGAGATCTATCCTTCCTTAACAGTTAGGATAATGAACCAAATTCCCTGTTTCAGTTATGAGGATATTTTGAGCTTATGAGACCAGGCCTGTGCTTTGACTTGCATGCATTTAACCTTAACTTGTTTTGGAGAAGTGAATGAGTTAAGTTGAGACTGAATGACCTTGGGTGTACTTGATGGAAAGGACATAGATCTATACATGTCGAGAAAGCTCTAAGGTAAAGGTTGGATATTTTTTTAACAACTTTCACAGGGTTGTGTATTGAAAGAGAATTCGACTGTGATGGGGATTTACATCTTTTGGGTACATGATATTTCTCCAATATGTGCTATTATGTAGTTCATCTTTTCCCAGAAATCTAAGACTGCTGACAGATTAAGAGGTTTAACAGTTCAGATCCTTTTGGCGTCCAGCAAATGCAATGAATATCAGAGGTGGCTTGTATTGAATATAAGAACAAATGTTTCTATAGGAAGCAGCATAGAAACTTACAGCTAGGGGCTTGCAGTAACTTTAAAGAGGTTTTCTTCTATACCTTTCTTTAAATGTGACTTGGTATTTTAATAAACTTTGTATACAATCATCTTTCCCAGGGCATCATGCTTGCCCAAGTTGCCACCTGAACAAGGGGTCACTCCCAAAGCTCATCTGTTAGTCCAGTTAATGGAGGCGCCTGTACTTTTTGCTTGAGAGCATGGAAGTTCTATTTACTTATACCTCTCTCTGTAAGACTGATTCTTGGGAAAACTCTTTGGGGCTGGTACCTGCTTCCCATTTAGATTTGAAGACTAAGCTTTTAGTGAAGAATGCCTCTGGGCGGAAGGAAAGGACTTAAGATTTGCATGTCAATGATTCTTTTTTCTTCCAGAATATGGATTTATTTACTGTGGCCAGATCTCCTTCTGTGATGTGCCATATTGCTGTTATAGTTGTGAGGGCTAAGCTCCAGTTCCCTTGGAAAAACTGAATTCGAATTGACAGCATAAGTATGGCTCCAGCTGAAGGCTTGCGTTATGAATGGATTTTTATATGCAGGCCTGTCAAATGTAATCTGACATAGGGGGGCCACCATCTCTGTGGTGGGCAAAAGAGAATGTTACAGAAATATCCTGGGAAAGTACGCTATGAAAATCATCTCTGCATAGCAAAAAATTAATTTCTGTTCTGGAAGGCTAAATTCGACACAGTTCCACCCCATGTGCTAGATATATATGTTTCTGGCATTGATGTCCTTCAACATACAAAAATATATGATACTAGGGATACTAATAATGAACCCCTTTCTCCAAATATAGCCGGGCCTGTGATAGATTTAGATATTCCTCCCCCTGACTCTAGCACTCTCCAGTTCTGGGGTTTCATCTTTTGAATAACAATAATAAACATTTTTGGTATAACTGCATAGGTAATAATGTAGATTATCTCTTTAAATGCTTATATAAAGTTGTTATTATTGGGAATGGACTATTATTACACACTACCACATGGGTGAGTCTTAGAAATAATTATGCTGAGGAAAAGAAGCCAGAGACACACAAAAAACAATACTGTATGATTTTCTATAATGGGATGGGAATGGGTATGGAAAGGAACATGAGGGAAATATCTGGGCCAATGGAAATATTCTGGCTTAATATTCATTCATCCAAACTGACTGCATGATACACTTAAATATGAGCACTTCACTCTATGTAAATTATGCCTAAATTTTAAAAATTATGATTTCTATTAAAATATATAGATGAGGAGGCAGAACTTTAGGAAGATTAAATGAATTGTCCAGCCCTGGCCAGTGTGGCTCAGTTGGTTGGCGCATTATCCCCTGCACCAAAGAGTCGTGTCTTGGGTTCCTGGTCAGGGCACATACTCAGTCTGTGGGTTGGAAACCCAGTCAGGGGACATATGGGAGGCAGCTGATTGGTGTTTCTTTCTTACATTGATCTTTTTTTCTCTCTCTCTCTCTGTTCCTCTCTCTCTAAAATCAATTTTAAAAATATCCTCAGGTGAGGATTTAAACAAAAAATGAATTGTCCATTGTCATGCAGTTGAAGGAGGGAGCTGTGCCTCAACGCAGATAATCCTAACTCTTAAGTCCAGGGTTTTCCACTCAAACAACTTACATTACTCTACCATGGAGTCAGTGCATCTTAAGATGTTCTCCTTCCTGGGAATGGAGATGGGTTTCTGAAAGTACATGATTGGGTACTGGGAAGAGCCTTTGCTCTTTAGCAGGAGTGAGCACCTCAGATCTGCAGCATATAAATGGTTAATGGCTAGTGCTGACATCATAATGTGGGTTCAGATTCCCACTCTGCAACTTACTATGCATGTGAAATTGGGCATGTCAACCTATCTGAGCTTCAGTGTCTTCATATGTAAAGTGGGTTATTGGGAGACATACATGTCATCATTCATAGATTGTTCATAAGTGTCTATAAATTATCAATGAATGTTTCTTCTTACTATTTACAGTTTTGGTTAAAGGAGAAATAAATGCCCCTGGGGTATTAACATGTTTACTGTGTCATGATATGTCTCACAATGTGAAATCTTTGTCCATTGCCATACCTTTCCAAGTGGCTACAGAGTTAATTTATCATCCTTGTAGAGAAATGCGCATAAAGCTAAGATTCCATTCCAGTACTTCTTTTTGTGACTTCCTTATTTTGGCAAGAGACATTGCAGAACAATTTTAAATTGTATGTATTTCATTCACTGTGTGAATAATGTCATGTATTTCTAAGTTCTGGTAGAAAATTCATTCCAAGTGCAATTCACTTATAAATCTATGATTCCATGAACTCTGAGTATGATTCACTGAAATATGTCTTAATGTTTGAAAATGATTCTAGAACTAGAAGGACTTATTTCTTGGAACTAATTAGTTCATAGCTTAATGTGGGTGAACTTACTTAAAGCAGAATGTCCATCTAAATAGTGTTGGGCATCAACCAAGGATGAGAAAGGAAGAGGAAAAGTTCTATTATTGGTTTTGTTCTGTTGGTGTGTTTTTTTGTTTTGTTTTGCTTTTGTTTTTTTGGTACATGACAAACAGAATAAATTCCTTAGATGGTAAAATTTTGTTTTCAGGTTATGCTTCTATTATTATAACATATTAAACTATAAATATTTGATTATTATAAACCAGAGACCTCTTGAGCCTGCACAGGTCACCGATTCTGCATGATTTATAGGTTTATACTAAAAGGTGATATAGTGATTCTTCCAATTCATGAATACAGAATATGTTTCCATTTCTTTGTGTCTTTTTCAATCTCTTTTAATAATGCTTTGTAGTTTTCAGTATATAGGTCCTTCACATCCTTGTTAATTCCTAGCTATTTTGTTCTTTTTGTTGCACTTGCAAAGGAATTGGTTTTTTCCATTTTCCCCCCTGAAATTTCATTGTTAGTATATTGGAATGCAATGGATTTTTGTACTTAGAATTTGTATCTTGCAACTTTATTTGCTTATAGTTTCTTGGCGAAATCTTTAGGGTTTTCTGCATAAAGAATCATGCCATCTGCAAAAAAAGTGACAATTTTACTTCTTCGTTCCCAATTTGAATGCCTTTTATTTGTTCCTCTTGCCTGATTGCTCTGGCTAGGGCTTCCAGTACTATCCTGAATAAGAGTTGTGAGAATGGACATCCTTGTCTTGTTCCTGATCTTACAGGAAAAGCTTTCAGTTTTTCACGATTAAGTATGATATTAGCTGAGGTTTTGTCATATGTGGCCTTTATTATGTTGAGGTACTTTCCTTCTGTACCCCTTTTATTGAGTGTTTTAATCATAAATGGATGTTGTATTTTATCAAATGGTTTTTCTGCATCTGTTGTTACAATCATATGATTTTTATCCTTTATTTTGTAAATATGGTATACTGCACTAATTGATTTGTATATCTTGAACCATCATTGTGCCCCTGGAATGAATAGTTAAAATGTTCATATCACCCAAAGCAACATTCAGATTTAATGCAATCCCCATCAAAATTCCAAGGACATTTTCTTAAAGAAATAGGACAAAAAAAATCATCAGATTTGTATGGAACCACAAAAGATGTCAAACAGCCAAAGCAATCTTGAGGAGGGGTGAAAAACAAATTTGAAGGTATTACACTCCATGACTTCAAACTATACAACTAAGCAACAACAATAAAACAGCATAATATTGGCAGAAAAACAGACATGGTCCAATTGAACAGAATTGAGAGCCCAGAAATAAAACCGCATGTATATGGGCAAATAAAGTTTTTTTCTTTTTATCTTCACTTGAGGATATGTTTATTGATTGAGAGGGGGGCAGGGAACATCCATGTGAAAGAGAAACGTAGTTCCATTGCCTCTAGTCCACATACCAACCAGGGTCAAACCCACAACCTAGCTATGTGGTCCGACTGGGAGTCGAACCCACAACATGTTGGTGTACAGGATGACACTCCAACTGACTGAGCCACCCGACTAGGGTTGGGCAAATAATTTTTGACAAAAAAGTAAAAAACATACAGTGGAGAAAATAAAGCCTCTTTAATAGACGGTGAAGGGAAAATTGGAAAGCCACATGCAAAAGAATGAAACTAGACTATTGTTTGTACCTATATACAAAGCATAATTTAAAATGGATCAAAGACCTAAATATAAGACCTGAAACAATAAATTACATAGAAGAAATCATAGGTACCAAACATATGGACCTTGGTCTTAGAAATGATTTTATGAATTTGACCCCCAAAATAAGTGATAGGACTGCATTAAACTAAAAAGCTCTAACAGCAAGAGAAACCACCAACAAAACAAAAAAGGCAGCCAACCAAATGGGAGGTGATATTTGCAAACAACAGCTCTGATAATGGGTTAACACCCAAAATATATAAAGAACTCATAAATATCAACACCAAACAAACCATCCAGTTTAAAAATGGGCAGAGGACATACTTCTCCCAAGAAGACATACAAATGGCCAACAGATATATGAAAATATTCTCAACTTCTCTAGCTATTAGGGAAATGCAAATCAAAATTACAATGAGAACTCTTTGTAATACTTTAAGCAATAAAACAAAATTAAAAAAATTACAATGAGATACCATCTCATACCTGTTAGAATGTTTATTATCAACAAGACAAGTAATAAGAAGTGTTGGAGAGACTGTGGAGAAATAGAAACTCTCATCCATTGCTGGTAGGAATGTAAATTGGTTCAGCCACTGTGGACAACAGTATGGAGGTGCCTCAAAAAATTAAGAATAAAGTTACCATATGGCCCAGATACCCTCTTCTGGGTATCTCCCCTCTTCTGAATATCTACCAAAAATTTTGAAAATATTTGTTCGTAAATATATATGCACCACTATGTTCATTGCAGCATTGTTCACAGTGGCCAAGACATGGAAACAACGGAGTGTCCTTCACTAAATGATTGGATAGAGAAGATATGGTACATATATACACCAGAATACTACTCAGCCATAAGAAAAGATGAAATACTGCTATTTGCAAGAACATGGATGGATCTTGAGGACATTATGCTAAGTGAAATGTGGGATATAAACTGAAAGCAGCAAATGAACAAGAAAAACAAACAAAGCCATAGACACAGATAACAGTATGTTACCAGAAGGAAGGGTGGTGAGAAGATAGTAAAGGGGGTCAAATATATGATGACAGAAGAAGACTCGACTTTGGGTGGTGGGCACACAATGCAATATACAGATGATGTATCATAGGATTGTACATTTGAAACCTATATAATTTTATTAGCCAATGTCACCCCTATGAATTTAATTTTGAAAAAAGGTAATATATTATAGATAAGCATTATCTGTTGAACAAAATAGAAAAAAGACTGAATGCCTGGAGTCCAGTAGAAAGTAAAGCACTTATATTTTTCCATGAGAAATACCTTGAATTCTTTGGTTCCAGACACCTGATTACATCTGCAGCTACTGTTTCCACAGCACATTTGCATAGAGGAAAGCCTGGACATCCAGGATGATGGACAATGAGAGAGTTAAATCTGTAATTCACAGCCTGGATTTCCCATCTTGTAATACGAACCTCATGGGGCTGTTATAAGTATTAAACCAGAGAATATACGTAGAGTGTCTGGTATTGAAAAAAACGTGTACCAAAAATGGTAGCTCCCGCTATCCTTTCGGACCAAAACAAACAGGCACAGAAGAAGGACAGCGGGAACTGGAGGGTGTGTAACACCCTAGAACCATTTAATGGGTTCCAACCTTGGTTATATTTTCTTATGTTGCAAGTCATCCATGTCTCCCACCTTCTCTGTAGACAGCCCAGGGCCAAACAAAGGGCAAGAGGTCAAGATCAAAGCTCAAAAGGGAAGCAGCTGTCAAAGCTCAAAAGGGAAGCAGCTGTTGAAGGGAACAGATGACTTAACCTTCCTCCTGTTCTAAAACCCTATCTGTGTTCCCTGATCTAATCTGGGAGCAGGAAAGAAGCTCAAACTAAACCGGAAGCTTATTGGGTTATTCAAGAACCAATATAGTCAAACTTTTTCGAGTCAGGCCACTCTGGCTTATGCTCTGTATTCTTTCACAAATGCCTCCATGGAACTTCCTGACCTCTTAAGCCTCGGCTAATAGGGGCTAAAACATGTAATGCACAGACAGCAGGTCCTTGAATCTTGTCCTTTCATTCAATGTTGTTTCATTACAACGATGAGGAAAACAAAATCGATTCCCAGCCTGGGCTACTGTCAGTGTGGTGTCGGCATGTTCTCCTCCGTGTCTATGTGTGTCTTCTCCCGGGACTTCGGTTTCCTCCCACATCCCAAAGATGCGCACATGAGGTGAATCGGTGGGTCTGCATTGTCCCAGTCTGCGTGAGGGTGAGTGCCCCCTGGAATGATAGGACATCCTGTACATGGGGGTGCCTCCTGTGTGCCCTGAGCTGCCAGGATAGGCGCGGGCTATGACCTTGAACCGGAATAAGTGGGTTGGAAAATCATTATCTTACTTGTTTTTATTTATCTTTCTTAAATATATGTCTAGCTCACATTAATTTCAGTATTTAATATTAGAAGTGTTTTGGGTCTTTATTTTAATTATTTTTTAAAAGAATAGTTTCTTGATTTTTAAAGAGAGAGGAATGGAGAGGAAGAGAGAGAGATAGAGAAACATCAATGTGAGAGGGTATCATCACCCCTTGTCCCCCATCAGGGATTGAGCCCGCAACCCAGGCTTGAGCCCCGACCAGGAATCCAACTGCAACCTTTCGGTGCACAGGACGACACCCAACCAACTGAGCCACACAGGCCAGGGCTGTTTTGGGTCTTTATTTAGAAGTTTGGTGATATTTTGTGACCAGAAATAGGCTGTAAGACATTAACTCTTGTTTATGTCAATTAGCCTATGATTAAATTTCTTCTGTTATACGTCATTTTGATTAAAGTCCAAGTTTCCAAGGACCCATTGGCAAAGTCAAGTGAGGACTTACTGTATTTGCTATAAATGTTCAATTTAGCACATATTTAGACATATTCTAAAAGGCAATTTTTGCCTAAGTACCAATATGAATCTCAAAACGATCACCTGAAAATATTTTAAAGCATAGCTGCCTGCATTTAACAGAAGAATCTAAATCAGAAATGTTTTTGACTTGTGCAAAGGACAAACTACTGGTTGTGGTAGAACACTGGAACTCAGGTATTTATTGTCAGAGACTAAACCAGAGTTTTAACAAGCCTGGAATAAACAGCCTGAAAAATATTTCCAATCCATTTTGTGATTCATGATGTTGTGTATTGACAAGAGTGGTATGGTTTACTGACTCTAGGAATGAAACTCAACAGTTTTCTGTAGGCTGAAAGAGTACTTGAACTGTATCATAAAGTAAATAACACTGTTAAATACCGAATGATTTTAAGAAATTTGAAGAATCTTTATATACTTTAAATTTTGTCACCCTGAGGCAGAGTCTGCCCAAACCCTCTTACAGAAGGTCGCCCAGCTCCCCGAGACTATCTTCTATGTATATTATTGGACTTGCTTTGCTAATATTTTGTTTAGAATTTTTGCACTTACATTTATAAATGAAATGGGCTGGCAATTTTTCTTTCTGAAATATTTCTTCTCTGGTTTTGTTATTAATGTTATATTGGCTTCATAGAATTGCGGAGGCTTTATTTTGGTCTGTTTCCTGAAATAGTTTAAAATTTGAATCATCTATTATTTGAAAATTTGGTAGATTTCACTATTAGACTCTGGTTCTGGTCTTATCTTTGTGGGAAGAATATTAACCAGTGTTTCTTTCTTTTTTTTTTTTTTTTGAAAGTTATAGGACTAGCCACACTTCCCATTTCTACTTAGGTCAGTTGTAGTAAGTTTATTTTTTTTTCTAGGAATTTTTGCATTTCATCTAAGTCTTCAAATTTATTATCATAATTCTGTCAAATGTTATTATCTTTTAAATCTCTTTTGTGTCTATTATTTCCTCTTCTATTTAGAATGCTGATTTCCTGTTCTCTCTTTTTATTTTATCAAACACTCCAGAGGTGGTCTATGTTTTTAGATAACCTATCATATCTTTATATATTTCCCTTATGA
Organism: Myotis lucifugus; assembly: GCF_000147115.1. Taxonomy (NCBI): domain Eukaryota; kingdom Metazoa; phylum Chordata; class Mammalia; order Chiroptera; family Vespertilionidae; genus Myotis; species Myotis lucifugus. The sequence goes on along the minus strand of NW_005871065.1, from coordinate 8,246,935 downwards.
CAGATGTGGACTGTTTTGACAGTTCAAATTCTGATATAATCATTGCAGAGTATGTTTATTAATTTAACCCCCAATATCCATAGATTTTCCGGACATCAATAGCAAATCATTACCCATTAGCCAAAATAATTTAGCCTATGTCTCCATGTCACTTGAACCAATTGTATTGTTACAGCTGTGGTTATTCGATTTATTAGATTAGATATTAGATTTAGAACATGAGGGTTCAAATTCCAAGTCTGCTTCTTACTTGAAGTAAGATATTTAAGCTCTCTGAACCTCAGTTTGCCACCTTTTTTATTATTAAACCTTCTTATGGGTCTGTTTATTATATGAAATTGTATCTGCATGCTGATGCTCACCAGCATCCCCTCCTTACCTCTTTATAAAGCAAAACAAACAGACAAGAAAAACAAGCCCCTCTGTCAACTGTTCAAAGGCAACTGAAGCTTCTGGAAGTTTAGAGGGAAAATCTTGTGAGGCAATATTCTCCTGGCTCTGAGAGTCAGATCCAAGAAGCTTGCTTAGGCTTCTCCTCTGTCATCCTGACCTATTTCTCACAGTTCTTGGCAGTGACTTTCCCCAAAGAGTTGTAAGCAAGGCCAAGATAACTTTGGCCTTGAGGAGAAAATCCAGTACATCTGGCGAATCCAATAGGCATAGTTCTGTGGAGGAAGATGCAATTGTGTGTGCACATGAGTGCTTGTGAGGGAGGAGGATTTGATGGGGGAAGTTAGGCTGTGACCCTGGGCCAGGGAAGTCACAAGCAAATGCACAGACTCTCACAGGACTTGCAGTTGATGCGAAGTTCAGATGGGATGACAATAAGCATACAATGAGATTGTGCACGTGGAAGTGTTTTCAGCTGTAAAGCGCTTTCAAAATAGCGGGTATTCATAATATTGTTGAGTTTGATGGTCTTTGATGTTGCAAAGCCCCCCTCACCATCTCCTTTACCTTCAGATGCCTCATGATTGCTTTGGGTCTGCGGCATATCTGGGCGAGGGTGGGGAAAATAATCTCAGACCTGGACTGATCTGCCCTTGGTAATGATATTTTGTTTACTTTATGTCTCTAGGCTTCTGCCACTGAAAAGTAACTGCAAATTTACTGAAGTTTGATTCGCAGGATGTTATTACCAAGCTACACCTGGAACAATACAGGTTTAATTTACAGAGATACCTGCAAGGAGGAAGTCAGAGCAGCACTTCCTGCTTTTGACCTAGATTCCTATTCACTTATGCTCTTCTGTCGAGGAAAGAGGATGTGAGCATCCAGACATCCTTTCTGCCCGTTACTCACTTCCTGTCTTTAGATGTTAGGGTATCGCTGTTAAAATAGCTACTGTATTTTCCACGAGGAAGAGAATTTATGATTATTTGTGCTAGGGAGGAGCCTGCTGGGCAAATTGTTGAGGGATGGAGTCCATCACATCATTAATCCACGTCCTCTCAGCACTTACTATTACCTGATGAATACATATTAGACTGTGTATGCTTGTATTGGATTATATTCTATGGCAACTCCCTTTCTTCCCTGGCAGATTAGAAAACCTTCAGAAGCAGGAAACTGAATGTCCAACTGATTATTCCCCCTGGAATGTCTAGTCCCACAAAGTGCACAGTGTGGCTTAATTTATGTGCAGTGAATGAATAAATGCAGTGATACTTTCAAGCACTTATGATTTTTATAGAGTCAGAAAAGAGACTGGTATCCTTGCAATACATTTTCCTCGTTTAGATTTCATAACGTCGCCTGGCTGGTGTGGCTCAGTGGTTGAACACGACCTATGAACCAGGGGGTCACAGTTTGATTCCAGTCAGGGCACATGCCTGGATTTCAGGCTCGATCCCCAGTAGGGGGCATGCAGGAGGCAGTCAATCAATGATTTTCTCACATTATTGATGTTTCTATCTCTCGCTCCCTCTCCCTTCCTCTCTGAAATCAATAAAAAATATATAAAAAAATAAAATTACATATATGTACATGTATGTTACAATGATTTTATTTTGAATATACAATGAGAGACCTCTCTATCTTATCCCTATTATAGAGGGTGGGGCAAAGTAGGTTTACAATTGTTCTTATGGAAAATAATACAATAATAAATAATAGTACAAGACTAAATTCTGTGTTTCACGTACTTACAACTATAAACTTACTTTTGCCCCACTCTGTATTTTATCTTTTTAGTTTGGGCCTGTGTGAAACTCTTAAAGTCTTAATTCTGTCATGTATGTCATTGGTTGTTTCTCCAAGCCCCCATCTAAGTAAAAGCAACATCTTTCAGGCCTGTTTAACAATAGGCTCATCCATCACCACCTTTACCCTTTGAGAGATGCGGACCAGGAGCCTGATACATCTGACCAGTAATTGCAGCCTCCTTTTAACTGGGCTTGTCTGTTTCTTTCTATAAAGCCAAACATTCAGATTTTATGTTTTATCTGTTTACAAGATGCTCAAGAGGCTTTGTGTATTTCTGCAGAGTAGAGCCATAATCAGTGAATACAAATTATAGGGGTAAAATTTGGGTGTAACATAAGAAAAGAAATAGAAGAAAAACATTTCAGACAAAATGGACTTTTTAAAAGCATGATTGCTAAAATTTTTGTGGTTGGACAGACTGGATTCAGGCATGAGCATCTGGCCGTGTGTAGAGGCAGCAGCCAGGGCACAAGAAAAGAGTGTGGTGAAGCCATTAGGCATGGGGCTTTGGAGCTGGCTGACGGTTCAAATCCCAGCTCTGCCAATGACTACTGTGTGACCTTGGGCAAGTCACCTCATCTCTCCATGCCACACTCCCCTTGCTTGTAAGGTAGGAGTAATGATATTCCTACTTTATGGAATTGCTTTTCACTGAGCCACATTTTTCAGACATTTAGAGTAGGGCTCAATATGTGGTAAGTAGTCAATAACCTCTAGTTATTATTATTGTTCTAAAGCTGGAGTTGACAAATTACAGCCACAGGTCAAATCAGACCCTCTGCCGATAACTTAAAGTGCTATTGGGATACAACCACATTGATTGGTTTATATATTGTCTGTGGCCTTATTCATGTGACAGTGGCAGAATGCAGTGGTTGCAATCGAGATCCTAAGGCCCACAAAGCCCCCAAATCTCCTACCTGGCCCTTTACAGAAAAAGCTCCAACCCCCATTGCACAGGAATTCCTGCCCCCTCATCTGTTCCTTCTTTGTCTTGAAACCTTGGACAAGCGACAGATGCTCTGACCTCTGCTGCTTCAGTTCTGAGACTCCTCTTCCCAAAGAAGAGGTATGCAAAGAATTGGATCTTGGAGAGCCTATTAACCTTGTTATTCATTTTCTCAACAAGTCCATGTTTTATAACCAGACGTTTGTCTTAATTGATGTGGTATAGTGGTGAATATCAATTTTTTTGTTTTGTTTTTCTAACGCTAATGAGCATTCCCCACGTGCTAGACTCCGTTCTAAGCCCTTTGTATGTATTAGCTCATTAAATTCTTATAGTAACTCTCTGAGGTAGGAACTACTATTTATCTCCATTTTTACTGATGGAGAAATGGAGACATTGAGAAGTTAAGGAAATTTAACCTCACAGTTAACTAACTGCCACAGTTGGCAAAGTCAAGATTTGAAACTAAGCGGTTTGGCTCCAGAGACTAGTGTTTTAACTTCTATAAAGGAGACACTCAACTTTGAGGACGTTATGATTCCACCAGAGACACCTATGTGCAAACGGGTACCCACACATCTTAAATGTGTGCAAGTTGATCAGCACAGGGCCTTGCATGGCATGAGCCAGCATCATCAGATTTATGTCCTGATGCAGTTGATATCAGTGGAGGTGGCCACGAAGCTGAAGGGAGGCATGCCTGGAGGACTTCAAGAAGGTCTTACCTGAATTGAGACTTACAGGGTGTAGAGAAGAATTTTCTAGAAAGATTACCATGCAAAGGAAATTGCATGTGCAAGAAACAGAGGCAGAAAGAACATGGCATGTTCAGAGAATTAAACAGTATTTCTCTCTGACTGGCATGAGGACTATGGTGACTAAGGTAGTCAGCTGAGATGAGGACAGGAGTTGGACAGAGGCCAGATTGTGAATGGCTCTGCGTGACCTGGGACAGAGCCAAGTCCTCTGGTGTGTCTCTTTAGGGACAGTGTCCTGTATTTGTCTATTTGTTTAATGTCCATCCCCCCCCCCTCAATATGCACATGTAAGCACCTTGGGTTAGGCACCAGTCTGTCATGCTCACTGGGATAACCTAACACTCAGGGCCCTGCCTGTAGTAGGAATTCATTAAACATTTGTTGAATTAAGGTAACTAAACCAATCCCTTACTTCTGGGTGGTTGTAAGTCTCATAAGTTACTTTCTCTAGGGTCTAGCTGGCATCTCTGGAGACAACGGTCTTACTTAGCTGAAGGATCAAGGCAGGTCTCATTGAATGACTGCACTATCTGAAGTAGGGCAATTGTGAGATAGTTATTTACTTGGAGGCCAGGGTTGCTCCACAATTCATATCCAGTTGGTTCTACTCCTGACTCCACATATTGAAACTCAGCATCCTCACCCATGATGCCCTTATGACCTCATGACAGCCCTTTGGTCCTTCAAACGTCTTTTAAAATCCTACCATCAAGAACCCACCTGGTGGAATGAAAGAGGACTAAATGGTGGTAAGTGGATGAAAACAAAGATTTTTTAGACAACACTGCCAAACCAAAGGACAAGTAAGTTGAGTACATCTTCTTAGCTAGTAGGCTTGTTTTCATATTTATCAGGTGTCTGTAGGGTTTGGGAAAAAGTCAGAAGACACACCTGCCTCAGGCCTAAGAATTCGGCACACATTTTGACAGGGCTATTTGTTGATGCTGACACCACCAGTAAGATGAGATTCTTTTTTTTTAAATGTCTTCCCAAAGAATCATAGACTGTTTGAAGGGTAAGGACCTTATTTCCCTCTCTTGACAGGGGAGGAGAATGAGGTCGGGGTGGTGCAGTGACTTGCCCAGGGCTGGAGAGTGAGTTAGTGGCAGACTGGAACTGTGATCCAGGTCCCCAACTCCCAGGGCCAATTCTCTTCCCACCTCCCCACTCAGCCTCCTGAAGGATTAGCTGTAGCTTCTGAGAAGCTTGTATTACCACTTTCATCATTCCTTGGTCTTTTTGGAAATATTGATGATCTCCCTCTGCATCTTTCCTCTCTAAGATGACCTAGGAAATGTCATTAAGGGAAAGTCTTAGATTGCATTTTGGCAGCAAATCCCACAGTCACAGAGCTGTGTTCCCAGCTTGAAAGTTCCACTCAAGGTCTAAATCTACTGAAGGTTGATTTCTTGCCTCCAGCTTTTCCCTTAATCACATTAGGAAATATACATTTTGTGTTCACATCCTGTACAGTAATAAAATATTTCTTTTCCTTCCTGTGATCTGGAAATCCCCCTTTTTTTGTTATTTTTTAAGAAGAAATCTTTCATATATCAGAGGGACTTGCTGGCTCCTCAGAAACCTGTCTGGTAGGAGAGTTGATTGGATTTGCCTAAAGCATTTCCTCATTAGTAGCCTGTGTGTGTTTTCCTTTCAAATGTCACCTGGCTGGCCCAACAAAGATCTAATTGTTGTAACTTGGGGTCTCTGCAAACTTGGGCTTTACTGAATGTTCTTTTGAAATCTTCACAACTGCCCATCCTTCAGATAAAAAACTGGAAACATATTGAAAGTGACCTGGTGTATTATTGGTTTGAAGACCACTTCTTACTGCTCTCCTCCCCTTTCTTTTACAACTGAAGATTGGAATTTTAATTGCTCAACCACAGTTTTTAATTCATGATGCCCAGAAAGGGCATGGGTTATTAATTACTTCTGATTATGAGGCGCCTCCAACCCGGGCCTGGCTGCTTCTTGATGGGTTTAAACCAAACTTTGCCTGACATGACTGTCTGTATGCACATGGAGGTGTAATTATGCAGACACTAGCTGTTCAGTTCTGCCAGGTCAAACTATCATGAATACATATTATAGTATCTTAAAAGGAATTTATTGAAATGCCATAGTTTAATAGTTCAAGCTTACAAAATTAAGCTCTCTTATGCTACAGGCAATAGCCTCTTAATTGGATGTTTTCTCCTAGTACATAAAAACATTGGCTTAAATACACACACACACACACACACACACACACACACATCCAATTAATTTTTCTTAAGTGTGAGAAAGTTTTTCTTCATGGTTAAAAGTAGGACTCTGGAGCCAGGTTGCCTGGATTTGACTCATGCACCTGCTACTTTCTAGCTCTTTAACTTGGGCACATGATTTAGTCCCTTTTGTAGTGTCTTTGGTAAAAATTCAGATGATTGCAATGTACCACTGGTGGTTCTGAGTATCAAGTGAGTTAACAAAGTTCATGGAACCTAGTCATTGTGCTTTTTATTGATTGCTCCAATGTATTTACTTGTATTTATGTGTTATAACATCTAGTGTGTTAAGCTGATGAAATTAGGGATGTCTCCCTGTGTCAAAACCTGAGAGTTGTCCCCTAATATCGATTCTCTTCTTCTTTTACAGTAATCATTTCCCTTCCCCACCAATTTTAAACTGGTTTGGCAAAGGACTGTCCAGAGTTAAAATTTCTGTTCCATGTAGAAGTAGCCATGTGACTACATTCTGGTCAGTGGGTTGGTGTATCAACTTCAGCAAAAATGGCTTTAAAGGAGGAAGGATTGTGTGTCCTTCATGTCTTCCTTCTTTCTACTCATGGGAATTTGATTGTGATGGCTGGAACCCAAGCAGCCTTCTTGGACCATCTGATGGCAGGTTAGGCTTGCAGGGCATGAAGGGAGCAGAAATCTGAGGCCCTGACCACTTCAGAGAGTAGAGTTCCCCTAGCTGCCTTTTTCTTTTACAGTAGACTTTTGGTAAAAGAAACAAAAACCTCTATATTATTTAATACACTGTAATTTGGGGCACCTATTGCAATCAAATCTAGTCTTAGGTAACACCTTACCCTCCCTGACTTAGATCACACTCTCAGTATTTTGATATTCTATTTGGTTCTTTACCAATCTGTTAGGTCACTTTAAAAAAAGAATCTCTAGATGATTCTCTTGAGCTTTCAGTTGTTTCTTCACACATAGTAAATATACTTGTGGTTTGTAGTCTGTGTGGGACTGCTATTGCTACCAGTATTTTTACTAATTCTTGTTCATGGAAACTTATTTCCTTTTGTGCGACAATTTCTTCGATTTTATGCTGCTCATTGCCCTTAAACATGATTCATAGGGACTCTTGGAAGCCTAGGATTAAATTGCCTTCCTCCAGAAAAGGTTGCATTTGATTACCCATAGGCTTGTCCATCTTGGAACCTCCTAAAACTAAGGTCTAGATTTAACGAAAGAATAAGTCTACCCACTTCCCTTCCTCCTTTTCTAGGATTAACCTTCTTTTAATCTGAGACCATTTCTTATCATGTCTCATGGACAGCACAGTCCTCAGCACATGAAAATTCACTAGTGAATTTTGGCTGAATGAATGAATCTTTAAATTATCATGCCTACTTTGTTAACTTATTTTCTCTGTCTTTATTTTCAGTTGGTAGTTGAATATCATTTCCAATGGGGTGTCCTTTCTTACTAAGTCTTCTCTCCTTTAAAACTCCCCCAAGTTGTGTGCCACATAGGGAGTGGCTACTTGGTGAATAATTGCTTCCTGGCTAAGATTGCCTTTTTCCATGCCTCTGCCCATGAATGGATCAAGACACACATTTCTGGAATTCCTCACACCTTATATATTGCTCAGGTTATCTCTGGCAGTAATCCCCAATGGCTCAGTAACTGGTAGATCTACCTCTAATTTGTTCTCCCCTCTAGTACACCCAATCTCACACTTCAAGAGTTCTCTCTAAAGCTGACTTCTCACTCTGTCATTTTCTTGCTTGTAGACCATCATGGCTATTACCACTGCCTATAGAAGAAAGTCCAAACCTATTAGCTTCTCATTTTGCATCCTTCATCTAAGTGGGCTAGCCAGATTCCATGAAAGAATATGATCTCTGGGAAATCAAACCCCAGTTTCACCCCTTACTGGCCACATGACTCCACAAAAGCTAACTTCTGAGCATTGGTGTGCTGATGTGTGAAATAATATTAGTTTTGCAAAGGACTAGTGCCCACCACAATTAAAATAACTCTATAAGACATTTCCTTCTTGCAGGATCTGAAGGGGATAGCAATGTAATCTCTTGTTGCTTGTGGATAAGTGGATACTCAATAAATGAAGGATGCCTTGCCCATTTTCTCTCTGGACCTAGTTTTCTTATATATGCAGTGGGGCTTTAGGTGGTTATTTTGAAGCTTAAATGTGGAAAGTGGAGGAAAGCACTGGGTTCCATACTTGGCACATCACTAGGTTTATGACAAATGTTCCTTCTTTAGCCCTCTTCCAAATTGAGGTCCAACTTTCCTTTCCTAGGGAATTGCAATAAAAATGATAAACCAGAATACATTATATAAAAGGATTGCAATTATTTGTGTGTTTTTTAAAATTTATTTATTTATTTTTTAAATTTTGGATTGTGATTCTTATCTCTACTTTTTAAAGTCCTAGCTTCCCTCTAAGGCCAACTTGAAATACCACCCACTCCATGAAGCATCCTGGAATCTCACTTTCACAACACATGCCCCCTGCTTCAGCCAGAGGATGACAATACAAGCAAAGGAGACTCTCCAAACGATCTCAGCTGGTTCTTGAATCCCCTATATGTCAACAAGTATAGCTCTACAATATACAAAGCTAAACAGTGTTTTAGCTTCTACTAAGCTATTTTTAGACATGGAAAATTCAGTATCTTCAAAACAGATCTATTTATTTCCGTTTTAGACAACTTAAATCTGTCCCCTTAAATTTTCAACATGTGCTCTTAGGTATGTCTGTGTTTCTCTTTAAATATATTGCAAAGAAACAAATAATATTCCTTAAAATACAGTGGCCAGGAATCACCTTTCTTCTTCTGTAACTGCATCCTGTGCTAACAAGTTCTCGGCAACCCCGAAATTGTATTTTCAAATACGTGTTGGTGCTAAGTGACATCTCCTCTGTCTTGAGTTAATATAGCTGTTTCTAATATCTAGGATAGGTTCTCTCAATATAGATCCATACTGCATGCCTGTGGGCACGTTTGGTCTGCTTATAAATTGTCATGAACCTAATCTGTTACTAGTGCTCCTCGATCCATTTTTCTCATGAGTTCTTCAAAGGTACTTTATTCCTGTATAAAACATGTGCCATAGTTTATATACTTGGCTTATGTCACGATGTCATAGGTGGGGCTCCCTAGAAGCAGTGTCTCCATCTGAGGGGTTGGGCAGCAGCCCTAGAGTCTCCAAAGCAGGGAGGCTTCTGTTGGGCCAGGAGCAGTCCTCCAGAGCAGGGGACAGCTATGAGTTATTCTCAGCCAACACACAGCCCCACTGGTAAAGGATCGGATGGGACATCAACAGCAACAACTACAGTCACCCATGACTTTGTAATTCCTGAGTATGGAATCTATGTGTTTTGTGTTTCTGCCATATTTATAAACCTGGCTCTATGTCTTTATTTACTTATTTTTTACTATGTTTTATTGATTTCAGAGAGAGGAAGGGAGAGGGAGAGATAGAAACATTAATGATGAGAGAGAATCATTGATCGGCTGCCTCCTGTATGCCCTCTACTGGGGATGGAGCCCACAACCCAGGCATGTGCCCTGACCCAGAATCAAACCATGACCTCTTGGTTTATGGGTGGATGCTCAACCACTGAGCCACACTGGCCAGGCCTGGCTCTATGTCTTCCACAGTGAAGGTACTAGTTTCTAGAATTGAATCATCTAAGGTCTAGAGGAAATGCCCCCTATTTTGCACCCATTCCAATCCACTGCCATCCTATATAATAAAAGCCCAATACTCAAATTTTCCCCTCAACCAGGAGTTCAACTGGGAGTTTGACCAGGGGCAGGGCCGGTGACTGTGGCAGCAGCAGGCGGCCAGGGGAAGGGAGGCACCCCTGGCCGGCAGCTGCTAGGGACCTTACCTGTGCATGAATTTTGTGTACTGGGCCTCAAGCTTGCAATAATTAGCCAAGTCCTCCCCACACAGCAGAGAACCAGACCATGAGCCATAGAAGGAAGTTTATGCCGCATGTTCTAAGAATCTAGTTGCCTTGTCAACTTAGACAGTGCTTAAATTCAGAATAGGCAAGTAACTTCTTAAGACCAAGAAAACATCAAAAAGCAGAATTTCAGTCTGTTTAACTCCTAAACTGTTTTTGTTTCTTTAAATTTTGTAAAGTGATAGATGCATATATCTAAACATGAAAATGTACAAAGGGTAATAAAGGAATAGTACTAGTAAAGGCCTGTTTCTCCAGCATCTTGACTTTTATTTCCCCTCCCAAGAGCTAACTATAGTTAACATTTTCTTGTGTTTCTATCCAGAAATAGTTGTAGACATACAAGCATATATATTTATGACTTTATACATAAAATGATTACAATACATGTTCTGCTCTCTACTTGTTTAAAACTAATAATAGATCTTACTGATCTTTTTGTTGTTGTTATTATTCCTCACCCGAGGATATTTTTCCATTGATTTTTAGAGAGAGTGGAAGCAAGGGGAAGAGAGAGAAACATCAATGTGAGAGAGATACATCGATTGGTTGCCACTCACATGCACCCCGACTAGGGCCAGGGATCAAACCTGCAACCGAGGTATCTTCCCTTGATGGGAATAGAACCCAGGACCCTTCAGTCCAAGGGCCAATGGTCTGTCCACTGAGCCAAGCTGGCTAGGGCCTTACAGGTCTTTCTACATCAACATCTCTATATCTCATTTTTAAAATATGGATGTCTTCCAATTTATTTAATCTGTCCTTTTTTAACATTTAGGTTGTTCCTGTTTTCAGCTCTTACATCTAATATTTTTGCTATTACAGATTTTTGCCAATAGAAAATAAGTGTTCTGTGCAATTTTTTTACACATATGTTCTTAGCACTATTAACTTGAAGAAGCCTGTTGTTGTTTCTCAACAGAAAAATGATGACATGGACAGTGAATGTGGCTACCCAGAGTCCCTGTGTCTAAGTTATGCTTTCTCATTCTCTGCCCATTTGTTTTTCAGCCCATTTCCCAGAATGCAACTTATAGTCAGAAAAGATAGAAGCTGTCGTAGTTGAAAAAAGCTGAAAGTAATTCTCACGTTCTAAAAACCACGTTGGTATATAATTTCAATAACAGGGTAACTATTATGTGAGGAACAGTTCTGAATCTTGTTTAGAATTTAAGAGGTCCAGTATGAAGAGCTTGTCTAATGCAAGTTTCAAACATTCAATCAGATTTTCCACACATTCCACCCTGCTGTACTTAAAAGAGCTTCTTGTCTTTGTTTGCTTGCAGTGAAGTACATGAGAGAAGCCACACCCTACGTGAAGAAAGGCTCCCCTGTGTCCGAGATTGGATGGGAAACGCCTCCGCCCGAATCCCCGCGGTTAGGGAGTGGCTCCTCGGACCCTCTGGCATCGTCCTCGCAGCCCTTCTCCTTCCACAGAGACCGGAAGAACATCCCCCTCAGGATGTGCTACGTCACTCGGAGTATGGCCCTGGCCGACCCAGAGAACAGGTAAAGAGGACCAAAGCTCTCAGCAGCTTTTCGGCCGCTGACGTTTCGTGCGGTCCCTTTCCAGGGCTGTGCTCCTGTTCTGAAAGCGCTCCGTGTTCCCAAAGAACAGCCTGGAAGGGCAATGCTGAGACAACGTGTGTGTTCAAGCCAGGCCTCCCTCCCTTCTCAGGGTCCATCCTTCCTCCTTTCTTTCATACTCATGAAGAATCGGCACTCTGAGTTCTGGTTGTGGAAAGAGATGAAGAATTGGAGGTGTATTCCTCAGTGTCTTCTCTGGGTCTGCCACAGTCTGCTTATGGGACTTAGGGCAAGTTTCTCAAACCACTAAACCTCCACTTTGTTATCTATAAAATGGGAATAATTGAGATATACACCTCACTGGGCTGTGAGGATTGGGGGGGGGAGATGTATGGGAAGTGCTTCGCACAGGAAAGCCTTTCATGAATATAAGATATAATAAGATTGATTACTAAGGCCTGGTAGTAATAAGCAAATCAGCCTCTCTGGGCCTCAGTGCCCTCCACTATGTATTTGGAGAGTCAGATGGAGGATATGTGAAACTATTTTACTCTAAACCCCGTTTTATGCTCAAGAGAGAAAAGAGTGGCTCCAGTCCAAGCATGGGGTGCTTCTTGCAAAGTCTGTACGTGACTTCTCAGGCCACAGGACAGCTATGTCACCCAGTCCATGGCAATTATAAGGCATCCAGCCAAGATCAGCAAATACTTGGGGTCTCTCTTCCCTCAAAAGTCTTCCTTTAACTCATCTGAACAGAAAGCATGCATCTTGGAGGAAAAGAAGAGAGATGTAGAGAAAAGAGAGGGGACGTGAGCCAGCCAGTGGGGGATCTTGGTGACCTTTGCATCCACACTCAAATGCTAAAAATAGGAACAGCCACTGGCCCTCATTTCTAACATGTGTGGAACAGCTGCAACCCACCCGCGTCGGGAATATTTGGCGAGGTGCTAGAGTTGATGGGGAAAAGCCAAAGGGAATGGGGGCAGGGCAAATGCTGTCTCCTTGCCTTGCTGCTCAATGCTGTTTTTGTTCTCTTCCTAATAAGCTCTCTCTAAGGAAGCTGCAAGCAAGCCTTTTGGACTCCAGCCAGCTGCAGGGCCACCCTGCTGCCCCCACCCCTTCTCTGTCAGTTACATCTACACAGGGATGGGAGATCAGCAGTTGTAGGAGAGAGCCAGCAGGTATCAGCAGAAGATGAGTCAGAGTAAGCAGACTGGGAAGGAGGCAGCATTCCTAGATAAGCCACCTCCATCTGTTCTCTGGTGTGTATCCCCTCAATTTCTGCCACTTTCCTGGGCCTACAGTTCATGTCCTGGTTACTCTGAGTTTCCTCTTCCCTGGCCTCTTATCACCACCCGATCAAACATGCCCTTTCTCCTAAGAGTCTGGTGTGTAAGGTTTCAGATCTGATGAATTTATAATTTATTGTCTGTCTTGTGCTGGGCATTATGCTAATTACTTCAGATCAGAGACTGCAAAGCGGCAGCCTACAGGTGTACCCAGCCCACAGGTATGTTTTTTTCAATGGTCTATATACTGTTATAACCCCCCTTGGTCCTCTTAACAGCCCTCTGAGTTTCTATCATTGTTCCCATTTTGTAGATTAAAAACATCATATAGCTAATATATGGGATAGCTGGCTTCAAACTCATGCCTCTGGAGTGGGTGACAGTATCAGTTTACTGTTACCAGAAAAATGCAGAGACTAGAAAATGTGGGGTATCATGGAAGTGATTAATGCATTGGAGAGAGAGCTCAAAGAAATGATTCCTCAGGTTTCTTCCAGCTGTGGACTTATAACATTTTCTCCAAGGCATTTAATTATATTTTAAAGAATATTTTTGGAGCCATCATTTTTTAGTTCAAATATTGGAAACTTTATTCTGTCAAGCCAGTCGAGGGAATGCATTTTTAAACTTTTCTCTCGGTGCTCATCAAGGCCCCCAGGAATGAGTGTATGTGGGGCCTCCCAGGTGGTGAGGCAGAGCCAGGCCTGCTGGGGGGTGAGACTGTCAGGGCAGGACTGAAATGGCAACCCCGCTAAGCCAGAGGGTCCAGGAGGGGACTTTAGTCCAGACAGTTCCAAAACTTCTGATAATAAAATTAACCTTTTCCAATGTATACGTATATCAAAACACCATGGTGTATACTTTAAATATATTATAATTTTGTCAATTATTCCTAATGAAACTAGAAACACACACATATTAGGGACTTAGGTGAGTCTTGACCCCTGTTGAGGAAGAGAAGGAAAAAAAAAGAGAGAGAACAAGAATTTTACGGGACTCCAGTTACACACTGGGCAGAGGGCAATGTACTAGTCAGAAATGCGGATTCTGTTGAATACAAGACACACCTAACCCAAGGTGATTTTAAAAGGCAAAAATATAGGGATGGACAAAGCATCCAAGGCAAATGCAAACTGACAGCCACAAACAGCATCAGTTTTGATCTTGGTATATGACAGATCAAATGCAGATTGAAAAGGACAAAACAAGACAGAAAAGAACTGATCTATGCTAAAGGCCAGAGTTCACAAGGAGCATTCAACAGTATGAATGTACATCAAATGACACAGCAGTGACCTATAAGGCAGGACCTACAGGTGATGCAAGAAGAAATAGAAACATACTAATATTAGGTCATTTCACACACACTCTCAGGCCCAAGGACAGGGGCAAGTGGACAAAAGGTAAATAAAGAGAAAAGACCCGCCCTGGCTGGGTGGCTTGATTGGTTGGAGCATTGTCCTGTACATCAGGGGGTTGTGGGAGTCACTTCCTGGTCAGGTCATGTATTGAGGTATATATGAGAGGCAGCTTATGGGTGTTCCTCTCTCATATCAGTATTTCTCCTCTCCTCTCCTCTCCTCTCTCTCTCTCTCTCTCTCTCTCTCTCTCTTTCCTTGGCCCCCTTCTTTTCTCTCTAACAATACAGGGCATATCCTCTGGTGAGGATTCAATATATATATTGAAAAGATAGAAGATATCTATATAGATATAGATAGATATATAGATCTCCCAAACAACGTACTTAATTCCGGAGATCTTAGTACATCACAAACTTTGTATCCTGATAATGAAGAA
>NW_005871065.1:8218726-8231899 GCF_000147115.1 Myotis lucifugus | reverse complement strand
CACATATTAAATATAAAGAGAAAGAAGGGGAAAGGGAGAGTGTGGACTCTGGAGTCAGCTCGCTCCATGATGAAATGTTTAGTCCCACCCACTTAATGCCATGAAATAGACATCTAATGACACAGGGATAAGAAAATGAGTTGAAGCAAACCCGTAGACCTTGGATTCAAACCCACGCCCAGCTGATACCAAGTCCAGTCTCCTACCCCCCCCCCCCCCATTACCTCCAACTTGAGCACCTGCTCACCTGAACTATAAGCACGATGGCCAGGACTAAATGGTCTCCTGGCTGCTAAAACCTAAGGACCCATGACAAATGCCACACCGTCTCAGGACTAATCCCCTTGGCTGGTGACACATAGCTACTTATAGTTAGCATTAAAATCTCTACTGTTCAATCTCTCAAATAGAAACAACCCTAGAACAGCAGGCAGGATTGCTGCTCTTTCCACAGAAAAGGTCACCCAGCAGGCACCGAATCCAGAAGAATATGTCACTGCTAGTGGCCGTCAATGATTACAAGATTTATTTTTTTAATTCTACCTCTTAAATATCTTTTGTGTTTCATATTCAGCTTGTCTTTCTAGCCGCTGCCCTAGTACCGGCCACATCCTCTGTCCTCCAAGCCATTTGGACATATGTCCTGCCGGGTGCTTTGTTTTTACTAGTAGTTTGCTCCTTCCCCACCCCCTACCAGCTACCCTACGCCCAGCTGGCCAAAGGGATGTGAAACCCTCCAAACTCATCCATTTGGTCAAAATGATGCCCTATCACTTTCAGTAATGTAGAAACTCCCCAGCATTGCGTACAAACCCCATGTGGTGGTTTTGGATCTTCCCTAAGCCTCCAGCTCCTCCCCATCTTAGCCTTTATGCTGCAGCAAACTCGAACAATTTGTACACGTCCTTCACTTGCCTCCCGGACAGCCTCCTCATCACCTGTGAAGCCTCAGCACAGGTGGAGCACAGGTCCCACTCTCCCTCGAGGGTAGATCTATCTGTCCATGATGGCACCCCGTGTGACTAGAGATGTTTTATCTTCCACTGACTACCCAGTTCTTAAAGCCAGAAGACCCAGGAGTTCTGGAGCATCCCATGTTTTCATTTTAATATCCCAGCTTCTTAGAACATTGCTTGATACAAGTCAGGCATTCACAAATATATGATATGTTAATAAATGACACATGGCCTATCGATCTGTCCATTTTTGGTATTTTTACCATTTCAAAAACTTCTCTTTAAAAAAATCTTCCACTAAATAGCCTTAGGAGTAAGAGAATAAATCAAAACAGTTCTATCCTGCCAGGCTGAGCAGACTTAAGGGAACCAGGGCAATCTATTAACCAAACCTGTCACTGGGTTGACAGCAGATGGACCAGGATGGGTGGCGAATAAAGCTTTTGTCATGACTATGGATGCTAGTAATAGATGCCATTCTATGCCTTCATGGTTAAATTATGGAGCTATGAACACAACCTTTCTTAAAAATCAGTGCGCATCTCTATTTGTGGTGCACAAGTGAACAATTCACAATGTTTGGGGGCACATTATCCCCCTCCCACCACACACATATACCATATGTAGTGTTCTCAACTATATGCTTTAAACTTGATCACTATTGGACAATTCCCTTTTTTAGGTCATCCAGAATGAAGCTCCATGGGGTACTTATATCCATCTCTCTCCACAGCAAGCCCTTGTGAGAAGCACCTCTTCTGTTAAGGGGCTCACAAAATATGTACTTTCCTGGTTCTGTTGTCTTAATTCTTGGTTGGACACAGCGTGGTGGCCTCATAACTGAAACTATTGCCCACAGATCATGATTAACATTTATGCTTTGGAAACAAAGGGAACATGTAAAATCAATGTATAATGGTGCTGTAGTAAGTGGACACAGTTGAAATATTTAAAACAGAGGCCCTAGCCCTAGCTGATTTGGCTCAGTGGATAGAGTGTCAACCTGGGGACTGAAAGGTCCCAGGTTCAATTCCAGTCAAGGGCACGTGCCTGAGATGCGGGCTTGATCCCCAGTGGGGGGTATGCAGGATGCAGCCTATCAATGATTCTCTCTCATAATTGATGTTTCTATCTCTCTCACCCTCTCTGAAATAATATATATATATTAGAAAATAAAATAATAAAGTAAAATAAAACAGAGGCCCAAATTAACTACATACTAATATCTCTGAGTAAAACTCTAGAGTTGAAGTTAGAAAATATGGCTTCGAATCCCAATCCTGTCACTTATTGCCTTTAACTTTAGATAAATTATCTAATCACTCTGATTCCTTATCTATAAAATGTGCTTACAAATACCACATATAATAGTTGTGGTGATTAGACTTAATGTCGATATCCTCTACTTCCTGGCAACATAACCATGTCATGAATGCAGCTTTCAATATAAAATATCCTCATATCTGGGTTTACTGGGGGGGAAAGTTTTTGTTTTTCCTCTCCAGCAGAGAGAAGTGCTCAGATCATCTCCCCAAGCTGTTAGGCAAGGATTATTGTGCAAGGCATTCTTTCACAGAGGTTCGCAGCCTTTGACATGTCTGGCACACCCCAGGAACCTCAGTTCCAGTTTCCTAACTCAGGGGATTGCAAAGCCTTAGCTGCCATCTGTGTCTCAAACTTTAAGTCCTCAGCCCACCCACTGTTACTCAACCCACTACCTGCCATAACACCACTCCCACCCCATTTTCCCAGGATGCCTTGTGATCAGTTTGAAAAATCCTGGTTTTCATTGTCCTCACACTCTTTTTTTTGAGACCTGGGAGTTTCCTTTCCCTTCCTACAAGCTCAGTATTACATAAAAACACAAGCAAGTAAACTTGTCTTATATCTCTTTTTTTTTCTTTCTTTTTTTGTCTTATATCTTATCTAGCATATCCAGGTGTTCACAGCAGGTTTTCTGAATTTGTGTAAACACCATTTTGCTGGAACTGGAACCTCATCACATGGCTATGTATATATCATGAACAAAAGTCACTTGTTCTATTTTATCAGCTGTGATTAACAAAATAAGTTAACCTTTTACCACTATGTTTAAAATTAAAGACAAGCAAACAAGCAACATAGAACCATGAGTATTATCTTTTGGACAATCTAGCACTTTAATTTGAAAGTGTGAATTTGCCTCTACCAACCACCAGGAGCACCATTTTGGTTATGCTTATTCATCTGTATCTATCTGTCTATCTGTCTGTCTATGAATCATCTATCACCTCTACCTACCTACCTACCTACCTACCTGTTTATCCTTGCTTCTAACTTAGACAACCACTAGTGAACTATCTTGTTACTATAAAAAGAGTATGCATAAAAAGAGTGATGACCTTGGTGTTTGACTCAACAGTGCTGACATTCTGCAATTGAGAAATGTAGGAAGTGAAATATATAATAACATTTCAACAATTTTGTTTAAAGGTCATTGGGAAGGGGATGTTCAAGGCTGAGTTAGTCAGGAAAAAAAAACCAAAAATAAAGTTCTAAACAATAGTATTATTAGGTGTACACGGTGAGACAAAGTAAGGAGGTATGCCTTGTAGCATTCGTAACAGACCTAAGAAAATAGGTACATGCTCCCCTTTCAAAGCTATTTTAAATGAAAGTTTAAAGGTTATCAAAACAATGAAGGTGGATAGTTTAAAACTCAAGTACATCTAAAAGATTTATATATATTTTAAAAAGCAAATGGGTGTTTATCATTCATTTTGCAGCCCATCTGTAAAGCAATCCACAGGCTGATGTCTGAGGTCTGGGAAAGTTTCTCCTATTTATTTGATAACTAGAGGCCCAGTCCATGAAAATTCATGCACTTGGGGGAGTCCCTCAGCCCAGCCGGCGCCCTCTCACAGTCTGGGACCCCTCAGGGGAAGTCCACCTGCCAGCTTAGTGGCTATACCTGACTCAATTGCTGTTTGAACTCTTGCTTTATCTTATTCCCTTTTGGGTTTATACCTATTTTACTGATTTTTTTTTTTTTTTACTGGAATCTTTTAAGGGAGAGAAGATGAACTGGAATGACCAAGCCAATATTGTTTTTCCCAATAAGCAGCCTTGCATAATGTGCATCTTTGCATACAACAGAGTGCACAAAAGGTTCCTTTTAATGAGCTTAAGCAACATTTTTAGAGCCTTGTTATTTTTAAGAAACATTTCCTCCAAAGATAAACTAACTTCAGGATTCATCCTAATTATCATACATTTTTAATCAGTGGGAGATAAATTAGTAAGATTTCCCTGGCAGTGGTAAGCTAGTTTTAAAAAAGGAATTTAACTGTCTTTGGTTAGCCTTGGGAAAAAGAGTGGAGGAGAGGGCTCGCCAAGAATGGCCCCATTGATTTCATTAATGCATAATAAAATTAGTTCATTTTAGCTCATGCTTGTGCCTCTAAGGATTATTTCCGGGAAAATCTCAGTTTTCCCTCTTCTAAGAGTACTTTAAGAGGTTGAACTCAACCATCAGGGTGTTGAGAGATTTTTGATAATGCTGACTCTCAGTGTTTAGGTCCTGATCCTTTACTCTTGATACATTAATTGAACTCCATTTGGTTTGCAAAAAGCTGTCCCAGGATTTTCCAGCTGAGATAATGAAGCTTCTGAAAATAACCCCAATGCTATCCTCTATTCAAGCAGGTATCACCTACCACTGGGTGGAGAGAATGGAGAGAGACGGGGGTTCGCAGAGAGGTCTCTGCCCTCCCTTTCACACATGCGTGCAATTTTATTTTCCTTCATGGAGGATGGGGTCAGGGCACAGAGAGCTGCACATACAGTTAGTCCGACATACAGGGCCCATGTCTGTTCACAGATACTTCCTTTGTTCCTAAATAATACTAGAATAGGAATTTTGACCTTGCTGGTCTATTAAACCTGGTTGAGATTGCTTTCTCTTTCTTAAATTTCAAGTTTTAAACAGTTTTTTAAAAATGTATTTTTCTTTATTTCAGAGAGGAAGGGAGAGGGAGAGATAGATAGAAACATCAATGAGGAGAGAACATCTTTGATCCGGCTGCCTCCTGCAAATCCCACACTGGGGATCGAGCCCGCAACCCGGTCATGTGCCCCAACTAGGAATCGATTGTGACCTCCCTGTTCATAGGTCAATTCTCAATCACTGAGCCATGCAGGCTGGGCAAGTTTTAAACAGCACTGACCATTCAGGTTTTTTTGCGAGGTGCTAAGGCTGCAGCACTGAGAGTTCTTGCCCTGACATGGCCTACCGTCTGTAGGGAATATGTACAAGCCAGCCAGCAATTACACAACAGGACCACAGGAAGGTGACAAGGGAAGTGAAGGGTGCTTTGTCAGCTCCCCACAGGGAAGCTACCTAATACAAAGTTCTGCTTTTGGAGGGGACAGGGAGTGTCTGAGGAAGTGATGTCTATACTGAGACTCGAGTAGTGAAGTAGAAGTTGGCCAGGTCAAAGGTTGGGGGAGGAAGGCTAGAAGGGCAGAGGAAATAGTATGAGTTTGGGCACTGAGGCAAGAAAAAACACACATAGTTCTTAAGAACTGGATGAAGTTCAGTCATTTTGGCACAACCTATACGTACCAGAAAAAGAGTGTCCAGAGTCTGGAGAGGTTGTCATGATCAGAGCTTAGCCGTGTCATGGTGGAGGGGTCTGACGTAGTGGGAATGACATCACACAGATCCCTCTGGCTTCACAGTAAGCATGGACTGGAAGGGCGCAAGACTGGAGACTGGGGGAGCCTTAGGGAATTATTGCAATACCTGAGATGAGAAACAATCCTGGTTTCTACTGGAGCAGGACAGGAACACTAAAGAGAAGTTGGATGAATTTGAGAGATTTTAAGAGATGGAATCTGCAGAAGTTCGGGATAAAATGGGCTTGGAGGGATGAAGAAACAGGAGCTCAGAACCAGTTTTGCTCTGTCATCCATGGACATACAGCTGTGGTCAGGCACACACCTGGCCCTATGTCCTAGATGGGAGTCAGGGTGTGACTTGCCTAACTGAAATTTCAAACATGGCGAGGACGGCAGCATTGCTAGTTTTCCTTTTGTATTTGCCACAGTTCTTAGAAGAACACACAGAAATCCCTCACTAAGTACAAGGATGTCAGGCAGGGTCCTGCCAGCATACACTCTTAAAGTGTTCACTGGGGATTGTTTAACGACGGCACTATTTACAGAAAAGCAGGTCGTGCTAAAGCAGTGGTTCTCAACCTGTGGGTCGCGACCCTTTGGGGTTCAAACGACCCTTTCACAGGGGTCGCCTAAGACCATCAGAAAACACATATATAATTACATATTGTTTTTGTGATTAATCACTATGCTTTAATTATATTCAATTTGTAACAATGAAAATACATCCTGCATATCAGATATTTACATTACGATTCATGACAGTAGCAAAATTACAGTTATGAAGTAGCAACGAAAATAATTTTATGGTTGGGGGTCACCACAACATGAGGAACTGTATTAAAGGGTCACGGCATTAGGAAGGTTGAGAACCACTGTTCTAAAGGAATCAACAATGGATGGAGAAGCACCCAGGGCTTAGCAGAGGCGGGAAGCTGTTCCAACCCATGGGACTGAGGAGCAAAAGGAGCACTTTACCGCAGCCTGGTGAGGACTAGAGCCCTCAGAGAGAAAGAGTGGTCCCGCCCTAGAATGTCCTGCCTATGCTTCTGATTGGCTGCACACAATTGGAAGTAAGAGGCTAGGGAGCCTGAGTGACGCTGATTAGTACATAGAGTTTGACGTCTTGGAGCACAGAGCAAGGCAGAGAAGGGCAGAGAACTAATCTGCAGGCAGAAGTAGAAAAAAAAATCACAGAAAGTGTAATTATATTCTGCCTCTTTGAAAATAGCTCAGACGTGTATATGACAACTGTTAACTAGCTATAAGAAAAATGTGGTTAACCCAAACTCTTCATGTCCTGACCTTGTTGGAGAAAAACATCTTGGACAGCCCCACATCAAGATGTATAGGTTTCTGCTTAATAAAAGGTGTTGTGCCCCATCTAGAGTTTGGACCAAGAATTCATTTAGCCATGGTGATGCCAGCTGGATATAGAAGTGACCATCGAAAGGCTCAGAGAAAAGAGTTTATTTCACTCAAGGGCAGTGCAGCAGGGAGCGGACAGGGCAGCACAGCTAAGAAATGAACTGGATGGTGGATTTCTGTTCCTTCCTCTGAAAGTGACAGAGGTGTAGAGGGAGTGTCCTCTTCCTTTATGACAAAGCTGGGGGCTGGAGAAAGCATAGGTAAGAGTGTGACTGACCATGCCTACCTGGTTTGGCAGGGAAATACCCATAAAAAGGCAACAGATAGCCCTGGCCGGTGTGGCTCAGTTGGTTGAGTGTCATCCCCTACACCGAAAGGTTGCTGATTCAGTTCCTGGTCAGGACACATGCCCAGGTTGCAGGTTTGATCCCTGGTTGGGGTATGTATGAGAGACAACTGATGGATGTTTCTTTCCCATGTTGATGTTTCTCTCCTCCTTTTCTCTCTCTAAAAAAAAAAATCAATGTTTTTTTAAAGGCAACATATATACAAGAAGGTACATTTAAATAGAAACCCCTAATCCTGGGAATCAAAACTCTAGGGTGCACAATCTTTTTAATGTTAAATTGCTCTCACCTGAAATGCCAACTCACTTACCCTTTGTAGACACACTTTCACTTATAATGTACTGCTTTCCCCCCTAAAATAAAAATCCTCTCCTCTACTTCTGTTATGAAACACACAGTGAAGGCCAAGTGCTGCAATTTGTTTTCACTTCCTGTATTATTAAATATTCAGGCAATTGGAAAATGTTTTCTCATGTTACCTGGAAACAAAACACTAGCTCCAGAAGTTAGAATTCTTGCAGCTATTTTCTCAAGCTCTCTGGCAATATTTCTTAATGGCTGTGTTGTGCCATCTTCAAAAGATGATTGACGTTCAGGCCAGGTGAACCTAAGCTTTATTTCTAGCTTTTCTACTTATTATTTGTGTGACTTTAATTTGCTTAACTTCTTTAAATTTAAAAAAATAATAATTTATTGGGGTGATATTAGTTAATAAGATTATATACGTTTCAAGTGTACAATATTATAGTACATCATCTGTATATTGCATTGTTGCTCCTCACCAAAGTTTAGTCTCCTTCCCTCATCATATATTTTACCTCAATTTTAAAAAAATATTTTATTGATTTTTTTAGAGAGAAGGGAAGGGAGAGGGAGAGAGAAATATCCCTGTGAGAGAGAAACATTGATCCCCTGCCTCCTGCACACCCCCTACTGGGGATCTGGGGATTGAGCCCCCCAACCCTAGCCCTGATCTGGACTTGAACTGGCAACTTTTTGGTACACAGGATGACACTCAACCAATTAAACCACACAAGATAAGGCTTATCTAATTTTTTAAATATATAAAATGAGGCTGATAGTATCTCTATCTGTGTACTGTTTTAAGAATTAAATAAGTTGAGATGTGCCTAATACCTGGGACATAGTAGGCACTTGCAAATGTAATCTCTTTCCATTCATTCATGTTTCAGTGATGTCTGTCCTTAATAAGATGATCAAAGGATTCTCTCAGTGTCATGAAGATGTGTTAAACATTTTTAGATAGTTTTATTAACTGATGGAAAGCCTTGGGTAAAATTTTGTGTTGAAAAATTTGGGTAGATGAAAACCACAACATGACTTGATACATTTCGATATTGCATCAGTTTGCAGAACTGCATCAAGTTTGCAAATAGTATCTTTAGATTAATTTCTCCAGGAAAGACAGAGTCTTGACTTGAATCCCTAAGAAAGGGTAACTTCCTACCAAAGTTACATAGAAAGATCCGTTGCATAGAAATATCCCAGTAAGTCTTGATGGCAGAATTCTCTAGCCTGCTGTCACATATGCAGAGAAGTAGAGTGACAGATAAAACTATATGCATGAGAAAAGAGTAGGAATTCGAACCAAAATATTAGTGCTGATACCAGAGTAATCCCAGGATTCCACCAATGCCAATTTGCATCAAAATTCTAGGTTTCACAAATCTATGTATCTGTGTACAAAGTTTAATGGTATAATTCATGTGCAACCAGCAGTATTAGAACATGTGTTTTAGTCTTTTTTTTTTTTTGGCTACAGATTTTTCAGTTGTGTTCCATTCATCTTTTCTTTCTGAATCCTTCATAAAGTGAGAAGTACACCATTTTGAGGCAGATGTTTATAGCTTTTGATGTCTGTGGAAGAGAGAAGAACTAGCTAGTACATATCTGTATTGAGCTAAATGAACTAGCCAAACCTTCATTGCAAACTAAATTTCAGAGCAACTGAGAACTAATGAATTGTTGTTCTTTTGAATGTCTGCATGGGAAGAGTGTGTGGCTTTGAAAACAGAAGAACCTGTGTTTAAATCCCAGCTCTCTGTGGCTGTGGACACCTTATTTTACCCACTTAACCCATCTATAAAATCGGCATAATACGACCTAGTCTTCAGAGTTGTTACACAGATTAAATACCTCTCAAAATGAGGTGTGTATAAGATGAATTTTGCTCTGAATTTTGGGAGAACAGAATTTATTATAAACAAAAAGACTTTAAATTAATTTATGCTTGTAGTTATTTTATCTCAAACCTAGACTCACTTGTTTCAACAATTAAGAGTTTCAGATAGAAAGTTATTAGAAGAACTTATGTATATTACAGTATTTAGCAAATGTGATTTGTCATGTTATAGTGAGAGAAATAGAAACCAGGCTAGGTAACTTAAGCAGAGAGGGATTCAATACAGGCATACTTCAGAGATGTTATGGGCTCAGTTCCAGACCACCTCAGTAAAGTGGGTATTGCAATCGTAAGTCATGATCTTTTTGCTGGTGGAGGGTATTGCCTTTAACTAATAAAAAACAAACAAACACCCAAACACCATCTGTACAGTACAGTAAAGCCAAATGCAATGAAATGAAGTATGCCTGTATAAGGAATTAGTTGCTTTAAAAAAATGGGAAGACCATCGACTGGGTGTCCATTAATGACCCTCAGAACTTTATAAAATTGATACAATCAGAAAGTGGGGAACCAGGTCACCAATGGAACTCTTGAAATTATGTAGTGCCAAAGCAGTGAATCCAAGAGCCAGGAAACTAGGTGAGAGTGCTGGTACCTTGCAACTGTCTCTTGACACTTGGAAAGCTGGTGATTGGACACTGGTGCTCCAAGCTAGCTGCCATTGCATCTTTTTTTTTTTGGACACTGACAGCCTTGCTTCCAGCAAAGTCAGTCAAAACATCAGGAGTATGTCCTCCTCTTCACCTCCACCTTTCAAATCTCATGGGGAAAAAAAAATACACACACACATGGTGTCCCCCAAAAAATGTATACACAATTTAATAGCTGATAGCTCAATTTTGAAAATGAAATTTATTTTAATAAACATTGCCTTTATAATTATTCAAAGTGTGTGTATATATTTTTGGGACACTACACACACACACACACACACACACACACACACACACACACCTGGCAGAACCTAATATGTCCCCAGAAACATAGCTGCAAGGGAATCTGGAAAGATGGATACTTTTTCCTTTAGCATTCACATCATAAAGAGAGTACAGTGAGATTGAATAAAGTCAATTTACAGTATCTGTCATATAAAGTATTTTCAACATGGTAGGAGCTCAAGAAATGTTTGTTACCCTCCCTTCCTCTGTAAAGTCTCAAAACAAGAATTTAAAGAAAACTGTGCCTTGATATGGTTGGGACAATTGTGGCAACAGTAGTTCCTCCCCTACTGGATCAGTTTTGTAGAGTTCTGGAAATAGGTTATAGTGGCAGAGATGGTGGTGCTCACCAAATAGCTCATTTGTTCCCTGAATTTCCAGGCCTTCTTTAATAATGTTGAGTCTTGTGACTAATTCTGCCCATTGAAATATGAGCAGGAATGATGTGTGCTGGGCTGAGGCAGTGATGAACACACATGTTCTTGGTGGTACAACTACAGAATGGTAGAGCTTCCTTAAACCTGAGTGACCTGATGGAACAGATTCCACACTCCACCTACCTCAGATCCTTTTTTAGAAATATAGCATATGTCTACTTTATTTTGGTAAAGTTTGGTTGTGTTAGATGAGTGAGATTTCAATATAATTTGATACCAACAGTGTAAACCTATCTTATGATTAATATGATCATCATGTAAATGTACTAACCATTCAGTCAAGCTGATTAATATTTACTGTGAGACACCAGTAATTCTCATAAAGCTAGGCGTCTTTAGTAAATGAAACGTTTCCTCTCTTATTCCCACTTTGTATAGTTTTTAATAGCCTAAAAACAACTTTATTGTTGTTTCCCCTTTTTGTTGAAGCCATTCAAGTAAAGGAGCAAGGCCTGAAGATACCAGATAAAGGACTATTGAACCATTTCACACTCAGAACGTGTGAAAAGCATCCTTTGTTATTGCAGTTACAGCTCTTGCTTTTGGAGACTGTTCTTTGTGGCTAAGGCTCTTTTCTCTGGGTCTAGAGGACACCTTTGTTCCAATGGTAGCTTTGCCTCTGTTTGCCTCAGCAAAACTAGATGTAACTATAGTATAACCAAATTCTGCCATAGCTCAAATGCTAGAATTGGTGTATATTTTTGTGACAGTACTTCTGTCTTTTTAGATGATAATCACTAGCATTTGAAGACAATACCACCAGTTTTTTATAAATGAAGAACAGAGACTTGAAAACACTTACTCTCTTATTTACCCTCACCCCTTTATCATTTTTCTGGTATTTTTATCTGAAATAACTTCCATTAAAATAATTTTCAAGCTTCTTTTGTTTAAATCTTGTCATTGCAGTGTGTAAATAAAGTAATGTACGTAAAGGAATGCATAAGCTATGAAACTATAAGAATGTAAGAAAAAAATCATATCACATTGAGGATGTCTACACCTAATCACCTCTTCACTGGGACCCGCAAGGAACACAAAGCTTTCCCACCTTGAGTCTCCATGTATCAGCCCTTTGTAGCTTTTTACCATGTGGTGCTTTTACAATTGGTTGTGCCTTTATTTGGCTAACATCTGACTCTGTAGTTCCAGGAGTACAGTGACCTTGTTTGCTTTTGCTCATCATTCTAATTCCCATCACCCAGCTCAGTGAGTGGCTCAAAGCATGCACTGAATAAATACTCATTGGATGAATTTATGTATAGACGAATGGACTGATGAGTGGATGAGGGAAAGAGAACACCATGAAGACCTCAGAGATAGAGAAGAGCTTCTTAGCTTTCCCATAGTCTGCATGTTACCATTGGCAGAGCCAAACAGATGTTTAGAATTTCTTCAACTATGATCCCTATGGAAATTTCTTGAAAATTCCCCAAGATTCTCCTGGTCTCCAGATGGAAAAATTGTTCTTTACAATGATTGCCTCAGTCAGTATATTAGGTTTCAAAAACCGTGAGACAACATTTATGAGAAAAAACATACCCTTTGACTATGACCACACTGCAGCATATTCATTTTTTTCCCCAAGGGAAGCAGAACTGTGACTTCTGTTGGCCTATTTGTAAGAGCTGGGAAGTTTAATATTGTGATGATCTCCAAGTACCTTCCCTGCTTCCACAAGGCCAGTGTTCTTACTGTTGTTACAGTTCTTCAGCTTAAAATTTCTAGTCCTGAAGAGCTGTGAATTCAAGCAGAAAGGGTCTGGTGTGGGGAGGGCTTGCCTTGGGTTTGGCCTTGGGAAGGTCAGTGGCTCTCCCTTTCCAGGAGGCCCTGGAGCTATAGTTATACTGGGTCTAGAGGGTCCCAACTACAGACACTTCTGGGAATCTGACAGAGTCCAAGCTGCTCCAGATTGTCCAGCTGTCCCTGCACTGTCCTGCATAGCCCAAGCAGAGAGGAAGACTGACAACCACAGGAAATCAAAATCCAGCCTGCAGAAGCCTTTCCAAGATCCAACCAGGAAAACAGACCACTCTGGCATTTTAAACAGAGGAAACTACATATAGGAGATTGGTTATAATGGTGAAGGGAGAGCTGAGAAGCCACCAGGGAATTTCCCGTCCTCCTGTACTCCAGTCTCTTCAGGTGCCTCCTCAAGTAATGACACCCTGTCATATTGAGCAAAGTCAGGGAAAGTATGGGGGGGGTGAGGGTAGGGGAATGGATTTGAGTGTCAAAAGTCCAAGGACAGGCCCAGGAAAGCAC